>NC_068385.1:17702911-18302911 GCF_023724105.1 Carassius gibelio | reverse complement strand
GCACGAAGCGATTCAGGTGCAGGTGGAACGACTCCAGGGATGTCGAGCCACGTGCACAGCGGTACACGGGTAGAATGACCCCATCCTTGGTCACCTGTCCCGTCTTCCTGTACAGCTGTACACCTGGCGGGTCCTGGATGCACTGCATGTGGCGTTGCTGGGTTCGCCAGATCTCCCGCATCCTCTCCTGGTCAAGGAGCTTGATGCCCATGGTGTCTGTAGCCCCACCAAAGTCTGTAAGCAGCTTCTCAGTGAGCTGCTCAGTCTCCTGGGCCCCTCGAGTGCGGCGGCGGCAATGCTTTGCCAGTTCTTTAGGGGTGGGCTGGCAGCCTGTCAACCGCTTGGCCTCCTTTAGCCTCTCCACATCCGAAGCATCCCATTCAAAGATGCATGCGGTGAGGCGTTTCATGAAGGGGCCATAAAGCGGGTGGCTGTCTGTGGTCACTCCTACTGCAAACCTCCGCATGAAGTGCCACACGTCCAGCCTGACAAGCAGCTGGTCCCACTCACCAAACATTGCTGCCGCCTTTCCTTTCCCAGTGGCAGAGCAGCAGTCACGGTCCACATATAGGACTTGGGGAGGAGCTTCTCCAGCTCTACGGTACCGCTCCACAAGTCCAGAGCACATGGGAAGCAGACCGTCACCCTCTGCCTCAGTGAGGACACACATGAGGACCTGCCCAAACTCATTTCCCACATCTGTGACCCATGCCGCTGTGCCAGCAGCCTCACCAGCCAGTTTCTTAGTGACCTGAAATAGGATGAAAAGAATTAAAGTGGATAGACCTGTCAGTTTACATTGAAAAATGTCTAATTTTGTAACAGAAAAAAGGGTGATGTAGCCTACACCTATCTCTACTAATGGTGATGTTACCTTACCTTCTTAGTGGAATCCATTTTTAGGATGGTTCCATAGATAGAAGTCACCCTGGCCTTTAGTTCCGGCAGCCGTGTCAGTACGTCTTTGGCATAAACTGACAGCAGCCATCCCGGACAAGGCACAGGTACCATCTGAGGCAGCTGGTTAGCGAGACTGCTAGGGTCTGTGGCATGGTCTGGGAATTTCCCAATCACAGAGAGGAAATGGGTTGTCTGGGCAATCCAATGCTCTCTGTGCCTGACGCATAGGCTCCGGTGCACAGAAGTTGCACTGTTCCCCAATGAGCGCCCCCGCATCCACCTCACAATCTCCTTATCACACGACAGCCTGCATGATAAAAATAGATAAATATAGACAACAGATCAATATCAGATGAGCATGAAAGACATTTTCTCATGTTAAAACTTAAAACAAAACAGTGTGCCAACCTGTAGGTCAACACCGCAGGAAACATTTCCCTGTGGACAGGATCGAGCTGGTTCAGAATATCCTGAGACCAGCCTGCCAGCTTTTTTTTGCAGGACCGGCATTCGAGATATTCTGTAGCCATGAAGTACCAGCCACTGACATCCAAGACCCTCCTGACAGTCTTGTACATCCCACACGCTGTCAGTGGGAAGCCAAGACGGCGACAGTTGGGCTGTGAGCACAGCAGCCGGTATGACCACAAGCGGTAAGGGATCCACAGGAAAAGCCTGGCATGAAAGAAGCTGTCAGGTGATGAAGGAGGCTGTGTATACAGAGGACGGGGCCCAGGAGGATGCCACCAGAGACGCAGGTTTTTGGTCAGCGCCAGCCTCCCAGACTTGTCTCTGGTGAAAAGAGCCTTGCTGACCCACAAATGCTGCTCTTTGGGCAGGGTCTGTCTCCATCCTTCAGGCAGCAACAGCTGAAAGCGGAAGAAAAAGAGAAATCAGGTTGGTTTTTTTCTGCTGCTGATTTTTTACCATTTAACTACTTGAGTATTTAAGTTACTTCTTCTGTGGGCAGAGGACGCTGTTCTGGCACAGCAGCTCTTGTTGCAGAGCGCAGAGGTTCTGGCTGACTGGATGGTCGAGTCACATCAGCTGCGTGGCATAAAAGAAAAAAAGTAAATGAGATACATCGAAGTGACGCCATCAGTGTTATTTACTATTACAAGATTAATACAATTACTACTACTGCTGCTAGATGTTAGTGCTACTATTTAACATTAGTAGTATGTTAAGATTAGTGATTGCAGCTGTAGCCACCCATTTAAAGATTGAAAACTATGAAATGCTAAAAAGATGATGACAAACATAAATGTGCGTTGATAAAAAGACAATTGCTCAAAGGTGAGCAGGGGGCAAAAATCGAGCGGTGTTGGAAGGAAGCCATAAAGTGTTAAAAGGATAGTAAAATTTTACTAAAAGCTGAAAAAGGAGAAAGAAAGCCACTTTGGCCCGCACGACCAGAAGGTCTAGGACACCTCCTACCTTACTGTTTCCAAAACCATCCATCTGAAGGCTGATAATACATAATAACAAAACAGGTTATGTAATGTGCAAAAAAAGGCAAGTGTAAAAAGATGTCATAAAACTTTACTAAAAGCAGAAAAAGGAGAAAGAAAGCCACTTTAGCCCGCGCGACCGGAAGGTGCAGTACACCTCCTACCTTACTGTTTCCAAAACAGTCCAACTGAAGGCTGATAATACATAATAACAAAACAGGTTATGTAATGTACAAAAACGTGGTATTATTGTATTAAACTACAAATGTAATCCCATTAAAGAGAAGGTAATTCTCACCTAGAACATCTACATGTGCCACTGCAGCAAGCAGATCTTCATCAGATGGTTCCTCTGCAGAAGCTGAGCTGGAGGCAGCCACTGTTAATATAAGGATGAATGAACAGTGTTAAATCACATTTATTTATATAGTGCATAACACGATACAGATTGTTTCATACTTTACAGTATGCAAAAATACTGCAGAGAAGTCATTAAACATGAAACAAATTAAAATTACAATAACTGCTAAGATAATGCAATAATTGAAATATATACCCTACAAAAACAAAACAAAATTAAGTTAGATTCATGCCTGGAGGTGCTGATTCTGACAGCATCTCAGGGTCTCTTCTCTGAATGTACTTCTGCAGAGTTTCCATCTTTGTTCCCGGTCTGGCTGTCTGCTTCCTCACCCACTTGATGAAACTGAAATGGAGGGACACAGAATTAGCTGAAGCCCCAACACTACACATTCTCTACTGTCTGCATCCTCTGTTAGAGATGTGAACCCATACCCTTTTCTGTCGCGGTCTGTCGCCTCATATATGTCTTTAAAGGACAAAGTGGCATATTTGCCAAACCCAACAACCACCTGATCTTCTTGGGCTGGTGTGCCAGTGCCCTCTCTGACCCGGCGCTCGCTGATTGCAGCCACCATGTCAGGAAACAAGCTTGCATACCACAGCAATGCGTCCTTGTTTCCCATGACAGCAGACTGGGTGGTGTCGCCGCCCTCACGCTCCCGCTGATGCACGGCCAGAACCATGGCTGCGTAACCAACATCATTGGAAAGCAACCATTTAAAGGTTTTACTCCGGTACTGGCCAAACTGCAGGGCGCTTTCACTCAGCACAAGATGGTGACTTGATGTGTCACCTCCCCCTGCCGCCACACGAGCGATGGCCTCCTCCTTCACCCTCGAAGCAGGCCAAGAGCGTCCCGGGGACGGAATTTTCCTGTAGGCAGTAGCAAGAGCCGCTGCTTCAGGAGAGGGTTTAAGGGTGAGCACACCGGAGTCCTCCCTGCGGAACTGGACACTGTAATCCATCTTCTACAAGACACAAAAGAAAAAAAATCAAATGACACAGCGCTGTTCAAACACACAAATACACTTGTCAGATTTACAGTAATGCCCAGAAGTGATGTCCAAGGGGACATTTGCACAATATTCGCTTTTATTGACACTACAAGTTTAATTAAACCATCAAAATATATAAGGAATATGTTGGTTAAGGTATTTAATTCATTATTTGGCAAAAAGGGGCTTGGGTTCTATTTCACTATGCCACGACAATATCTGTTAGAACTTAAAATTGGAGTATAAATATAAGTATAAATGCATAACAACATCAGAATTAACTTTATATATACTTATACTTTATATATATATATATATATATAATTTATTATTTTTTTGTATATATATATATATATATATAGATAGATAGATAGATAGATAGATAGATAGATAGATTTTAGTGAAGACATTGGTTTTTTGGATTTCTTATCTAGTCAAAAAAGGAGCAAAAGATCGAAGGCAGGACAGGTCACACAGAAAACTGCAAAGATTTGCTGTCTGTCCCCAACACCCTGCTGTTACCTCACTTTTGCAAAGTATAACTGTACAAAAAGCATGCATATATATATAAAACCTCCCAGTTCTGCTTTAAGTATATATGAGTTATTCTTTAAGTATGCAGACAACATTATGCAATTATTTCAAAACAATAGTTCGAAGCACATCAAACCTCACGAAGAGATGACCACAGCCCTGCGAAATATTACGATGGTTTTACTACAGTATCTACAGTTCTATACCAACTATGTAATTAAGCATTGTTGAAAACACGTTAAATAACACAATAACCACAAAACTATCACGCTTTACTACGGCATTGATATTTTAAACACGATAGTTTTACTGTCTATGGGTAAAATCATGTTGTGGTAAAAAAAAAAAAAAAGGTAAATGAGTTTACATCACTTGACAGGTAACCTAGAGTACAGACGAACCACACGAAAATGAAACAAACTTAATTACCTCTTACCTTTTCAAATTTAAATGAACGAATGTTTCGAAGTGTAGACAATAATTTTGAATCACTGATCGATCGCATTCATAAAAAGCACTGAATGGTACTGACGTCGCACGCGCATCCAATGCAAGGGTGGTCCCGCCCACAAGCCAATCGGGCTTCTGGAAAATAGTGGAACGTTCGCGAAGGACCAACGGCAGGCTACTCGCCATGACCATATCGGGAAGCTCGAAAGTGGAACAGAGCTCCGACCAATGGCGAGCAAGACGACGCGCCAATCAGGATGCAGGAAAAGTGGAACAGTGGGACAGAAGTGAAACCGAAGATCGGCTCGCACGGAGCGCAAGGATGACACGCAAATCCGTGAAGCGCTCCATCTTTTATTTGATTGCGATATCCGTGCCCCTCTACTCTATCAGCCCTCGGGCGGTGAATAAACATAGAAGTCTCCGCGTGGGAGGCGTTTTGACGTAAAATCACTCACCATCTCCTCTGTCTTAGAGATGTTCAGTTGCAGCCCCGCTCCGTCACACCATGTGATGAACTCATGAGAAGTACGTGGCCATCGTCAGACTCGGAACTTGAGAGCAGGGAGAGGAGAACCGTGTCAACTGCTTATTTAACAACATGAAATCTAGCCGGAGAACTTCCACGCTCATGTTTAGGATGTAAGAAGAGAATCCCTGACCGTACACTACCTTGTGGAGATCCAAAGAGCATCCGGTAAGACTCCCTTCACCCTGAGCCTTTGCTGTCCAGCCCTTCTTCACTGCCCACTCTCCTTTCTTATAAAAAGGTAGAGGCCACGCCTCCTTCAGCTCCAGTACGCCAGGGACCAAAGGCAAGTGTGTACACCTGCTTCCTCGTGTCCAGAAGATGCTCCTGTACATCACGGTGTAATCGGACACGTTTAGAAACTGACGCGCTACGTTCACCTGTCCCCCAAACTCGGTGAGCGGTTGCATCAATGGAGGGGTGTGCGTCCGGCCTCAGCACCGACGCGCTCCGTGCGGCACGGTATGCGAGGGGGTGAGACGGCTCACTGGGCCCTTACCAGCTCTGAGAGAGCTCGCAGGGACCCGAGGGGTACAGATACCTCGAGCGAGCCAGCTGTTCCGTGCTCGCCACGGCGGCACATATACTAAAATTGGATCGATACAGAGAAGATTAGCATGGCCCCTGCGAAAGGATGACACGCAAATCCGTGAAGCGCTCCATCTTTTATTTGATTGCGATATCCGTGCCCCTCTACTCTATCAGCCCTCGGGCGGTGAATAAACATAGAAGTCTCCGCGTGGGAGGCGTTTTGACGTAAAATCACTCACCATCTCCTCTGTCTTAGAGATGTTCAGTTGCAGCCCCGCTCCGTCACACCATGTGATGAACTCATGAGAAGTACGTGGCCATCGTCAGACTCGGAACTTGAGAGCAGGGAGAGGAGAACCGTGTCAACTGCTTATTTAACAACATGAAATCTAGCCGGAGAACTTCCACGCTCATGTTTAGGATGTAAGAAGAGAATCCCTGACCGTACACTACCTTGTGGAGATCCAAAGAGCATCCGGTAAGACTCCCTTCACCCTGAGCCTTTGCTGTCCAGCCCTTCTTCACTGCCCACTCTCCTTTCTTATAAAAAGGTAGAGGCCACGCCTCCTTCAGCTCCAGTACGCCAGGGACCAAAGGCAAGTGTGTACACCTGCTTCCTCGTGTCCAGAAGATGCTCCTGTACATCACGGTGTAATCGGACACGTTTAGAAACTGACGCGCTACGTTCACCTGTCCCCCAAACTCGATGAGCGGTTGCATCAATGGAGGGGTGTGCGTCCGGCCTCAGCACCGACGCGCTCCGTGCGGCACGGTATGCGAGGGGGTGAGACGGCTCACTGGGCCCTTACCAGCTCTGAGAGAGCTCGCAGGGACCCGAGGGTTACAGATACCTCGAGCGAGCCAGCTGTTCCGTGCTCGCCACGGCGGCACATATACTAAAATTGGATCGATACAGAGAAGATTAGCATGGCCCCTGCGAAAGGATGACACGCAAATCCGTGAAGCGCTCCATCTTTTATTTGATTGCGATATCCGTGCCCCTCTACTCTATCAGCCCTCGGGCGGTGAATAAACATAGAAGTCTCCGCGTGGGAGGCGTTTTGACGTAAAATCACTCACCATCTCCTCTGTCTTAGAGATGTTCAGTTGCAGCCCCGCTCCGTCACACCATGTGATGAACTCATGAGAAGTACGTGGCCATCGTCAGACTCGGAACTTGAGAGCAGGGAGAGGAGAACCGTGTCAACTGCTTATTTAACAACATGAAATCTAGCCGGAGAACTTCCACGCTCATGTTTAGGATGTAAGAAGAGAATCCCTGACCGTACACTACCTTGTGGAGATCCAAAGAGCATCCGGTAAGACTCCCTTCACCCTGAGCCTTTGCTGTCCAGCCCTTCTTCACTGCCCACTCTCCTTTCTTATAAAAAGGTAGAGGCCACGCCTCCTTCAGCTCCAGTACGCCAGGGACCAAAGGCAAGTGTGTACACCTGCTTCCTCGTGTCCAGAAGATGCTCCTGTACATCACGGTGTAATCGGACACGTTTAGAAACTGACGCGCTACGTTCACCTGTCCCCCAAACTCGGTGAGCGGTTGCATCAATGGAGGGGTGTGCGTCCGGCCTCAGCACCGACGCGCTCCGTGCGGCACGGTATGCGAGGGGGTGAGACGGCTCACTGGGCCCTTACCAGCTCTGAGAGAGCTCGCAGGGACCCGAGGGGTACAGATACCTCGAGCGAGCCAGCTGTTCCGTGCTCGCCACGGCGGCACATATACTAAAATTGGATCGATACAGAGAAGATTAGCATGGCCCCTGCGAAAGGATGACACGCAAATCCGTGAAGCGCTCCATCTTTTATTTGATTGCGATATCCGTGCCCCTCTACTCTATCAGCCCTCGGGCGGTGAATAAACATAGAAGTCTCCGCGTGGGAGGCGTTTTGACGTAAAATCACTCACCATCTCCTCTGTCTTAGAGATGTTCAGTTGCAGCCCCGCTCCGTCACACCATGTGATGAACTCATGAGAAGTACGTGGCCATTGTCAGACTCGGAACTTGAGAGCAGGGAGAGGAGAACCGTGTCAACTGCTTATTTAACAACATGAAATCTAGCCGGAGAACTTCCACGCTCATGTTTAGGATGTAAGAAGAGAATCCCTGACCGTACACTACCTTGTGGAGATCCAAAGAGCATCCGGTAAGACTCCCTTCACCCTGAGCCTTTGCTGTCCAGCCCTTCTTCACTGCCCACTCTCCTTTCTTATAAAAAGGTAGAGGCCACGCCTCCTTCAGCTCCAGTACGCCAGGGACCAAAGGCAAGTGTGTACACCTGCTTCCTCGTGTCCAGAAGATGCTCCTGTACATCACGGTGTAATCGGACACGTTTAGAAACTGACGCGCTACGTTCACCTGTCCCCCAAACTCGGTGAGCGGTTGCATCAATGGAGGGGTGTGCGTCCGGCCTCAGCACCGACGCGCTCCGTGCGGCACGGTATGCGAGGGGGTGAGACGGCTCACTGGGCCCTTACCAGCTCTGAGAGAGCTCGCAGGGACCCGAGGGGTACAGATACCTCGAGCGAGCCAGCTGTTCCGTGCTCGCCACGGCGGCACATATACTAAAATTGGATCGATACAGAGAAGATTAGCATGGCCCCTGCGAAAGGATGACACGCAAATCCGTGAAGCGCTCCATCTTTTATTTGATTGCGATATCCGTGCCCCTCTACTCTATCAGCCCTCGGGCGGTGAATAAACATAGAAGTCTCCGCGTGGGAGGCGTTTTGACGTAAAATCACTCACCATCTCCTCTGTCTTAGAGATGTTCAGTTGCAGCCCCGCTCCGTCACACCATGTGATGAACTCATGAGAAGTACGTGGCCATCGTCAGACTCGGAACTTGAGAGCAGGGAGAGGAGAACCGTGTCAACTGCTTATTTAACAACATGAAATCTAGCCGGAGAACTTCCACGCTCATGTTTAGGATGTAAGAAGAGAATCCCTGACCGTACACTACCTTGTGGAGATCCAAAGAGCATCCGGTAAGACTCCCTTCACCCTGAGCCTTTGCTGTCCAGCCCTTCTTCACTGCCCACTCTCCTTTCTTATAAAAAGGTAGAGGCCACGCCTCCTTCAGCTCCAGTACGCCAGGGACCAAAGGCAAGTGTGTACACCTGCTTCCTCGTGTCCAGAAGATGCTCCTGTACATCACGGTGTAATCGGACACGTTTAGAAACTGACGCGCTACGTTCACCTGTCCCCCAAACTCGGTGAGCGGTTGCATCAATGGAGGGGTGTGCGTCCGGCCTCAGCACCGACGCGCTCCGTGCGGCACGGTATGCGAGGGGGTGAGACGGCTCACTGGGCCCTTACGAGCTCTGAGAGAGCTCGCAGGGACCCGAGGGGTACAGATACCTCGAGCGAGCCAGCTGTTCCGTGCTCGCCACGGCGGCACATATACTAAAATTGGATCGATACAGAGAAGATTAGCATGGCCCCTGCGAAAGGATGACACGCAAATCCGTGAAGCGCTCCATCTTTTATTTGATTGCGATATCCGTGCCCCTCTACTCTATCAGCCCTCGGGCGGTGAATAAACATAGAAGTCTCCGCGTGGGAGGCGTTTTGACGTAAAATCACTCACCATCTCCTCTGTCTTAGAGATGTTCAGTTGCAGCCCCGCTCCGTCACACCATGTGATGAACTCATGAGAAGTACGTGGCCATCGTCAGACTCGGAACTTGAGAGCAGGGAGAGGAGAACCGTGTCAACTGCTTATTTAACAACATGAAATCTAGCCGGAGAACTTCCACGCTCATGTTTAGGATGTAAGAAGAGAATCCCTGACCGTACACTACCTTGTGGAGATCCAAAGAGCATCCGGTAAGACTCCCTTCACCCTGAGCCTTTGCTGTCCAGCCCTTCTTCACTGCCCACTCTCCTTTCTTATAAAAAGGTAGAGGCCACGCCTCCTTCAGCTCCAGTACGCCAGGGACCAAAGGCAAGTGTGTACACCTGCTTCCTCGTGTCCAGAAGATGCTCCTGTACATCACGGTGTAATCGGACACGTTTAGAAACTGACGCGCTACGTTCACCTGTCCCCCAAACTCGGTGAGCGGTTGCATCAATGGAAGGGTGTGCGTCCGGCCTCAGCACCGACGCGCTCCGTGCGGCACGGTATGCGAGGGGGTGAGATGGCTCACTGGGCCCTTACCAGCTCTGAGAGAGCTCGCAGGGACCCGAGGGGTACAGATACCTCGAGCGAGCCAGCTGTTCCGTGCTCGCCACGGCGGCACATATACTAAAATTGGATCGATACAGAGAAGATTAGCATGGCCCCTGCGAAAGGATGACACGCAAATCCGTGAAGCGCTCCATCTTTTATTTGATTGCGATATCCGTGCCCCTCTACTCTATCAGCCCTCGGGCGGTGAATAAACATAGAAGTCTCCGCGTGGGAGGCGTTTTGACGTAAAATCACTCACCATCTCCTCTGTCTTAGAGATGTTCAGTTGCAGCCCCGCTCCGTCACACCATGTGATGAACTCATGAGAAGTACGTGGCCATCGTCAGACTCGGAACTTGAGAGCAGGGAGAGGAGAACCGTGTCAACTGCTTATTTAACAACATGAAATCTAGCCGGAGAACTTCCACGCTCATGTTTAGGATGTAAGAAGAGAATCCCTGACCGTACACTACCTTGTGGAGATCCAAAGAGCATCCGGTAAGACTCCCTTCACCCTGAGCCTTTGCTGTCCAGCCCTTCTTCACTGCCCACTCTCCTTTCTTATAAAAAGGTAGAGGCCACGCCTCCTTCAGCTCCAGTACGCCAGGGACCAAAGGCAAGTGTGTACACCTGCTTCCTCGTGTCCAGAAGATGCTCCTGTACATCACGGTGTAATCGGACACGTTTAGAAACTGACGCGCTACGTTCACCTGTCCCCCAAACTCGGTGAGCGGTTGCATCAATGGAGGGGTGTGCGTCCGGCCTCAGCACCGACGCGCTCCGTGCGGCACGGTATGCGAGGGGGTGAGACGGCTCACTGGGCCCTTACGAGCTCTGAGAGAGCTCGCAGGGACCCGAGGGGTACAGATACCTCGAGCGAGCCAGCTGTTCCGTGCTCGCCACGGCGGCACATATACTAAAATTGGATCGATACAGAGAAGATTAGCATGGCCCCTGCGAAAGGATGACACGCAAATCCGTGAAGCGCTCCATCTTTTATTTGATTGCGATATCCGTGCCCCTCTACTCTATCAGCCCTCGGGCGGTGAATAAACATAGAAGTCTCCGCGTGGGAGGCGTTTTGACGTAAAATCACTCACCATCTCCTCTGTCTTAGAGATGTTCAGTTGCAGCCCCGCTCCGTCACACCATGTGATGAACTCATGAGAAGTACGTGGCCATCGTCAGACTCGGAACTTGAGAGCAGGGAGAGGAGAACCGTGTCAACTGCTTATTTAACAACATGAAATCTAGCCGGAGAACTTCCACGCTCATGTTTAGGATGTAAGAAGAGAATCCCTGACCGTACACTACCTTGTGGAGATCCAAAGAGCATCCGGTAAGACTCCCTTCACCCTGAGCCTTTGCTGTCCAGCCCTTCTTCACTGCCCACTCTCCTTTCTTATAAAAAGGTAGAGGCCACGCCTCCTTCAGCTCCAGTACGCCAGGGACCAAAGGCAAGTGTGTACACCTGCTTCCTCGTGTCCAGAAGATGCTCCTGTACATCACGGTGTAATCGGACACGTTTAGAAACTGACGCGCTACGTTCACCTGTCCCCCAAACTCGGTGAGCGGTTGCATCAATGGAAGGGTGTGCGTCCGGCCTCAGCACCGACGCGCTCCGTGCGGCACGGTATGCGAGGGGGTGAGATGGCTCACTGGGCCCTTACCAGCTCTGAGAGAGCTCGCAGGGACCCGAGGGGTACAGATACCTCGAGCGAGCCAGCTGTTCCGTGCTCGCCACGGCGGCACATATACTAAAATTGGATCGATACAGAGAAGATTAGCATGGCCCCTGCGAAAGGATGACACGCAAATCCGTGAAGCGCTCCATCTTTTATTTGATTGCGATATCCGTGCCCCTCTACTCTATCAGCCCTCGGGCGGTGAATAAACATAGAAGTCTCCGCGTGGGAGGCGTTTTGACGTAAAATCACTCACCATCTCCTCTGTCTTAGAGATGTTCAGTTGCAGCCCCGCTCCGTCACACCATGTGATGAACTCATGAGAAGTACGTGGCCATCGTCAGACTCGGAACTTGAGAGCAGGGAGAGGAGAACCGTGTCAACTGCTTATTTAACAACATGAAATCTAGCCGGAGAACTTCCACGCTCATGTTTAGGATGTAAGAAGAGAATCCCTGACCGTACACTACCTTGTGGAGATCCAAAGAGCATCCGGTAAGACTCCCTTCACCCTGAGCCTTTGCTGTCCAGCCCTTCTTCACTGCCCACTCTCCTTTCTTATAAAAAGGTAGAGGCCACGCCTCCTTCAGCTCCAGTACGCCAGGGACCAAAGGCAAGTGTGTACACCTGCTTCCTCGTGTCCAGAAGATGCTCCTGTACATCACGGTGTAATCGGACACGTTTAGAAACTGACGCGCTACGTTCACCTGTCCCCCAAACTCGGTGAGCGGTTGCATCAATGGAGGGGTGTGCGTCCGGCCTCAGCACCGACGCGCTCCGTGCGGCACGGTATGCGAGGGGGTGAGATGGCTCACTGGGCCCTTACCAGCTCTGAGAGAGCTCGCAGGGACCCGAGGGGTACAGATACCTCGAGCGAGCCAGCTGTTCCGTGCTCGCCACGGCGGCACATATACTAAAATTGGATCGATACAGAGAAGATTAGCATGGCCCCTGCGAAAAGATGACACGCAAATCCGTGAAGCGCTCCATCTTTTATTTGATTGCGATATCCGTGCCCCTCTACTCTATCAGCCCTCGGGCGGTGAATAAACATAGAAGTCTCCGCGTGGGAGGCGTTTTGACGTAAAATCACTCACCATCTCCTCTGTCTTAGAGATGTTCAGTTGCAGCCCCGCTCCGTCACACCATGTGATGAACTCATGCGAAGTACGTGGCCATCGTCAGACTCGGAACTTGAGAGCAGGGAGAGGAGAACCGTGTCAACTGCTTATTTAACAACATGAAATCTAGCCGGAGAACTTCCACGCTCATGTTTAGGATGTAAGAAGAGAATCCCTGACCGTACACTACCTTGTGGAGATCCAAAGAGCATCCGGTAAGACTCCCTTCACCCTGAGCCTTTGCTGTCCAGCCCTTCTTCACTGCCCACTCTCCTTTCTTATAAAAAGGTAGAGGCCACGCCTCCTTCAGCTCCAGTACGCCAGGGACCAAAGGCAAGTGTGTACACCTGCTTCCTCGTGTCCAGAAGATGCTCCTGTACATCACGGTGTAATCGGACACGTTTAGAAACTGACGCGCTACGTTCACCTTTCCCCCAAACTCGGTGAGCGGTTGCATCAATGGAGGGGTGTGCGTCCGGCCTCAGCACCGACGCGCTCCGTGCGGCACGGTATGCGAGGGGGTGAGATGGCTCACTGGGCCCTTACCAGCTCTGAGAGAGCTCGCAGGGACCCGAGGGCTACAGATACCTCGAGCGAGCCAGCTGTTCCGTGCTCGCCACGGCGGCACATATGCTAAAATTGGATCGATACAGAGAAGATTAGCATGGCCCCTGCGAAAGGATGACACGCAAATCCGTGAAGCGCTCCATCTTTTATTTGATTGCGATATCCGTGCCCCTCTACTCTATCAGCCCTCGGGCGGTGAATAAACATAGAAGTCTCCGCGTGGGAGGCGTTTTGACGTAAAATCACTCACCATCTCCTCTGTCTTAGAGATGTTCAGTTGCAGCCCCGCTCCGTCACACCATGTGATGAACTCATGAGAAGTACGTGGCCATCGTCAGACTCGGAACTTGAGAGCAGGGAGAGGAGAACCGTGTCAACTGCTTATTTAACAACATGAAATCTAGCCGGAGAACTTCCACGCTCATGTTTAGGATGTAAGAAGAGAATCCCTGACCGTACACTACCTTGCGGAGATCCAAAGAGCATCCGGTAAGACTCCCTTCACCCTGAGCCTTTGCTGTCCAGCCCTTCTTCACTGCCCACTCTCCTTTCTTATAAAAAGGTAGAGGCCACGCCTCCTTCAGCTCCAGTACGCCAGGGACCAAAGGCAAGTGTGTACACCTGCTTCCTCGTGTCCAGAAGATGCTCCTGTACATCACGGTGTAATCGGACACGTTTAGAAACTGACGCGCTACGTTCACCTGTCCCCCAAACTCGGTGAGCGGTTGCATCAATGGAGGGGTGTGCGTCCGGCCTCAGCACCGACGCGCTCCGTGCGGCACGGTATGCGAGGGGGTGAGACGGCTCACTGGGCCCTTACCAGCTCTGAGAGAGCTCGCAGGGACCCGAGGGGTACAGATACCTCGAGCGAGCCAGCTGTTCCGTGCTCGCCACGGCGGCACATATACTAAAATTGGATCGATACAGAGAAGATTAGCATGGCCCCTGCGAAAGGATGACACGCAAATCCGTGAAGCGCTCCATCTTTTATTTGATTGCGATATCCGTGCCCCTCTACTCTATCAGCCCTCCGGCGGTGAATAAACATAGAAGTCTCCGCGTGGGAGGCGTTTTGACGTAAAATCACTCACCATCTCCTCTGTCTTAGAGATGTTCAGTTGCAGCCCCGCTCCGTCACACCATGTGATGAACTCATGAGAAGTACGTGGCCATCGTCAGACTCGGAACTTGAGAGCAGGGAGAGGAGAACCGTGTCAACTGCTTATTTAACAACATGAAATCTAGCCGGAGAACTTCCACGCTCATGTTTAGGATGTAAGAAGAGAATCCCTGACCGTACACTACCTTGTGGAGATCCAAAGAGCATCCGGTAAGACTCCCTTCACCCTGAGCCTTTGCTGTCCAGCCCTTCTTCACTGCCCACTCTCCTTTCTTATAAAAAGGTAGAGGCCACGCCTCCTTCAGCTCCAGTACGCCAGGGACCAAAGGCAAGTGTGTACACCTGCTTCCTCGTGTCCAGAAGATGCTCCTGTACATCACGGTGTAATCGGACACGTTTAGAAACTGACGCGCTACGTTCACCTGTCCCCCAAACTCGGTGAGCGGTTGCATCAATGGAGGGGTGTGCGTCCGGCCTCAGCACCGACGCGCTCCGTGCGGCACGGTATGCGAGGGGGTGAGACGGCTCACTGGGCCCTTACCAGCTCTGAGAGAGCTCGCAGGGACCCGAGGGGTACAGATACCTCGAGCGAGCCAGCTGTTCCGTGCTCGCCACGGCGGCACATATACTAAAATCGGATCGATACAGAGAAGATTAGCATGGCCCCTGCGAAAGGATGACACGCAAATCCGTGAAGCGCTCCATCTTTTATTTGATTGCGATATCCGTGCCCCTCTACTCTATCAGCCCTCGGGCGGTGAATAAACATAGAAGTCTCCGCGTGGGAGGCGTTTTGACGTAAAATCACTCACCATCTCCTCTGTCTTAGAGATGTTCAGTTGCAGCCCCGCTCCGTCACACCATGTGATGAACTCATGAGAAGTACGTGGCCATCGTCAGACTCGGAACTTGAGAGCAGGGAGAGGAGAACCGTGTCAACTGCTTATTTAACAACATGAAATCTAGCCGGAGAACTTCCACGCTCATGTTTAGGATGTAAGAAGAGAATCCCTGACCGTACACTACCTTGTGGAGATCCAAAGAGCATCCGGTAAGACTCCCTTCACCCTGAGCCTTTGCTGTCCAGCCCTTCTTCACTGCCCACTCTCCTTTCTTATAAAAAGGTAGAGGCCACGCCTCCTTCAGCTCCAGTACGCCAGGGACCAAAGGCAAGTGTGTACACCTGCTTCCTCGTGTCCAGAAGATGCTCCTGTACATCACGGTGTAATCGGACACGTTTAGAAACTGACGCGCTACGTTCACCTGTCCCCCAAACTCGGTGAGCGGTTGCATCAATGGAGGGGTGTGCGTCCGGCCTCAGCACCGACGCGCTCCGTGCGGCACGGTATGCGAGGGGGTGAGACGGCTCACTGGGCCCTTACCAGCTCTGAGAGAGCTCGCAGGGACCCGAGGGGTACAGATACCTCGAGCGAGCCAGCTGTTCCGTGCTCGCCACGGCGGCACATATACTAAAATCGGATCGATACAGAGAAGATTAGCATGGCCCCTGCGAAAGGATGACACGCAAATCCGTGAAGCGCTCCATCTTTTATTTGATTGCGATATCCGTGCCCCTCTACTCTATCAGCCCTCGGGCGGTGAATAAACATAGAAGTCTCCGCGTGGGAGGCGTTTTGACGTAAAATCACTCACCATCTCCTCTGTCTTAGAGATGTTCAGTTGCAGCCCCGCTCCGTCACACCATGTGATGAACTCATGAGAAGTACGTGGCCATCGTCAGACTCGGAACTTGAGAGCAGGGAGAGGAGAACCGTGTCAACTGCTTATTTAACAACATGAAATCTAGCCGGAGAACTTCCACGCTCATGTTTAGGATGTAAGAAGAGAATCCCTGACCGTACACTACCTTGTGGAGATCCAAAGAGCATCCGGTAAGACTCCCTTCACCCTGAGCCTTTGCTGTCCAGCCCTTCTTCACTGCCCACTCTCCTTTCTTATAAAAAGGTAGAGGCCACGCCTCCTTCAGCTCCAGTACGCCAGGGACCAAAGGCAAGTGTGTACACCTGCTTCCTCGTGTCCAGAAGATGCTCCTGTACATCACGGTGTAATCGGACACGTTTAGAAACTGACGCGCTACGTTCACCTGTCCCCCAAACTCGGTGAGCGGTTGCATCAATGGAGGGGTGTGCGTCCGGCCTCAGCACCGACGCGCTCCGTGCGGCACGGTATGCGAGGGGGTGAGACGGCTCACTGGGCCCTTACCAGCTCTGAGAGAGCTCGCAGGGACCCGAGGGGTACAGATACCTCGAGCGAGCCAGCTGTTCCGTGCTCGCCACGGCGGCACATATACTAAAATTGGATCGATACAGAGAAGATTAGCATGGCCCCTGCGAAAGGATGACACGCAAATCCGTGAAGCGCTCCATCTTTTATTTGATTGCGATATCCGTGCCCCTCTACTCTATCAGCCCTCGGGCGGTGAATAAACATAGAAGTCTCCGCGTGGGAGGCGTTTTGACGTAAAATCACTCACCATCTCCTCTGTCTTAGAGATGTTCAGTTGCAGCCCCGCTCCGTCACACCATGTGATGAACTCATGAGAAGTACGTGGCCATCGTCAGACTCGGAACTTGAGAGCAGGGAGAGGAGAACCGTGTCAACTGCTTATTTAACAACATGAAATCTAGCCGGAGAACTTCCACGCTCATGTTTAGGATGTAAGAAGAGAATCCCTGACCGTACACTACCTTGTGGAGATCCAAAGAGCATCCGGTAAGACTCCCTTCACCCTGAGCCTTTGCTGTCCAGCCCTTCTTCACTGCCCACTCTCCTTTCTTATAAAAAGGTAGAGGCCACGCCTCCTTCAGCTCCAGTACGCCAGGGACCAAAGGCAAGTGTGTACACCTGCTTCCTCGTGTCCAGAAGATGCTCCTGTACATCACGGTGTAATCGGACACGTTTAGAAACTGACGCGCTACGTTCACCTGTCCCCCAAACTCGGTGAGCGGTTGCATCAATGGAGGGGTGTGCGTCCGGCCTCAGCACCGACGCGCTCCGTGCGGCACGGTATGCGAGGGGGTGAGACGGCTCACTGGGCCCTTACCAGCTCTGAGAGAGCTCGCAGGGACCCGAGGGGTACAGATACCTCGAGCGAGCCAGCTGTTCCGTGCTCGCCACGGCGGCACATATACTAAAATTGGATCGATACAGAGAAGATTAGCATGGCCCCTGCGAAAGGATGACACGCAAATCCGTGAAGCGCTCCATCTTTTATTTGATTGCGATATCCGTGCCCCTCTACTCTATCAGCCCTCGGGCGGTGAATAAACATAGAAGTCTCCGCGTGGGAGGCGTTTTGACGTAAAATCACTCACCATCTCCTCTGTCTTAGAGATGTTCAGTTGCAGCCCCGCTCCGTCACACCATGTGATGAACTCATGAGAAGTACGTGGCCATCGTCAGACTCGGAACTTGAGAGCAGGGAGAGGAGAACCGTGTCAACTGCTTATTTAACAACATGAAATCTAGCCGGAGAACTTCCACGCTCATGTTTAGGATGTAAGAAGAGAATCCCTGACCGTACACTACCTTGTGGAGATCCAAAGAGCATCCGGTAAGACTCCCTTCACCCTGAGCCTTTGCTGTCCAGCCCTTCTTCACTGCCCACTCTCCTTTCTTATAAAAAGGTAGAGGCCACGCCTCCTTCAGCTCCAGTACGCCAGGGACCAAAGGCAAGTGTGTACACCTGCTTCCTCGTGTCCAGAAGATGCTCCTGTACATCACGGTGTAATCGGACACGTTTAGAAACTGACGCGCTACGTTCACCTGTCCCCCAAACTCGGTGAGCGGTTGCATCAATGGAGGGGTGTGCGTCCGGCCTCAGCACCGACGCGCTCCGTGCGGCACGGTATGCGAGGGGGTGAGACGGCTCACTGGGCCCTTACCAGCTCTGAGAGAGCTCGCAGGGACCCGAGGGGTACAGATACCTCGAGCGAGCCAGCTGTTCCGTGCTCGCCACGGCGGCACATATACTAAAATCGGATCGATACAGAGAAGATTAGCATGGCCCCTGCGAAAGGATGACACGCAAATCCGTGAAGCGCTCCATCTTTTATTTGATTGCGATATCCGTGCCCCTCTACTCTATCAGCCCTCGGGCGGTGAATAAACATAGAAGTCTCCGCGTGGGAGGCGTTTTGACGTAAAATCACTCACCATCTCCTCTGTCTTAGAGATGTTCAGTTGCAGCCCCGCTCCGTCACACCATGTGATGAACTCATGAGAAGTACGTGGCCATCGTCAGACTCGGAACTTGAGAGCAGGGAGAGGAGAACCGTGTCAACTGCTTATTTAACAACATGAAATCTAGCCGGAGAACTTCCACGCTCATGTTTAGGATGTAAGAAGAGAATCCCTGACCGTACACTACCTTGTGGAGATCCAAAGAGCATCCGGTAAGACTCCCTTCACCCTGAGCCTTTGCTGTCCAGCCCTTCTTCACTGCCCACTCTCCTTTCTTATAAAAAGGTAGAGGCCACGCCTCCTTCAGCTCCAGTACGCCAGGGACCAAAGGCAAGTGTGTACACCTGCTTCCTCGTGTCCAGAAGATGCTCCTGTACATCACGGTGTAATCGGACACGTTTAGAAACTGACGCGCTACGTTCACCTGTCCCCCAAACTCGGTGAGCGGTTGCATCAATGGAGGGGTGTGCGTCCGGCCTCAGCACCGACGCGCTCCGTGCGGCACGGTATGCGAGGGGGTGAGACGGCTCACTGGGCCCTTACCAGCTCTGAGAGAGCTCGCAGGGACCCGAGGGGTACAGATACCTCGAGCGAGCCAGCTGTTCCGTGCTCGCCACGGCGGCACATATACTAAAATCGGATCGATACAGAGAAGATTAGCATGGCCCCTGCGAAAGGATGACACGCAAATCCGTGAAGCGCTCCATCTTTTATTTGATTGCGATATCCGTGCCCCTCTACTCTATCAGCCCTCGGGCGGTGAATAAACATAGAAGTCTCCGCGTGGGAGGCGTTTTGACGTAAAATCACTCACCATCTCCTCTGTCTTAGAGATGTTCAGTTGCAGCCCCGCTCCGTCACACCATGTGATGAACTCATGAGAAGTACGTGGCCATCGTCAGACTCGGAACTTGAGAGCAGGGAGAGGAGAACCGTGTCAACTGCTTATTTAACAACATGAAATCTAGCCGGAGAACTTCCACGCTCATGTTTAGGATGTAAGAAGAGAATCCCTGACCGTACACTACACTGTAAAACCCGACAAGTTAACTTAACTCAAACCGTTTGAGTAAACCGATTGCCTTGACTGTAATACCCGACAAGTAAACTTTACTCAAACGGTTTGAGTAAACAGATATCCTTAAGTTATGTTAACTCAAACGGTTTGAGGAAACCGATTGCCTTAAAACATTTAAGTTGAAAAAACTAACAGTTATGAGTAATCTGAACTTAATTCAGTTGAGTTCACTGAAAGAAGATATACATTGCAATTAAGTGATTAAGTGATTAATTGAGCTTTAGTGATGAACACCTGCTGTTAACAAACAGAATTACTGAAGAAAAGAGAGAAAGGAACAACAGCTGACTTCAGACACAGCCTCACTCAAACCTGACAAGTTATGTTAACTCAAACCGTTTGAGGAAACCGATTGCCTTAAACCATTCAAGTAGAAAAAACTAACAGTTATGAGTACTCTGAACTTAATTCAGTTGAGTTCACTGAAAGAAGATATGCATTGCAATTAAGTAATTAAGCGATTAACTAAGTGCTGATTGAGAATTAGTGATGAACAGCTGCTGTTAACAAACAGAATCACTGAAGAAAAGAGAAACACAAGAACTACTACAACTGACTTCAGACACAGCCTTAGATGAAATCAACTGAAATAAAATACATGAAATCTCTCAAGATCTGATTAAACAACCCCACAAACAGCATCACCAGCTCCACTTATTAATAACCAGACTGACTTTATTTCTGTCAGACGTCTACAGAAGATCTTATTGAGAATGAACTAAGGTTTAGATGTTGATTTATTGTTTCATTTGAAGTAACCATGTTAGAGATCAGTGTTTGCTTTAGTTGGGCTCTTGACCCTTGACTTCTGTCTTAGTCATTTCTCTGGCTGTTATAACCATGTGTTTCTAAAACACATTTGTTGTAACTCAAAAGCCCAGAAGAAATGCCATCAGGTGTTACACCTGTACCTAGGTGTAGGTTGTTATACTTTATATAGGTGATGATAGTTATTCATTGTTATTCACAGATATTGATCTATATAATCTCTGATGAAACAAATGTGTAATTAGTAGAAGTGGACCTAATAAAAATGACACTAAGAGCCGGCAATTCTGTAATAATCAGTTAATATAAAAATAACTTCATAAACATTTTGTACACATACATTTTTCTTCTACGCCAGTAACTGGTCAAACACAGACATCAATTATCAGAATATGAACCTCAACAATGGTGATGAAAAAAACATGCTGCAATGCATGCTGGGTACTTTTGTAATACAAAATTCATCCATGGCTCCCAGCATGCTCTGCAGCATTTTTTTTTTTTTTTTTTTTTTTTTTATGGTCACCATTGTTGAGGTTCATATTCGGATTATTGATGTCTGTGTGTGACAAGTTGACACCATAGAAGACCACACTGTTTGAAAAGTCTTAGTATTAACTGATTATTACAGGAGCACTTGCTCTTAGAATCACTTTTACTATAATCAATCAAATTACACAACACATATTTCATCAGAGATTAGACTCTGTACAGTTCCATAATTGATGATTATCATCACCAATATAAAGTATAACAACCTACACCTAGGTACAGGTTAACACCTGATGGCATTTCTTCTGGGCTTATGAGTTACAACAAATGTGTTTTAGAAACACACGGTTATAACAGCCAGAGAAAAGACTAAGACTGAAATCAAGGGTCAAGAGCCCAACTAAAGCAGACACTGATCTCTAACATGGTTACTTCAAATGAAACAATAAATCAACATCTAAACCTTAGTTCATTCTCAATAAGATCTTCTGTAGACGTCTGACAGAAATAAAGTCAGTCTGGTTATTAATAAGTGGAGCTGGTGATGCTGTTTGTGGGGTTGTTTAATCAGATCTTGAGAGATTTCATGTATTTTATTTCAGTTGATTTCATCTAAGTCTGTGTCTGAAGTCAGTTGTAGTAGTTCTTGTGTTTCTCTTTTCTTCAGTGATTCTGTTTGCTAACAGCAGCTGTTCATCACTAATTCTCAATCAGCACTTAGTTAATCACTTAATTACTTGAATGCAAAGTTTTAGAACTTACAGGGTTTAAATCAAGGCAATCTGTTTACTCAAACGGTTTGAGTTAAGTTAACTTGTCGGGTTTTACAGTGTACCTTGTGGAGATCCAAAGAGCATCCGGTAAGACTCCCTTCACCCTGAGCCTTTGCTGTCCAGCCCTTCTTCACTGCCCACTCTCCTTTCTTATAAAAAGGTAGAGGCCACGCCTCCTTCAGCTCCAGTACGCCAGGGACCAAAGGCAAGTGTGTACACCTGCTTCCTCGTGTCCAGAAGATGCTCCTGTACATCACGGTGTAATCGGACACGTTTAGAAACTGACGCGCTACGTTCACCTGTCCCCCAAACTCGGTGAGCGGTTGCATCAATGGAGGGGTGTGCGTCCGGCCTCAGCACCGACGCGCTCCGTGCGGCACGGTATGCGAGGGGGTGAGACGGCTCACTGGGCCCTTACCAGCTCTGAGAGAGCTCGCAGGGACCCGAGGGGTACAGATACCTCGAGCGAGCCAGCTGTTCCGTGCTCGCCACGGCGGCACATATACTAAAATTGGATCGATACAGAGAAGATTAGCATGGCCCCTGCGAAAGGATGACACGCAAATCCGTGAAGCGCTCCATCTTTTATTTGATTGCGATATCCGTGCCCCTCTACTCTATCAGCCCTCGGGCGGTGAATAAACATAGAAGTCTCCGCGTGGGAGGCGTTTTGACGTAAAATCACTCACCATCTCCTCTGTCTTAGAGATGTTCAGTTGCAGCCCCGCTCCGTCACACCATGTGATGAACTCATGAGAAGTACGTGGCCATCGTCAGACTCGGAACTTGAGAGCAGGGAGAGGAGAACCGTGTCAACTGCTTATTTAACAACATGAAATCTAGCCGGAGAACTTCCACGCTCATGTTTAGGATGTAAGAAGAGAATCCCTGACCGTACACTACCTTGTGGAGATCCAAAGAGCATCCGGTAAGACTCCCTTCACCCTGAGCCTTTGCTGTCCAGCCCTTCTTCACTGCCCACTCTCCTTTCTTATAAAAAGGTAGAGGCCACGCCTCCTTCAGCTCCAGTACGCCAGGGACCAAAGGCAAGTGTGTACACCTGCTTCCTCGTGTCCAGAAGATGCTCCTGTACATCACGGTGTAATCGGACACGTTTAGAAACTGACGCGCTACGTTCACCTGTCCCCCAAACTCGGTGAGCGGTTGCATCAATGGAGGGGTGTGCGTCCGGCCTCAGCACCGACGCGCTCCGTGCGGCACGGTATGCGAGGGGGTGAGACGGCTCACTGGGCCCTTACCAGCTCTGAGAGAGCTCGCAGGGACCCGAGGGGTACAGATACCTCGAGCGAGCCAGCTGTTCCGTGCTCGCCACGGCGGCACATATACTAAAATTGGATCGATACAGAGAAGATTAGCATGGCCCCTGCGAAAGGATGACACGCAAATCCGTGAAGCGCTCCATCTTTTATTTGATTGCGATATCCGTGCCCCTCTACTCTATCAGCCCTCGGGCGGTGAATAAACATAGAAGTCTCCGCGTGGGAGGCGTTTTGACGTAAAATCACTCACCATCTCCTCTGTCTTAGAGATGTTCAGTTGCAGCCCCGCTCCGTCACACCATGTGATGAACTCATGAGAAGTACGTGGCCATCGTCAGACTCGGAACTTGAGAGCAGGGAGAGGAGAACCGTGTCAACTGCTTATTTAACAACATGAAATCTAGCCGGAGAACTTCCACGCTCATGTTTAGGATGTAAGAAGAGAATCCCTGACCGTACACTACCTTGTGGAGATCCAAAGAGCATCCGGTAAGACTCCCTTCACCCTGAGCCTTTGCTGTCCAGCCCTTCTTCACTGCCCACTCTCCTTTCTTATAAAAAGGTAGAGGCCACGCCTCCTTCAGCTCCAGTACGCCAGGGACCAAAGGCAAGTGTGTACACCTGCTTCCTCGTGTCCAGAAGATGCTCCTGTACATCACGGTGTAATCGGACACGTTTAGAAACTGACGCGCTACGTTCACCTGTCCCCCAAACTCGGTGAGCGGTTGCATCAATGGAGGGGTGTGCGTCCGGCCTCAGCACCGACGCGCTCCGTGCGGCACGGTATGCGAGGGGGTGAGACGGCTCACTGGGCCCTTACCAGCTCTGAGAGAGCTCGCAGGGACCCGAGGGGTACAGATACCTCGAGCGAGCCAGCTGTTCCGTGCTCGCCACGGCGGCACATATACTAAAATTGGATCGATACAGAGAAGATTAGCATGGCCCCTGCGAAAGGATGACACGCAAATCCGTGAAGCGCTCCATCTTTTATTTGATTGCGATATCCGTGCCCCTCTACTCTATCAGCCCTCCGGCGGTGAATAAACATAGAAGTCTCCGCGTGGGAGGCGTTTTGACGTAAAATCACTCACCATCTCCTCTGTCTTAGAGATGTTCAGTTGCAGCCCCGCTCCGTCACACCATGTGATGAACTCATGAGAAGTACGTGGCCATCGTCAGACTCGGAACTTGAGAGCAGGGAGAGGAGAACCGTGTCAACTGCTTATTTAACAACATGAAATCTAGCCGGAGAACTTCCACGCTCATGTTTAGGATGTAAGAAGAGAATCCCTGACCGTACACTACCTTGTGGAGATCCAAAGAGCATCCGGTAAGACTCCCTTCACCCTGAGCCTTTGCTGTCCAGCCCTTCTTCACTGCACACTCTCCTTTCTTATAAAAAGGTAGAGGCCACGCCTCCTTCAGCTCCAGTACGCCAGGGACCAAAGGCAAGTGTGTACACCTGCTTCCTCGTGTCCAGAAGATGCTCCTGTACATCACGGTGTAATCGGACACGTTTAGAAACTGACGCGCTACGTTCACCTGTCCCCCAAACTCGGTGAGCGGTTGCATCAATGGAGGGGTGTGCGTCCGGCCTCAGCACCGACGCGCTCCGTGCGGCACGGTATGCGAGGGGGTGAGACGGCTCACTGGGCCCTTACCAGCTCTGAGAGAGCTCGCAGGGACCCGAGGGGTACAGATACCTCGAGCGAGCCAGCTGTTCCGTGCTCGCCACGGCGGCACATATACTAAAATCGGATCGATACAGAGAAGATTAGCATGGCCCCTGCGAAAGGATGACACGCAAATCCGTGAAGCGCTCCATCTTTTATTTGATTGCGATATCCGTGCCCCTCTACTCTATCAGCCCTCGGGCGGTGAATAAACATAGAAGTCTCCGCGTGGGAGGCGTTTTGACGTAAAATCACTCACCATCTCCTCTGTCTTAGAGATGTTCAGTTGCAGCCCCGCTCCGTCACACCATGTGATGAACTCATGAGAAGTACGTGGCCATCGTCAGACTCGGAACTTGAGAGCAGGGAGAGGAGAACCGTGTCAACTGCTTATTTAACAACATGAAATCTAGCCGGAGAACTTCCACGCTCATGTTTAGGATGTAAGAAGAGAATCCCTGACCGTACACTACCTTGTGGAGATCCAAAGAGCATCCGGTAAGACTCCCTTCACCCTGAGCCTTTGCTGTCCAGCCCTTCTTCACTGCCCACTCTCCTTTCTTATAAAAAGGTAGAGGCCACGCCTCCTTCAGCTCCAGTACGCCAGGGACCAAAGGCAAGTGTGTACACCTGCTTCCTCGTGTCCAGAAGATGCTCCTGTACATCACGGTGTAATCGGACACGTTTAGAAACTGACGCGCTACGTTCACCTGTCCCCCAAACTCGGTGAGCGGTTGCATCAATGGAGGGGTGTGCGTCCGGCCTCAGCACCGACGCGCTCCGTGCGGCACGGTATGCGAGGGGGTGAGACGGCTCACTGGGCCCTTACCAGCTCTGAGAGAGCTCGCAGGGACCCGAGGGGTACAGATACCTCGAGCGAGCCAGCTGTTCCGTGCTCGCCACGGCGGCACATATACTAAAATCGGATCGATACAGAGAAGATTAGCATGGCCCCTGCGAAAGGATGACACGCAAATCCGTGAAGCGCTCCATCTTTTATTTGATTGCGATATCCGTGCCCCTCTACTCTATCAGCCCTCGGGCGGTGAATAAACATAGAAGTCTCCGCGTGGGAGGCGTTTTGACGTAAAATCACTCACCATCTCCTCTGTCTTAGAGATGTTCAGTTGCAGCCCCGCTCCGTCACACCATGTGATGAACTCATGAGAAGTACGTGGCCATCGTCAGACTCGGAACTTGAGAGCAGGGAGAGGAGAACCGTGTCAACTGCTTATTTAACAACATGAAATCTAGCCGGAGAACTTCCACGCTCATGTTTAGGATGTAAGAAGAGAATCCCTGACCGTACACTACCTTGTGGAGATCCAAAGAGCATCCGGTAAGACTCCCTTCACCCTGAGCCTTTGCTGTCCAGCCCTTCTTCACTGCCCACTCTCCTTTCTTATAAAAAGGTAGAGGCCACGCCTCCTTCAGCTCCAGTACGCCAGGGACCAAAGGCAAGTGTGTACACCTGCTTCCTCGTGTCCAGAAGATGCTCCTGTACATCACGGTGTAATCGGACACGTTTAGAAACTGACGCGCTACGTTCACCTGTCCCCCAAACTCGGTGAGCGGTTGCATCAATGGAGGGGTGTGCGTCCGGCCTCAGCACCGACGCGCTCCGTGCGGCACGGTATGCGAGGGGGTGAGACGGCTCACTGGGCCCTTACCAGCTCTGAGAGAGCTCGCAGGGACCCGAGGGGTACAGATACCTCGAGCGAGCCAGCTGTTCCGTGCTCGCCACGGCGGCACATATACTAAAATTGGATCGATACAGAGAAGATTAGCATGGCCCCTGCGAAAGGATGACACGCAAATCCGTGAAGCGCTCCATCTTTTATTTGATTGCGATATCCGTGCCCCTCTACTCTATCAGCCCTCGGGCGGTGAATAAACATAGAAGTCTCCGCGTGGGAGGCGTTTTGACGTAAAATCACTCACCATCTCCTCTGTCTTAGAGATGTTCAGTTGCAGCCCCGCTCCGTCACACCATGTGATGAACTCATGAGAAGTACGTGGCCATCGTCAGACTCGGAACTTGAGAGCAGGGAGAGGAGAACCGTGTCAACTGCTTATTTAACAACATGAAATCTAGCCGGAGAACTTCCACGCTCATGTTTAGGATGTAAGAAGAGAATCCCTGACCGTACACTACCTTGTGGAGATCCAAAGAGCATCCGGTAAGACTCCCTTCACCCTGAGCCTTTGCTGTCCAGCCCTTCTTCACTGCCCACTCTCCTTTCTTATAAAAAGGTAGAGGCCACGCCTCCTTCAGCTCCAGTACGCCAGGGACCAAAGGCAAGTGTGTACACCTGCTTCCTCGTGTCCAGAAGATGCTCCTGTACATCACGGTGTAATCGGACACGTTTAGAAACTGACGCGCTACGTTCACCTGTCCCCCAAACTCGGTGAGCGGTTGCATCAATGGAGGGGTGTGCGTCCGGCCTCAGCACCGACGCGCTCCGTGCGGCACGGTATGCGAGGGGGTGAGACGGCTCACTGGGCCCTTACCAGCTCTGAGAGAGCTCGCAGGGACCCGAGGGGTACAGATACCTCGAGCGAGCCAGCTGTTCCGTGCTCGCCACGGCGGCACATATACTAAAATTGGATCGATACAGAGAAGATTAGCATGGCCCCTGCGAAAGGATGACACGCAAATCCGTGAAGCGCTCCATCTTTTATTTGATTGCGATATCCGTGCCCCTCTACTCTATCAGCCCTCGGGCGGTGAATAAACATAGAAGTCTCCGCGTGGGAGGCGTTTTGACGTAAAATCACTCACCATCTCCTCTGTCTTAGAGATGTTCAGTTGCAGCCCCGCTCCGTCACACCATGTGATGAACTCATGAGAAGTACGTGGCCATCGTCAGACTCGGAACTTGAGAGCAGGGAGAGGAGAACCGTGTCAACTGCTTATTTAACAACATGAAATCTAGCCGGAGAACTTCCACGCTCATGTTTAGGATGTAAGAAGAGAATCCCTGACCGTACACTACCTTGTGGAGATCCAAAGAGCATCCGGTAAGACTCCCTTCACCCTGAGCCTTTGCTGTCCAGCCCTTCTTCACTGCCCACTCTCCTTTCTTATAAAAAGGTAGAGGCCACGCCTCCTTCAGCTCCAGTACGCCAGGGACCAAAGGCAAGTGTGTACACCTGCTTCCTCGTGTCCAGAAGATGCTCCTGTACATCACGGTGTAATCGGACACGTTTAGAAACTGACGCGCTACGTTCACCTGTCCCCCAAACTCGGTGAGCGGTTGCATCAATGGAGGGGTGTGCGTCCGGCCTCAGCACCGACGCGCTCCGTGCGGCACGGTATGCGAGGGGGTGAGACGGCTCACTGGGCCCTTACCAGCTCTGAGAGAGCTCGCAGGGACCCGAGGGGTACAGATACCTCGAGCGAGCCAGCTGTTCCGTGCTCGCCACGGCGGCACATATACTAAAATCGGATCGATACAGAGAAGATTAGCATGGCCCCTGCGAAAGGATGACACGCAAATCCGTGAAGCGCTCCATCTTTTATTTGATTGCGATATCCGTGCCCCTCTACTCTATCAGCCCTCGGGCGGTGAATAAACATAGAAGTCTCCGCGTGGGAGGCGTTTTGACGTAAAATCACTCACCATCTCCTCTGTCTTAGAGATGTTCAGTTGCAGCCCCGCTCCGTCACACCATGTGATGAACTCATGAGAAGTACGTGGCCATCGTCAGACTCGGAACTTGAGAGCAGGGAGAGGAGAACCGTGTCAACTGCTTATTTAACAACATGAAATCTAGCCGGAGAACTTCCACGCTCATGTTTAGGATGTAAGAAGAGAATCCCTGACCGTACACTACCTTGTGGAGATCCAAAGAGCATCCGGTAAGACTCCCTTCACCCTGAGCCTTTGCTGTCCAGCCCTTCTTCACTGCCCACTCTCCTTTCTTATAAAAAGGTAGAGGCCACGCCTCCTTCAGCTCCAGTACGCCAGGGACCAAAGGCAAGTGTGTACACCTGCTTCCTCGTGTCCAGAAGATGCTCCTGTACATCACGGTGTAATCGGACACGTTTAGAAACTGACGCGCTACGTTCACCTGTCCCCCAAACTCGGTGAGCGGTTGCATCAATGGAGGGGTGTGCGTCCGGCCTCAGCACCGACGCGCTCCGTGCGGCACGGTATGCGAGGGGGTGAGACGGCTCACTGGGCCCTTACCAGCTCTGAGAGAGCTCGCAGGGACCCGAGGGGTACAGATACCTCGAGCGAGCCAGCTGTTCCGTGCTCGCCACGGCGGCACATATACTAAAATCGGATCGATACAGAGAAGATTAGCATGGCCCCTGCGAAAGGATGACACGCAAATCCGTGAAGCGCTCCATCTTTTATTTGATTGCGATATCCGTGCCCCTCTACTCTATCAGCCCTCGGGCGGTGAATAAACATAGAAGTCTCCGCGTGGGAGGCGTTTTGACGTAAAATCACTCACCATCTCCTCTGTCTTAGAGATGTTCAGTTGCAGCCCCGCTCCGTCACACCATGTGATGAACTCATGAGAAGTACGTGGCCATCGTCAGACTCGGAACTTGAGAGCAGGGAGAGGAGAACCGTGTCAACTGCTTATTTAACAACATGAAATCTAGCCGGAGAACTTCCACGCTCATGTTTAGGATGTAAGAAGAGAATCCCTGACCGTACACTACCTTGTGGAGATCCAAAGAGCATCCGGTAAGACTCCCTTCACCCTGAGCCTTTGCTGTCCAGCCCTTCTTCACTGCCCACTCTCCTTTCTTATAAAAAGGTAGAGGCCACGCCTCCTTCAGCTCCAGTACGCCAGGGACCAAAGGCAAGTGTGTACACCTGCTTCCTCGTGTCCAGAAGATGCTCCTGTACATCACGGTGTAATCGGACACGTTTAGAAACTGACGCGCTACGTTCACCTGTCCCCCAAACTCGGTGAGCGGTTGCATCAATGGAGGGGTGTGCGTCCGGCCTCAGCACCGACGCGCTCCGTGCGGCACGGTATGCGAGGGGGTGAGACGGCTCACTGGGCCCTTACCAGCTCTGAGAGAGCTCGCAGGGACCCGAGGGGTACAGATACCTCGAGCGAGCCAGCTGTTCCGTGCTCGCCACGGCGGCACATATACTAAAATTGGATCGATACAGAGAAGATTAGCATGGCCCCTGCGAAAGGATGACACGCAAATCCGTGAAGCGCTCCATCTTTTATTTGATTGCGATATCCGTGCCCCTCTACTCTATCAGCCCTCGGGCGGTGAATAAACATAGAAGTCTCCGCGTGGGAGGCGTTTTGACGTAAAATCACTCACCATCTCCTCTGTCTTAGAGATGTTCAGTTGCAGCCCCGCTCCGTCACACCATGTGATGAACTCATGAGAAGTACGTGGCCATCGTCAGACTCGGAACTTGAGAGCAGGGAGAGGAGAACCGTGTCAACTGCTTATTTAACAACATGAAATCTAGCCGGAGAACTTCCACGCTCATGTTTAGGATGTAAGAAGAGAATCCCTGACCGTACACTACCTTGTGGAGATCCAAAGAGCATCCGGTAAGACTCCCTTCACCCTGAGCCTTTGCTGTCCAGCCCTTCTTCACTGCCCACTCTCCTTTCTTATAAAAAGGTAGAGGCCACGCCTCCTTCAGCTCCAGTACGCCAGGGACCAAAGGCAAGTGTGTACACCTGCTTCCTCGTGTCCAGAAGATGCTCCTGTACATCACGGTGTAATCGGACACGTTTAGAAACTGACGCGCTACGTTCACCTGTCCCCCAAACTCGGTGAGCGGTTGCATCAATGGAGGGGTGTGCGTCCGGCCTCAGCACCGACGCGCTCCGTGCGGCACGGTATGCGAGGGGGTGAGACGGCTCACTGGGCCCTTACCAGCTCTGAGAGAGCTCGCAGGGACCCGAGGGGTACAGATACCTCGAGCGAGCCAGCTGTTCCGTGCTCGCCACGGCGGCACATATACTAAAATCGGATCGATACAGAGAAGATTAGCATGGCCCCTGCGAAAGGATGACACGCAAATCCGTGAAGCGCTCCATCTTTTATTTGATTGCGATATCCGTGCCCCTCTACTCTATCAGCCCTCGGGCGGTGAATAAACATAGAAGTCTCCGCGTGGGAGGCGTTTTGACGTAAAATCACTCACCATCTCCTCTGTCTTAGAGATGTTCAGTTGCAGCCCCGCTCCGTCACACCATGTGATGAACTCATGAGAAGTACGTGGCCATCGTCAGACTCGGAACTTGAGAGCAGGGAGAGGAGAACCGTGTCAACTGCTTATTTAACAACATGAAATCTAGCCGGAGAACTTCCACGCTCATGTTTAGGATGTAAGAAGAGAATCCCTGACCGTACACTACCTTGTGGAGATCCAAAGAGCATCCGGTAAGACTCCCTTCACCCTGAGCCTTTGCTGTCCAGCCCTTCTTCACTGCCCACTCTCCTTTCTTATAAAAAGGTAGAGGCCACGCCTCCTTCAGCTCCAGTACGCCAGGGACCAAAGGCAAGTGTGTACACCTGCTTCCTCGTGTCCAGAAGATGCTCCTGTACATCACGGTGTAATCGGACACGTTTAGAAACTGACGCGCTACGTTCACCTGTCCCCCAAACTCGGTGAGCGGTTGCATCAATGGAGGGGTGTGCGTCCGGCCTCAGCACCGACGCGCTCCGTGCGGCACGGTATGCGAGGGGGTGAGACGGCTCACTGGGCCCTTACCAGCTCTGAGAGAGCTCGCAGGGACCCGAGGGGTACAGATACCTCGAGCGAGCCAGCTGTTCCGTGCTCGCCACGGCGGCACATATACTAAAATCGGATCGATACAGAGAAGATTAGCATGGCCCCTGCGAAAGGATGACACGCAAATCCGTGAAGCGCTCCATCTTTTATTTGATTGCGATATCCGTGCCCCTCTACTCTATCAGCCCTCGGGCGGTGAATAAACATAGAAGTCTCCGCGTGGGAGGCGTTTTGACGTAAAATCACTCACCATCTCCTCTGTCTTAGAGATGTTCAGTTGCAGCCCCGCTCCGTCACACCATGTGATGAACTCATGAGAAGTACGTGGCCATCGTCAGACTCGGAACTTGAGAGCAGGGAGAGGAGAACCGTGTCAACTGCTTATTTAACAACATGAAATCTAGCCGGAGAACTTCCACGCTCATGTTTAGGATGTAAGAAGAGAATCCCTGACCGTACACTACCTTGTGGAGATCCAAAGAGCATCCGGTAAGACTCCCTTCACCCTGAGCCTTTGCTGTCCAGCCCTTCTTCACTGCCCACTCTCCTTTCTTATAAAAAGGTAGAGGCCACGCCTCCTTCAGCTCCAGTACGCCAGGGACCAAAGGCAAGTGTGTACACCTGCTTCCTCGTGTCCAGAAGATGCTCCTGTACATCACGGTGTAATCGGACACGTTTAGAAACTGACGCGCTACGTTCACCTGTCCCCCAAACTCGGTGAGCGGTTGCATCAATGGAGGGGTGTGCGTCCGGCCTCAGCACCGACGCGCTCCGTGCGGCACGGTATGCGAGGGGGTGAGACGGCTCACTGGGCCCTTACCAGCTCTGAGAGAGCTCGCAGGGACCCGAGGGGTACAGATACCTCGAGCGAGCCAGCTGTTCCGTGCTCGCCACGGCGGCACATATACTAAAATTGGATCGATACAGAGAAGATTAGCATGGCCCCTGCGAAAGGATGACACGCAAATCCGTGAAGCGCTCCATCTTTTATTTGATTGCGATATCCGTGCCCCTCTACTCTATCAGCCCTCGGGCGGTGAATAAACATAGAAGTCTCCGCGTGGGAGGCGTTTTGACGTAAAATCACTCACCATCTCCTCTGTCTTAGAGATGTTCAGTTGCAGCCCCGCTCCGTCACACCATGTGATGAACTCATGAGAAGTACGTGGCCATCGTCAGACTCGGAACTTGAGAGCAGGGAGAGGAGAACCGTGTCAACTGCTTATTTAACAACATGAAATCTAGCCGGAGAACTTCCACGCTCATGTTTAGGATGTAAGAAGAGAATCCCTGACCGTACACTACCTTGTGGAGATCCAAAGAGCATCCGGTAAGACTCCCTTCACCCTGAGCCTTTGCTGTCCAGCCCTTCTTCACTGCCCACTCTCCTTTCTTATAAAAAGGTAGAGGCCACGCCTCCTTCAGCTCCAGTACGCCAGGGACCAAAGGCAAGTGTGTACACCTGCTTCCTCGTGTCCAGAAGATGCTCCTGTACATCACGGTGTAATCGGACACGTTTAGAAACTGACGCGCTACGTTCACCTGTCCCCCAAACTCGGTGAGCGGTTGCATCAATGGAGGGGTGTGCGTCCGGCCTCAGCACCGACGCGCTCCGTGCGGCACGGTATGCGAGGGGGTGAGACGGCTCACTGGGCCCTTACCAGCTCTGAGAGAGCTCGCAGGGACCCGAGGGGTACAGATACCTCGAGCGAGCCAGCTGTTCCGTGCTCGCCACGGCGGCACATATACTAAAATTGGATCGATACAGAGAAGATTAGCATGGCCCCTGCGAAAGGATGACACGCAAATCCGTGAAGCGCTCCATCTTTTATTTGATTGCGATATCCGTGCCCCTCTACTCTATCAGCCCTCGGGCGGTGAATAAACATAGAAGTCTCCGCGTGGGAGGCGTTTTGACGTAAAATCACTCACCATCTCCTCTGTCTTAGAGATGTTCAGTTGCAGCCCCGCTCCGTCACACCATGTGATGAACTCATGAGAAGTACGTGGCCATCGTCAGACTCGGAACTTGAGAGCAGGGAGAGGAGAACCGTGTCAACTGCTTATTTAACAACATGAAATCTAGCCGGAGAACTTCCACGCTCATGTTTAGGATGTAAGAAGAGAATCCCTGACCGTACACTACCTTGTGGAGATCCAAAGAGCATCCGGTAAGACTCCCTTCACCCTGAGCCTTTGCTGTCCAGCCCTTCTTCACTGCCCACTCTCCTTTCTTATAAAAAGGTAGAGGCCACGCCTCCTTCAGCTCCAGTACGCCAGGGACCAAAGGCAAGTGTGTACACCTGCTTCCTCGTGTCCAGAAGATGCTCCTGTACATCACGGTGTAATCGGACACGTTTAGAAACTGACGCGCTACGTTCACCTGTCCCCCAAACTCGGTGAGCGGTTGCATCAATGGAGGGGTGTGCGTCCGGCCTCAGCACCGACGCGCTCCGTGCGGCACGGTATGCGAGGGGGTGAGACGGCTCACTGGGCCCTTACCAGCTCTGAGAGAGCTCGCAGGGACCCGAGGGGTACAGATACCTCGAGCGAGCCAGCTGTTCCGTGCTCGCCACGGCGGCACATATACTAAAATTGGATCGATACAGAGAAGATTAGCATGGCCCCTGCGAAAGGATGACACGCAAATCCGTGAAGCGCTCCATCTTTTATTTGATTGCGATATCCGTGCCCCTCTACTCTATCAGCCCTCGGGCGGTGAATAAACATAGAAGTCTCCGCGTGGGAGGCGTTTTGACGTAAAATCACTCACCATCTCCTCTGTCTTAGAGATGTTCAGTTGCAGCCCCGCTCCGTCACACCATGTGATGAACTCATGAGAAGTACGTGGCCATCGTCAGACTCGGAACTTGAGAGCAGGGAGAGGAGAACCGTGTCAACTGCTTATTTAACAACATGAAATCTAGCCGGAGAACTTCCACGCTCATGTTTAGGATGTAAGAAGAGAATCCCTGACCGTACACTACCTTGTGGAGATCCAAAGAGCATCCGGTAAGACTCCCTTCACCCTGAGCCTTTGCTGTCCAGCCCTTCTTCACTGCCCACTCTCCTTTCTTATAAAAAGGTAGAGGCCACGCCTCCTTCAGCTCCAGTACGCCAGGGACCAAAGGCAAGTGTGTACACCTGCTTCCTCGTGTCCAGAAGATGCTCCTGTACATCACGGTGTAATCGGACACGTTTAGAAACTGACGCGCTACGTTCACCTGTCCCCCAAACTCGGTGAGCGGTTGCATCAATGGAGGGGTGTGCGTCCGGCCTCAGCACCGACGCGCTCCGTGCGGCACGGTATGCGAGGGGGTGAGACGGCTCACTGGGCCCTTACCAGCTCTGAGAGAGCTCGCAGGGACCCGAGGGGTACAGATACCTCGAGCGAGCCAGCTGTTCCGTGCTCGCCACGGCGGCACATATACTAAAATTGGATCGATACAGAGAAGATTAGCATGGCCCCTGCGCAAAGGAACCCAATGGATCTTCTCTGTGGCCACCCTGTGCTGCCAGGGGCCCCTGCGAGCCTTCCATGACCTTGCACTTCATGGTAGTGACCCCAAACTCTAACAGGGTCACCTGTTGGGTGGTAAGGTGCTCATGCATGCTTAAACTTAAGAAATCATCAATAGTGGAACAATTCAGTGGGGTGGGTCTAGTAAACTGCCTGAGATTTGCATAAGTAGCCATGTGCTTCTGGGGTATGACGTGCTATCAGCGCTGTCATGTATTTTCCAAATATAAAATGTAAAAACATATATAAAAATAATATATATATATATATAAATATATGTAAAATAGTTATAATAGTTATATTATATATACTATTGACATATAAATTATATATAAATATTTTTATATATATATATCTCAAATATTAAAATATTATTTATATTATAATATTGATAGATATAAAAAAAATTTGCATTAAATTGTTCAATTTATGAGGCAGTTTTTTAAATTGCCTCCTAAATCCTAATCCTAAATGTTAGTTTAATCAATCTTTTATCAACAGAAAAGCCACAAAAACTAATAACAATTTCATGAAATAGTTTAAGACCATGGCAATGTGATGACACTTCGGAGCATTTAAATAGAGAAATATAATGGTCTTTCTTTTACTGTTTCCTTAGGTAGTACAGAATACAGAGCCAGTAGTTCGTGTGGGAGGCCAGGAGCCCCTTACTGCCTCCATGCTGGCGTCTGCACCCTTAAAAGAGCAGAAACAACTCCTGGGTAAAGGATGTGCACACATGGTCACTTAAAAGTTAAAGTTGTGGCCAGTTTGAATAATGTTATACAACCTGCTAAAATAACAATACTCTTAAGTAGAGGGTGTAGTGCCGACACTTTACAGTGTCTGTTTAGTGTAAAGCAGCAGATAGTTATCTGGCTTTAGAAAGCTTGGAATATAGCACACAATGTACATCATAACATGAGGAAAACTACCAAACTGTTCGCATCCCATACAGGCGAGCGACTGTATCCACTTATCCAGGTCTTGCATCCTACTCTTGCTGGAAAGATCACAGGCATGTTGCTGGAGATCGACAACTCTGAACTACTGCACATGCTCGAGTCTCCAGAGTCCCTGCACTCCAAGGTTCACCTGCTAAAAACATGTACTTAACAATCAGTCTAAGATCAGATTTTGTTTGATCATTGTGCTTTTCTGCACTGTGTAGATTGAAGAGGCCGTAGCTGTGCTTCAGGCTCATCAAGCCAAGGAACTGTCTGCAAAGTAAGGGGGCTCTGTAAGACAGGTAATCTAATCTACTTGCATTCTTCTCTCTTAATATTTGGTCTAAATCAAGTACAATGCCAATTAATAGTAAATACAATAGTCACACACAAATGTTGACCAACTTCATTTAATTTTTGCAGGCATGCACACTGAAGTACTGTGAGTTGTTCCAGAGAACGGGGAAAAGAAAACCACACTTCAGTCATGCTATTTAATGCATGGTTCACACACTGCAAATATCCTTTTGCTCTTCACAATGTTAAGTTTGTTCTGATTTTGTTTATAAAAAAAAAAAAAAAAAAAAAAGTTACATTACAAAAAAAAGGCTAAAAAGTATTTTTTGAAAAAATAATTTCTTTGTGCAATAAAAATGATCCTCTCTTAATGGACATGCAAAAAGTTTTTTGAGTGTCTTCTTATTACAGTGATTATAAGTTTCTGACCGGTACACATTTGCAAAGACTTTACAGAGCTTTTATTAAAATAAGCTTTAAGTTAATAAACATGTATTAAATTGTTCAGTTTCGTAGAACATAAGCACAGCCTGAAATGTACAATCCAGCATAGAAAGATTTTTAATTGTATAATGTATGGTTAATTGTTTGTGCTGAATATCAAGGTTTTATCATGGTTTTGCATGAATACAGTTTAACAATTTCTGTTGTATGCATAGAAAATATCTGCTGATTTAAATTGAGTGCTGTGGTCTGCTATTAACTTGAGATACTCCAAAGTCTACTTGAGCAGAAATGTAATCAAACACACTTTGATATTTTTTATTAATATTATTGATATTATTAATATATTTAATACATAGAATTTTTATTTACAATGTGTTTTACAATTTTTTTGTTTCCATTTAATTATTCCTGGTCAATTACCTAATTTATTATTTATATATGTATCAATGGCATTCAGGACACTTATATTTTACAATATATGAGGCAGTTTATTGTTTTTGTAAAGATGCTTTCATACTAATCCTTATTAATCCTAAATTTTAAATACTATCAATCTTAACAAAAAAAGAAAAATCACACAAAAAAATCAGTTTTAATGTCAATTTCATAATTTTTGTTGATACTTTATGCATAAATGATATATTTAAATGTATAATGAATTATTTTAAAATATATTAAACCAATTGTTGATTTAAATAGTATTGTATAATGTTTTTAGATAGTATTATGTTCATATTTAAAAAAAAAAAAGTATAGTATTGCTTATATAAACTACTTTGACTTCTATTAAATGTTTTTTTTTTTGTAGTTTACTGTGGTATTGTAAAATACATTATACATTAAATATTTTTCAAATATTTTTTTTGAGTCACTCATTCTTGGTATACTATAAGTTCTGGACAAATATCTAATAAAGCAGAAATGTACACAGACATTAGAAAAGGAAAACATGTTTATTTTTATGTACACACATGAACTAAAACAAAACAAAATCTTAACAATAAAATAACTTCAACTGATTTTTCAATTATTTTTTCTCTCCTTTCTTGACTTCCTCCATCCACTGTGCCACAGTCTTCCCAGAAACCTTTGCACAAAAGTGGACACCCCTGAACTGGCTGTGGCCAAATTCTTTAGTCTTGGGCTGCCAACACTTTTGGCAAAGGAACTGCTGAGGTAACTTCCTCTTCCTAGCAGCCAAACCTTGAGCTGCAGCTGCTGCGGCTGCCTCTACCAGCTTCTTTCGCCGCCATGCTGTGGTCCTGGGCACCCTCTGCTCATCTGCTCCCACAACAGGTATGAGCATTGCAGGTGCTGCGGTAGCTCTGGTAGATGTATGTGCAGCAGCAGCAGGTACAGACACAGGGGCAGAAGTGGCAGGAGGGACTTGAGGTGCTGGTGTCAAACCCCCTGGAGGAAGCTGGCCTCGAGAACGCGGTGCTGCCTGTCCGGAAGCATCCTGTGGTATTTTAAACTCAAAGGATGAGTGACCATGCTGGATTGCTTCCGGTAGTTTTGGCAGTACCGGTGGGAGCTGTTCAGGGGCCACCAAAGGAGCAGTAAAAGGCTCAATGTCCTGCTGCAATACCTCCCTCTCTTGCTTCTTTATTCGGGCATTGTGCCTAAACACAGAAAATATAAAAATAAGTATATGCGTGTAAAAATAATTATGAATATGAAAACAGATGCAGAAACATTAATAAACAATTAATTACTGAACCTACCACTGAGAGATAGTGAGCTGGTTTAGCTCAAACAGTTTTAATTTGGTTTGAGCCATGATTCCGGGGCTGCCCAGGACTATGTCACGGATCATCCTGTAATCCCTAAGGATGGCAGCCCATCGATTTATCCGGACTCCAGCGATGGTCTGACCGGCAGGATAGATTCGGCAGAGAGCCAGGCAGATGGCTTCCACTACACGGCTTGTGCTGGGCCACTGAGCTGGTCCACCTTCACCAAGGAAGCATCTGCAAAGTGAAAAAGGAGGAAAGTACAGTTAATCAGACTATTTGACAGATAGCGGTCAAACAAGAGGATAATATTGGTCATGAGACTGTTTATGATTATATCCAAGATACAAAGAACTTTCAAGAGAATCGAATGATAATAACAAACAAAGAAACAAAAAAATAGAAACCAATACCTCTTCAGACTCTCCGTCCCAGGGATCACATTGGTCTTCGAATGGCTGACCTTGAAGCGACCCTTCAGGACTCTGTCACGGTGGCGGGGGGGATAGATGAGAGTGCCCCTGTCATGATCTGACAGGTTGTTCCACAGCACAACAATCTCATCCACCTTACCCTGAGTGACAAACCCCTGAAGGCGCAGGTCAACCAGACTGTCGGCCAGCCTGATGACGTGGTCATAACCACCCTGGCCATCTGGTCCCACACTTTCCATCTGTACATGAAAATAAATTAATAAACTGCTCTGTTATCAATGCCAAATAAACTTAGCAAAATTAAAGGATTTTTTCAGTCAGTCAGCCACTCATTATTACAAAATAATCCCCAAATGAAATATCAACATCATACACAACATAAAATCTCGGTGTACACAGTGTGTTTATGTGTAATCATTTACCTGGCTCTGAGTGCCCGAGGCAGGAGAGGAAGACTCAGCTGCTGATGATGATGATGAGGGCTGATCAGGAGGTTGTAGGGCCACTGTCTGTCCCTGAGGGGGCTGCAGGTCATTGCCCTCGAGTTCCAAAAATTCTGTGGACTCATCAAGGCATAGATCCTCAAACCCCTCATCCCCCTCCAGATCACCCTGCAGGTCTTCATCCCGAATCCCATCTGGAATATCAGGATCTACACCTAAGTCCTCCTCAAAAGCTCTCCTGGTTTGGGAATACAAATATTCCACACCAAGGAGCTCTCCTGTAGAAATACAGAGTGTATCACATGTTTTGATGTTTTGATAACACATGGGTGAAATACAACTAAAGTAGAATGTCTGTGTGAACAATACCTGTGTATTCACCGGGGCTAGTGTAATCCTGAGCCAGTTTCAGACCCAGAAGCTGCTGGCTCAGTGCATTACAGTACTGCAGCAGCTGGCCACCATAGCAGATCTCCTCCCTGCTGGCACCTTCAACTGCAGCGACCCCACGTGCCTCGTTCCACTGCACCAGTCCTTCCAACAGGTACATTTGGAAATGCAACGCATTTGCACTTGTACCTAAATACAAATTCAGAAATAATCACCATGAAAAAAAATACATCTAGAGTGCAAACACACAAATGAACAACAGACGCTATTTTTGAGTAATGCAAACCTGGCACGAAGCGATTCAGGTGCAGGTGGAACGACTCCAGGGATGTCGAGCCACGTGCACAGCGGTACACGGGTAGAATGACCCCATCCTTGGTCACCTGTCCCGTCTTCCTGTACAGCTGTACACCTGGCGGGTCCTGGATGCACTGCATGTGGCGTTGCTGGGTTCGCCAGATCTCCCGCATCCTCTCCTGGTCAAGGAGCTTGATGCCCATGGTGTCTGTAGCCCCACCAAAGTCTGTAAGCAGCTTCTCAGTGAGCTGCTCAGACTCCTGGGCCCCTCGAGTGCGGCGGCGGCAATGCTTTGCCAGTTCTTTAGGGGTGGGCTGGCAGCCTGTCAACCGCTTGGCCTCCTTTAGCCTCTCCACATCCGAAGCATCCCATTCAAAGATGCATGCGGTGAGGCGTTTCATGAAGGGGCCATAAAGCGGGTGGCTGTCTGTGGTCACTCCTACTGCAAACCTCCGCATGAAGTGCCACACGTCCAGCCTGACAAGCAGCTGGTCCCACTCACCAAACATTGCTGCCGCCTTTCCTTTCCCAGTGGCAGAGCAGCAGTCACGGTCCACATATAGGACTTGGGGAGGAGCTTCTCCAGCTCTACGGTACCGCTCCACAAGTCCAGAGCACATGGGAAGCAGACCGTCACCCTCTGCCTCAGTGAGGACACACATGAGGACCTGCCCAAACTCATTTCCCACATCTGTGACCCATGCCGCTGTACCGGCAGCCTCACCAGCCAGTTTCTTAGTGACCTGAAATGGGATGAAAAGAATTAAAGTGGATAGACCTGTCAGTTTACATTGAAAAATGTCTAATTTTGTAACAGAAAAAAGGGTGATGTAGCCTACACCTATCTCTACTAATGGTGATGTTACCTTACCTTCTTAGTGGAATCCATTTTTAGGATGGTTCCATAGATAGAAGTCACCCTGGCCTTTAGTTCCGGCAGCCGTGTCAGTACGTCTTTGGCATAAACTGACAGCAGCCATCCCGGACAAGGCACAGGTACCATCTGAGGCAGCTGGTTAGCGAGACTGCTAGGGTCTGTGGCATGGTCTGGGAATTTCCCAATCACAGAGAGGAAATGGGTTGTCTGGGCAATCCAATGCTCTCTGTGCCTGACGCATAGGCTCCGGTGCACAGAAGTTGCACTGTTCCCCAATGAGCGCCCCCGCATCCACCTCACAATCTCCTTATCACACGACAGCCTGCATGATAAAAATAGATAAATAAAGACAACAGATCAATATCAGATGAGCATGAAAGACATTTTCTCATGTTAAAACTTTAAAAAAAACAGTGTGCCAACCTGTAGGTCAACACCGCAGGAAACATTTCCCTGTGGACAGGATCGAGCTGGTTCAGAATATCCTGAGACCAGCCTGCCAGCTTTTTTTTGCAGGACCGGCATTCGAGATATTCTGTAGCCATGAAGTACCAGCCACTGACATCCAAGACCCTCCTGACAGTCTTGTACATCCCACACGCTGTCAGTGGGAAGCCAAGACGGCGACAGTTGGGCTGTGAGCACAGCAGCCGGTATGACCACAAGCGGTAAGGGATCCACAGGAAAAGCCTGGCATGAAAGAAGCTGTCAGGTGATGAAGGAGGCTGTGTATACAGAGGACGGGGCCCAGGAGGATGCCACCAGAGACGCAGGTTTTTGGTCAGCGCCAGCCTCCCAGACTTGTCTCTGGTGAAAAGAGCCTTGCTGACCCACAAATGCTGCTCTTTGGGCAGGGTCTGTCTCCATCCTTCAGGCAGCAACAGCTGAAAGCGGAAGAAAAAGAGAAATCAGGTTGGTTTTTTTCTGCTGCTGATTTTTTACCATTTAACTACTTGAGTATTTAAGTTACTTCTTCTGTGGGCAGAGGACGCTGTTCTGGCACAGCAGCTCTTGTTGCAGAGCGCAGAGGTTCTGGCTGACTGGATGGTCGAGTCACATCAGCTGCGTGGCATAAAAGAAAAAAAGTAAATGAGATACATCGAAGTGACGCCATCAGTGTTATTTACTATTACAAGATTAATACAATTACTACTACTGCTGCTAGATGTTAGTGCTACTATTTAACATTAGTAGTATGTTAAGATTAGTGATTGCAGCTGTAGCCACCCATTTAAAGATTGAAAACTATGAAATGCTAAAAAGATGATGACAAACATAAATGTGCGTTGATAAAAAGACAATTGCTCAAAGGTGAGCAGGGTGCAAAAATCGAGCGGTGTTGGAAGGAAGCCATAAAGTGTTAAAAGGATAGTAAAATTTTACTAAAAGCTGAAAAAGGAAAAAGAAAGCCACTTTGGCCCGCACGACCAGAAGGTCTAGGACACCTCCTACCTTACTGTTTCCAAAACCATCCATCTGAAGGCTGATAATACATAATAACAAAACAGGTTATGTAATGTGCAAAAAAAGGCAAGTGTAAAAAGATGTCATAAAACTTTACTAAAAGCAGAAAAAGGAGAAAGAAAGCCACTTTAGCCCGCGCGACCGGAAGGTGCAGTACACCTCCTACCTTACTGTTTCCAAAACAGTCCAACTGAAGGCTGATAATACATAATAACAAAACAGGTTATGTAATGTACAAAAACGTGGTATTATTGTATTAAACTACAAATGTAATCCCATTAAAGAGAAGGTAATTCTCACCTAGAACATCTACATGTGCCACTGCAGCAAGCAGATCTTCATCAGATGGTTCCTCTGCAGAAGCTGAGCTGGAGGCAGCCACTGTTAATATAAGGATGAATGAACAGTGTTAAATCACATTTATTTATATAGTGCATAACACGATACAGATTGTTTCATACTTTACAGTATGCAAAAATACTGCAGAAGTCATTAAACATGAAACAAATTAAAATTACAATAACTGCTAAGATAATGCAATAATTGAAATATATACCCTACAAAAACAAAACAAAATTAAGTTAGATTCATGCCTGGAGGTGCTGATTCTGACAGCATCTCAGGGTCTCTTCTCTGAATGTACTTCTGCAGAGTTTCCATCTTTGTTCCCGGTCTGGCTGTCTGCTTCCTCACCCACTTGATGAAACTGAAATGGAGGGACACAGAATTAGCTGAAGCCCCAACACTACACATTCTCTACTGTCTGCATCCTCTGTTAGAGATGTGAACCCATACCCTTTTCTGTCGCGGTCTGTCGCCTCATATATGTCTTTAAAGGACAAAGTGGCATATTTGCCAAACCCAACAACCACCTGATCTTCTTGGGCTGGTGTGCCAGTGCCCTCTCTGACCCGGCGCTCGCTGATTGCAGCCACCATGTCAGGAAACAAGCTTGCATACCACAGCAATGCGTCCTTGTTTCCCATGACAGCAGACTGGGTGGTGTCGCCGCCCTCACGCTCCCGCTGATGCACGGCCAGAACCATGGCTGCGTAACCAACATCATTGGAAAGCAACCATTTAAAGGTTTTACTCCGGTACTGGCCAAACTGCAGGGCGCTTTCACTCAGCACAAGATGGTGACTTGATGTGTCACCTCCCCCTGCCGCCACACGAGCGATGGCCTCCTCCTTCACCCTCGAAGCAGGCCACGAGCGTCCCGGGGACGGATTTTTCCTGTAGGCAGTAGCAAGAGCCGCTGCTTCAGGAGAGGGTTTAAGGGTGAGCACACCGGAGTCCTCCCTGCGGAACTGGACACTGTAATCCATCTTCTACAAGACACAAAAGAAAAAAAATCAAATGACACAGCGCTGTTCAAACACACAAATACACTTGTCAGATTTACAGTAATGCCCAGAAGTGATGTCCAAGGGGACATTTGCACAATATTCGCTTTTATTGACACTACAAGTTTAATTAAACCATCAAAATATATAAGGAATATGTTGGTTAAGGTATTTAATTCATTATTTGGCAAAAAGGGGCTTGGGTTCTATTTCACTATGCCACGACAATATCTGTTAGAACTTAAAATTGGAGTATAAATATAAGTATAAATGCATAACAACATCAGAATTAACTTTATATATACTTATACTTTATATATATATATATATATATATATATATATATATATATATATAATTTATTATTTTTTTGTATATATATATATATATAGATAGATAGATAGATAGATAGATAGATAGATAGATAGATAGATTTTAGTGAAGACATTGGTTTTTTGGATTTCTTATCTAGTCAAAAAAGGAGCAAAAGATCGAAGGCAGGACAGGTCACACAGAAAACTGCAAAGATTTGCTGTCTGTCCCCAACACCCTGCTGTTACCTCACTTTTGCAAAGTATAACTGTACAAAAAGCATGCATATATATATAAAACCTCCCAGTTCTGCTTTAAGTATATATGAGTTATTCTTTAAGTATGCAGACAACATTATGCAATTATTTCAAAACAATAATTCGAAGCACATCAAACCTCACGAAGAGATGACCACAGCCCTGCGAAATATTACGATGGTTTTACTACAGTATCTACAGTTCTATACCAACTATGTAATTAAGCATTGTTGAAAACACGTTAAATAACACAATAACCACAAAACTATCACGCTTTACTACGGCATTGATATTTTAAACACGATAGTTTTACTGTCTATGGGTAAAATCATGTTGTGGTAAAAAAAAAAAAAAAGGTAAATGAGTTTACATCACTTGACAGGTAACCTAGAGTACAGACGAACCACACGAAAATGAAACAAACTTAATTACCTCTTACCTTTTCAAATTTAAATGAACGAATGTTTCGAAGTGTAGACAATAATTTTGAATCACTGATCGATCGCATTCATAAAAAGCACTGAATGGTACTGACGTCGCACGCGCATCCAATGCAAGGGTGGTCCCGCCCACAAGCCAATCGGGCTTCTGGAAAATAGTGGAACGTTCGCGAAGGACCAACGGCAGGCTACTCGCCATGACCATATCGGGAAGCTCGAAAGTGGAACAGAGCTCCGACCAATGGCGAGCAAGACGACGCGCCAATCAGGATGCAGGAAAAGTGGAACAGTGGGACAGAAGTGAAACCGAAGATCGGCTCGCACGGAGCGCAAGGATGACACGCAAATCCGTGAAGCGCTCCATCTTTTATTTGATTGCGATATCCGTGCCCCTCTACTCTATCAGCCCTCGGGCGGTGAATAAACATAGAAGTCTCCGCGTGGGAGGCGTTTTGACGTAAAATCACTCACCATCTCCTCTGTCTTAGAGATGTTCAGTTGCAGCCCCGCTCCGTCACACCATGTGATGAACTCATGAGAAGTACGTGGCCATCGTCAGACTCGGAACTTGAGAGCAGGGAGAGGAGAACCGTGTCAACTGCTTATTTAACAACATGAAATCTAGCCGGAGAACTTCCACGCTCATGTTTAGGATGTAAGAAGAGAATCCCTGACCGTACACTACCTTGTGGAGATCCAAAGAGCATCCGGTAAGACTCCCTTCACCCTGAGCCTTTGCTGTCCAGCCCTTCTTCACTGCCCACTCTCCTTTCTTATAAAAAGGTAGAGGCCACGCCTCCTTCAGCTCCAGTACGCCAGGGACCAAAGGCAAGTGTGTACACCTGCTTCCTCGTGTCCAGAAGATGCTCCTGTACATCACGGTGTAATCGGACACGTTTAGAAACTGACGCGCTACGTTCACCTGTCCCCCAAACTCGGTGAGCGGTTGCATCAATGGAGGGGTGTGCGTCCGGCCTCAGCACCGACGCGCTCCGTGCGGCACGGTATGCGAGGGGGTGAGATGGCTCACTGGGCCCTTACCAGCTCTGAGAGAGCTCGCAGGGACCCGAGGGCTACAGATACCTCGAGCGAGCCAGCTGTTCCGTGCTCGCCACGGCGGCACATATACTAAAATTGGATCGATACAGAGAAGATTAGCATGGCCCCTGCGAAAGGATGACACGCAAATCCGTGAAGCGCTCCATCTTTTATTTGATTGCGATATCCGTGCCCCTCTACTCTATCAGCCCTCGGGCGGTGAATAAACATAGAAGTCTCCGCGTGGGAGGCGTTTTGACGTAAAATCACTCACCATCTCCTCTGTCTTAGAGATGTTCAGTTGCAGCCCCGCTCCGTCACACCATGTGATGAACTCATAAGAAGTACGTGGCCATCGTCAGACTCGGAACTTGAGAGCAGGGAGAGGAGAACCGTGTCAACTGCTTATTTAACAACATGAAATCTAGCCGGAGAACTTCCACGCTCATGTTTAGGATGTAAGAAGAGAATCCCTGACCGTACACTACCTTGTGGAGATCCAAAGAGCATCCGGTAAGACTCCCTTCACCCTGAGCCTTTGCTGTCCAGCCCTTCTTCACTGCCCACTCTCCTTTCTTATAAAAAGGTAGAGGCCACGCCTCCTTCAGCTCCAGTACGCCAGGGACCAAAGGCAAGTGTGTACACCTGCTTCCTCGTGTCCAGAAGATGCTCCTGTACATCACGGTGTAATCGGACACGTTTAGAAACTGACGCGCTACGTTCACCTGTCCCCCAAACTCGGTGAGCGGTTGCATCAATGGAGGGGTGTGCGTCCGGCCTCAGCACCGACGCGCTCCGTGCGGCACGGTATGCGAGGGGGTGAGATGGCTCACTGGGCCCTTACCAGCTCTGAGAGAGCTCGCAGGGACCCGAGGGGTACAGATACCTCGAGCGAGCCAGCTGTTCCGTGCTCGCCACGGCGGCACATATACTAAAATTGGATCGATACAGAGAAGATTAGCATGGCCCCTGCGAAAAGGAGCCTGATGGATTTTCTCTGTAGCCCCCTGGCGCACTTGGGAGCGTTCCATGACTTCATGGTAGTTCATGGGACAACCTGTGGGGTTGTAAAGTGCTCATACTGCTAAGAATAATGAAATCACCAAAATTGGAACAATTCAGTAGGCGTGTCTAGTAGGCGGGTCTCCTTGATTCACTGTCTTGCATAATAAGTAGCCATGTGCTGCTGAGGCATGACATATGCATATTAAGTAGCCATGTGCACATATTCTGATTTAAATCAATAATAGTTCAGTAATGTATTGAAAAATCTATTTAAAATGAATAGTAATACTTTATTTAATATTAAATAATCTATTTATTAAAGAATAGTAATTTAATTATGTAATACTTTATTCAAATATTTTTACAAAGTATTGTTATATTTTTATATAAGTTTGTTTTTGTAGACCTGCTTTCATACTAATCCTACATGTTAGTTTTATCAGTCTTTTATCAACAGAAAAGCCACAAAAAAAAAGTAAAATGACAAAAGGATAAAAAAAAAAAACATTTATTTTTAAATGAATTTTATTTTATTTTATTTTTTGTGTGCATTAAACGTTATCCTGCAAAAAGAGTTTTGAGTGCCTTATTCTTATTACAGTGATTTTGAGTTTGTGGCAGGGACACATTTGCAAGGACTTTTAAGAGCTTTTATTGCTATTAACTCAAAATAAGGCTATTAGAGCAGATATATAACCCTTTTATTTTTTGAAATTAATATTATTATTGATTGATATATGTAACATTGTATTATATTTAACATTTATAGATTTGTTACATTTTTTACATTAATTGAATTCTTTGTCAATTACCTATATACATCAATAAATAAAAACTATATATATATATATCATACATCCTAAAACATTATAAGTAGTATTGTTATAGTTTTATAGTATATTTCAGTATAATTACATGAAAAGTATTTCAATTTATGAAGCAGTTTATTGTTTTTGTAAAGATGCTTTCATGCTTATCCTAAATGTTAGTTTAATTAATCTTAAACAAAATATATAACAACCATATGTAAAGTTTTAAAGCAGTATAAGCTCTTTAATATCATTCTTGAATGTGAAATCTTCAGTGTTCTTTTAAATAAATTAAATTTTAAAAAGTATGTATATATTTAATAGTACTTTTAATACAAATTATATTTTACTAGGTATGCTGTATGGATTCCAAAACGCATGATACATATGAATATCTAATAAAACAGACATATAATGAGAAAAGGGCAATCTTTATTAAAAATAAATATATAAAGAACCAACACAATATAAACACAGAAACTATATAAAATTCTTTAACTATGTTAATGTATATATAAATATGCAATATGACTTATTTTTGTCCCCTTCTCATCTCCTCCATCCACTGCTCCACAGTTTTGCCAGATGACTTTGCACAAAAGTGGGCACCTCCGAACCGACTGTGGCTAAACTCCTTTGTCTTTGGTTGGCCACACTTTTGGCAAATGTATTGTTCAGTCTGGTTTCTTTTTTTTGGAGTAGCACCTTGTGCTGCAGCTGCCTCCGCTGCCTTCCTCCGCCGCCAAGCTGTGGTCCTTGGCACCTTTGGACCAGGAGGTGTAGCAGGAGGTTCAGCAATAGCTGCAGTGTCTGTAGCTTGAAGCAAGCGGGCAGGGTCAGAGACTGCAAAGACCTCCTGGACAGGAGGAGGCTGCCCTTGGGCATGCTGTGCTGCAGCAGGCATGCCAACAGCTGGTGAAGTTGTGCCCACTTTAGGAGGTTGGCCACGAACACGCTGTACTGCCTGTCCTGATGCATCCACCTGGATGTTGAATTCATCTGCAACTGCTCCGGCATGGGCACCAAGCCTATGCTTAAACAGCACAGGTGGGAGGGGTTCAGAGGCCACCAAGGGAGTGGTAAAGGTCTGAATACCCTGCTGAAGACCTCCTTTTCCTGCCTCCTTTTCCGAGCATTGTGCCTATGTAAAGAAAATGTAATAATTAGTAAATGTACAGAGAGGGGTGTTATATGACAACAACTGTGAATAAACAATTTATTGCTGAACCTACCATTGTGAAAGAGTGTGCTGATTTAACTCAAACAGCTGCAACCTTGTTTCTGCCATGAGTCTGGGGCTGTCCAGGACTACATCTCTTATGATCCTGTAGTTATGCAGAATGACAGCCCACCTGTTAACCTTGACACCAGCCACTGTCTGACCCGCAGGGTAAATTCTGAGACAGACTGCCTCCACAAGACGGCTGGCATTAGGCCACTGAGCAGGTCCACTGCCTTCACCAAGGAAGCAGCTGTGAAAAAAAAGACAATGTTATGTAGATTATGTGATGAATACATGAAAAACAAGTGAAATACAAATTATACAAACTGACTGGCAGACATGGACACATACCGCTTCAAACTGTCAGCTCCAGGGGTCACATTCGTCACAGAATGACTGACTTTGAAGCGCCCCTTCACGAGCCTGTCGCGGTGGCGAGCTGGGTAGATGAGAGCGCCCTTGTCAAACTCTGACAGTTTATCCCAGAGAGTCACAATCTCATCCACCTTCTGCTGAGTAATAAACCCCTCATGTCTGAGGTCCACAAGACTGTTGGCTAGCCGGACGACGTGGTCGTAGCCCGGTCTGCCATCTGGTCCCAGGCTCTCCAGCTGTGGATTAAAGTAAATTATTACACTCTCTTGAGTGTTATCATGCTTATTCTTCCATATCACTTGAAACATCTAAAAGTAAGGTAATGAAGTAACTTCTACTTAAAAGAAAATTATCACAGTGTTAATGCCTATAGAGAAACTTAGTCACCTGGCTCTGAGTTGCTGGCTCATCTTCTATGGGCTCAGGCAAGGAAGACTCTGCCACATGACTCTGCACCCCCTGAAATTAAAAATATAAGGTAATTTCCCCTTTCATAAAAATGAAGGATCATTATCACAATGTTTATATCTGTATGGGAGTACCAGTTACCTGGCTCTGAGTCGGTGGCTCATCTCTCAAGGGTTCTGGGATATCGAGGCTGAGCTCCATGATTTCAAGAAGCTCACCATCCAAGTCTACATCCTCAAACCCTTCATCACTCTCCAGATCAATCTTCAGGTCTTCATCCTGAACCCCATCTTGAGAATCAGGATCAGCACCGAAGTCTTCCTCAAAAAATGTATTTGTTTGGGAATATAAGTATTCCACGCCAATGAGTTCTCCTGTAGACAATCACAGTGTGATAAGCACATAGATGAAATACAGGTGTAACTGCTACTACACAAAAGTTTAAAACATGTTACCTGTGTATTCGCCAGGGCTGGTGTAGTCCTCCGCCAAATTAAGACCCATGAATAGCTGGCTCAGGACGTTGGCGTACTGCTGCAGTTGGCCACCATAGCAGATATCCTTTTTGTTTCCACCTTCAATGGCAGCAACCGCACGAGCCTCATTCCACTGTACAAGCCCTTCCATCAAGTACATTTGAAAATGAAGGTCACTTGCACTTGTTCCTGAAAAAGCAGGCAGAAAAAAGTTAGCACCATGGTAAACACAAGAACAAACAAAATGCATACCTGGCACAAAGCGGTTTAGGTGCAGGTGGAAGGACTCTAAGGATGTTGAGCCACGTGCACAGCGATACTGGGGCAGAATGCTGCACACATCCTGTATAGCTGCACACCTGGTGGGTCCTGGATGCATTCTATGTGGGGCTGCTGTGTCCTCCAGATCTCTTCCATCCTCTCCTTGTCAAAGAGCCTGACTCCCATTGTGTCTGTTGCCTCCATGAAGTCGTTTAGGAGCTGTTTGATTAGATCCTTCGTCTCCTTGGCCCCACGAGTGCGGCGGTGACAGTGCCTTGCCAGCTCTTTAGCCATGGGCTTCCCGCCGCAGGCCTCCTTCAACCTCTCAACATCACCAGCATCCCACTCGAAGATGCAGGGCAAGAGGCGTCCCATGAAGGGGGCATACAGCGGGTGGCTGTCCGTGGTGACCCCGACTGCGATTTGCCGCATAAAATGCCACACATGCAGCCTGACCACCAGCTGGTCCCACTCGCTAAACATTGCTGCCGCCTTGCCTTTATCTCCTGCGCTGCAGCAGTCCTGGTCAACATAAAGGACTTGCGGAGGAGCTTCTCCAGCTCGGCGGTAGCGATCTACAAGTCCGGAACACATGGGAAGCAGGCCCTTTCCCTCTCCTTCTGTGAGGACACACATGAGGACTTGTCCAATTTCGTTCCCCACATCTGTCACCCAAGCAGCAGTTCCAGCAGCATGGCCAGCTAGCTTCTTGGTGACCTAGTACATGATAAGAAATATTATCATTGTTAAAGGAACAGAACATTTTTATTTTACAATAAGTAAAAAAAATAACGCAAAATGTAACACTAAATCAGGTGTTACCTTTTTGGTGGAATCCATCTTTAAAATGGAGCCATAAACAGAGGTGACACGGGCCTTGAGTTCAGGAAGCCGTGTCAGTACTTCTCTGGCGTACACTGAGAGCAGCCAAGATGGACTAGGGACAGGCACCATCTGTGGCAGCGCGGCAATGAGACTGCTGGGATCAGTGTTCTGGGTAACAAAATTCCTCAGCACAGACAGGTACAGTGTTGACTGGCCCAGATAATGTTCTTTATGCCTGAGGCACAGGTGCCTGTACAGAGCTGTGGCACTGTTCCCCAGCGTGCGCCCCCGCAACAATCTCACAACCTACCTATCACAGGACAACCTATAGAAATAAAGAATTCCACAGCACAATATTTACTTATATGTCACAATATATGCATATATTGCAAACTAAGAACACTAGTTTCCAATATATGGAAATGTATTATGTAATATTTCACATTATATTTAGCAGTATATTCCCATTTATTTTTGTTCCATAAGGGGTATCATGTTAAAAGACTTAAAAACACATTATACCTGTAGGTTAGGACTGCAGGAAACTGTTCACGGTGGCTGGGATCCAACTGGTCCAGGATGTCTCGTGACCAGGCTGCAAGCTTCTTTTTGCAGGACCGGCATTCAAGATACTCAGTCACCATGAAGTACCAACTGTTTAAGTCCAAGACCCTCCGGACAGTCTTATACATGCCGCAAGCTGTGAGCTGGATCCCAAGGCGACGGCAGTTGGGCTGGGAGCACAGCAGCTTGTATGCCCACATGCGGTAGGGAACCCAGAGGAACAGCCTGCTGTGGAAGAAGGCGTCAGGTTTAGAAGGAGGCTGAGAGTACAGAGGACGGGGTCCAGGGGGAGACCACCACAGACACAGATTTTTGTTCAGCGCCAACTTCCCAGACTTGTCTCTGGTAAAGAGAGCCTTGCTGACCCACAAATGCTGCTCTTTTTGGAGAGTCTGCTTCCAACCTTCAGGCAGCAGCAGCTGTGGGTGTAAGAGAGAAAAATGGTTTACTTTCATGAAGGCTCCTTTTAAGATACCATCTGAAGATTTGTCTTACTTCTTCAGGGGCTGCTGGCTGCTTTTTTGGCGTAGCTCTCTCAGAGGTGGGCAGGGCTTCTGGCTGGCTCACCGACTGGCTCCCATCAGCTGCAAAGCATTACCAAAAAAGTGAATGAGACCTATAGAAAAGACAACGTTACATTTATTGTTGCATGTAATATTACTAGTCACTACTACATGAGATTAAAAGAGCTACTATTTACTACTGCTAGTTGTTAGAACTAATGTTAAATATTAGTAGTATGTTAAAGTTAATGATTGGAAGTGCACCAAATATACAAATGAAGATGTGCAAAAAAAGATAAGCTGACTATGACAAACAATTGTGTGTGGCAGCATTGGGTGAAAAAGTTAGATTCTCAAAGATGAGAAGAAAAATTGCGGCGGTGAAAAAAAAGTGTAAAGGGAATTGCCATGGAATTTAAAAAGCAAAAATAAAAATAAAAGTATTAATAATTATAAAAAGGCGAAAGAGGTACAAAAAAAGCCAGGGTAAGGGCTGGCATGGCAAGGTGTAATACACCTCCTACCTTACTGTTTCCAAAACCATCATCTGAAAGCTGATAATACAGAATCGCAAAACATGTTATAAATTGCACAACAGTATTAAGAAAACAAAACCACAAATGCAAACCCATTCATAATGATGTCTGACTCACCCGCAACATCCATGTGTGAAGCTGCAGCAAGCAAATCAGCATCTGATGGCTCCTCTGTGGATTCTGAGCTAGAAGCAACCGCTGTTAATTTTAGAATAAGTATTAATAATTACAATATGTAAAAGAAACAAAAATACAATTATAAGCAAACAAGATGTAAGTTGTGTGCCTGGAGGTGCTGTTTTGGGAAGGTTTGGTCCCAACTTCTCAGAATCTCTTCTCTTAATGTATTTTTGCAGAACCTCCCTCTTTGTGCCAGGATGGACGTCCTTCTTCTGCTTCATCCCAGCAGGCACAGTACATCAATGTGACGTCAGGAAGACGTTGGACTCCAACTAATCCAACGACAGTCAGACAACATCCTGTGCCTGCTGGGATCCACCTGATGAAGCTGAATCGAAAACAAAAAATTATCAACTCAAGCCCATAAACTACACATCCCTAAAGCCAGCAGCTTCTTTTAGATTAACATCTTACCCATTTCTGTCCTTATCTTTGGCGTCATACAGATCCTTAAATATCAGGGTGGCAAAATTTCCAAACCCGACGAGGAGCTTGTCCTCCTGGCCCGTTGTCCCGGACCCCTCTCAAACTTGCCGCTCTTGTATGGCTGCCATGACATCCGGAAACAGGCCTGCATACTGCAGCAACGCATCTTTGTTGCGGTTACTGCAGCTGTGGACAAGCCTAACAACATGAAATCTAGCCGGAGAACTTCCATGCTCATGTGTAGGATGTAAGAAGAGTATCCCTGACCGTTTGTATTGTTTTAGATGAATTTCGTTTTCATTTCATCGTTGTTGATTATTAAAACTGACATAATGTGAATAAAGGGACAACGAACGTCTCAGAAAAACTCTGCATGCATTATACATATTTAAAATGGCAATATATATATATATATATATATATATATATATATATATATATACAGCAAAATCCCCAGTGTTAATTTAACACTCTTGAGTGTGGACTCATATAAACACTAAAGTAGTGTTAAAAGTAACACTGAAGCAGAGTTGAAGTTAATGAGATAATTAAGAAGTTAATTGAGTTATGATTAAGCATTATTGAAGACACCAGATGTTAACAAGCAGAATCACAAACGAGAAAATCACAATTTGTGTATCACCATTATAGTGGTCAATGTTTGCTTTAGTTGGGATCTTGACCCTTCAGTTATTATCTTTAGATTTTATGTGGCTGTGGTGACTGAATTATATCATACAGAGAGACCACAGCAAAGGCAATCATGTGTGCCATTGATTGTGATTTGAGCTATTTGTTATAGCGTGACCTGAATGCCTCAGTTTAAGTCTCTTTACTGCATACATAAATTAAGTGAAAAAGTAAGTAACCCAGCATTTCTGACATAGTATGACATGTTTTTAATAGTTAGTTCTACATAAAAAAAACTAATCTTTTGTTTGGACACACAGACATCAGGAATCAGCGTGAGCATCACAACAACGGTGACCATCAAAAAAGCATGTTGTAGCCAATAAAAACTCATCCATGGCTCCCATCATGCATTGCGGCATGAATAAATTATGAGCTGAACTGTCTTTTTAACTTTTTATTCTAACTATATTTTATTTTTGCTGTTTTTATGTTAATTTTTTGTATCTAGTTTTGTGATGTTCAGAGTTGGTCTGTTTATCTGAATATGTTGTTTGTCACCGTTGTTGAGATTCATACATTGATTATTGTTATCTGTGTGTACCTAAAATTAGAATTCTTTAATAAAAAAAAAAAATCAGAATCACTTGCAAGAGATATCTACAAAATGTATAGAAAATACAGATTTGTTCATTGTGGAATCAAAGCTGTGACAATCAATAATGGAAGTTTTATTTGAGAAAAGACTGTAAATGAGTTCAGTGATTCATGTCAAACAATGATTACATTAAAACATAATCATCAACACGCAATGATTTTTGCTCTTGGTTTGACAAACAAACTTCAAAAGTAAAAAGTTACAAGCCAAGATCCCAGCTAAAGCAAACACTGAACACTATAATGGTGATACAAAAATTGTGATTTTTCTCGTTTGTGATTCTGCTTGTTAACATCAGGTGTCTTCAATAATGCTTAATCATAACTCAATTAACTTCTTAATTATCTCATTAACTTCAACTCTGCTTCAGTGTTACTTTTAACACTGCTTTAGTGTTTATATGAGTCCACACTCAAGAGTGTTAAATTAACACTGGGGATTTTGCTGTGTATATATATATATATATGTCGATGAAAATATACTCTTTATACTCTTTATACCGAAATCTATTTTTTGCGGGTTAAACATCATCATATCTTTATGAAAGACTCCACATTTTTTCTCACGCCTAATTTGAAAAAGAAAGGAAGAAAAACTGTACATTTATTGGGTGTTGATGAGAATCATGAATGAAACTGTATTTTTTATAATGAAATATATGCTTAATGTCATCACAACTTTACGAACGACTCAGTTTTACCCTATTTTTTATACAGATAAAAAGTGAGAAAGAGTAAAATATGTTTACTCACCTGATCCGCAAAACTGCAGGGTAGCGATAATGCAGAATCGGTGCAGGAAACTGGCGAAATCGAAGGAGATAAACAGGATTGCGATATCCGTGCCCCTCTACTCTATTAGCCCTCGGTCGGTGAATAAACATAGAAGTCTCAGCGTGGGAGGGGTTTGACGTAAAATCACTCACCATCTATTCCAGGGATAGACAACTCCGGTCCTGGAGGGCCACTCTCCTGCAGAGTTTAGCTCCAACCCTAATTAAACACACCTGAACAAGGCAATCAGTGTTTTCGGGATTGCTAGATAGCAGAAGTGGACACTCCAGGAGTCAGAAAGTAAAAGTCCTGCCATATGTTTATTCCACCCATGAACTCGGCTGCTGATTTCACCAGAGGAGGAACCAAGTCATTCCTTTCAAGTCACCAACAAGTCTCAAGTTAAATCTCAAGTTCTCAAAGAGTTAAAGTTAATGAGCTAATTAAGTGACTTATTAAATTATGATTGTACATTAGTGATGAACACCTGCTGTTATTGAGAATTACAGAGGATCAGGTGTCAATGTTTTATTGGTTAAAATGATGCCACCATCATGGAGATAAGTGTTTGATTTAGTTGTGATCTTGACACTTGATTTGCTGTGCTAGATCTTTCTCTGTAGCCCTATAAGTGATGTTGTAGAAATGAGAGCTCAGTGGTGTACAATAAACATATGGGCACAAGTAGCTGGTGATTATATTCAAAATAACGGGTTTCATAAGTTTACATTTTTATTTGTCCCAGGGAAACTACAGCACACAAAAAAAGATACTACAACATTTACAGAGAATAGACTTTAAATTTGTGTGCCACATACAAGAATTTAAACTCCAGTGCTTTTTAGACACACACATATATCAAGAACCAGCATATGAATCTCTGCAATGGTGACAATCAACAAAATGCGTCATGTTGCAATACATGAAAAACTCCCATAATGCAATGCAGTATGAATAATTATTTGTCACCACTGTTGAGGATCATATGATAAATGACCATCACTAAATGCATAATCCTAAATATGTTTTCCCCCCTAATATTGAGCTATTATGATGATCATCATCATCATCATCATCATAAAATATCAGCGTTTCTTTTTTTTTAATTTTTAATTTTTTGAATCAAGATCACGCAATCATCAAAAGCATAAGCTACCTGCTAGTTTGTTCTTGCATTGCACAAAAGTTGGCAATGAAACAGTAATGCATCTGCTTAGAAGCAAACTTATCAAAACTCAATACGCCAAAGGAAGCAAATACTGACCACAATTATGGTGACAAAGATATTTTTTATATCTGTGTTTCTCTTTTCTTCAGTGATGTTGATTGTTAACAGTAGGTGTTCATCACTAATGCACAATCTTCATTTAATTAGTCACTTAATTATCTCATTAACTTTAACTCTTTGAGGACTTGGGATTTTACTTGAGACTTGTTGATGACTTGGAGGGAAATAGGCTTGTTTGAGATGCGCCTCGCCTCGCATGAAATGTAAGCGAGAGTAGGCGGCTGCAGCAAGAGGAGGAGTGAACAAAGCGCAGGCAAGCCGGACAGATCTCTCTTCTCGTAGTGGATCTAACACCTTTGAGATCAAAGATGGCTATCGCAGGATTAACGCTAGTGCACAGTTGCTAAAAAACTGGATGTAATTCAAGTTCTGTTCTGCTTTTATATGAAAATAAATGAAATGAACAAGACACCCATTTAATTACATACCAAAGACGTGTTCATCAATATTTAGTTCTTTAATACAGACATATGTGTTTTTGTTTTTTTATTATTTTTTTTATAAAAATTAAATTGCATAACAAAAAGAGATCGCACTTTCAGATAGTTTGGTAATATTCACACATAACATATACACATAAAACATGATATTAGAGTTTTAAAATCAAACATTTTAAAAAAGAACAATACATCACAGTTGTTTAAACCAATGAGCATTAAGATGTGTCCTCAGCAAGTCGTTTCCCATCGTGCTTTTGATCAGCGCAGTCGGTGGAGAGCAACTGCGCCCGACTGCAGAATCCGACACGACTCGCGAGAGATTTTGGGCATACGTCAGCATGACATCAAAGCAAGGCTGACGTCACTCAAGGTGCGTTCCGTTGACAGACCAGGCTCATGTCTTCATTACGACAATATATACTTTTTTTTTTTTACACACCTACACCTACCCCTACTGATAAAGGACACCGTCAAAAGTATTGACGGCGAAATAGATTATGTTTGACAGGTGCAATATTTGAAAATCGATAATTATTAGCTATTATTTTTTATTACATTTATATCTGAATTTATGTCAACCTATAAACTTTCAAATATCAAAATATCAGGAATGCATATCTAATTGTGTACAAAATGACATTTAAACACATTTTCCTATTATATTTTGCCTGGAAAAGCTTCCAACACACGCGCGTGTCGCGGTAAAAATAGGCGTCGGTTCTATTTCTAGCAAGCAAGCGTTTTCTGCACTGCTCGAGAGGCGCATTTCACGCAGGCGGTCTGTAAGCTCTAACCTGTTAACATGGGAGCCGAATTAAAAACCGACACATCCAGTGTGTCGCCGGCCTAAGTGTACTGCGAAGTGGACTTCACAGGGTATTCCGCCATCTTAAGTGAGATTCCAATCCGAAAGGAGCGAACATGTTCAGTTCGAAGGGCACTGAGCATGGCACAGGGAATAAGGGAACATCGATACATCACTTCACAGGAAGTGGAGCGCGATTATCCCCCAACTGTCATTGTGCGCAGCATGTCATCACCAGTCAGAACGGCCGTCTTCGCTGTCTTCTTTCATATTCATTACGGATTGTAAAAAGGTATGATCTGCCATTTTTCTTTATTTTACTTTATTTACCTCAGTGTTTACTATATGGCTGTGCGCAGGAAGAAGGCGCAAGAGACCGCTATGCAATTATATGACCATTTATTAAAAACACATATAGGCTATACAGTTAACCAAATAAAAGTTATTTTCACATTTGCATGACAGCAGGGCTTCAATTCTGTTAATAGTCAAGTAATAGCAGCAATTGTCAATTGAAGTGTATAATAAACATATGTTTTTCATTATAAAGTAGCTACTCAATGATTTTTTATTGTATAGTGTACATATTTTAAATGTGACTGATTGTAAATAAAAATTAAAATATGAATGTAGTCTTATATATTTATATCATAATCTGTGCGACCCCATCGGTGACTTTCTTTGATTACGTTTGCAGGGCGTTCCAAATGAGCGGTTATTGTCAGTGAAGTCCACTTCAACTAATATACCGTGCTCAGGGAGTAGGGAGCAGTGAACACTGCGTAGGGACCCTGTCGAGTGGAACGCACCTTCAGACACATTTCTAACCGCCATGCATCTCGCGCTGATCACCTGTGATCGGTTCTGCGCAGATTTTGCTCATCTCAAACAAGCCTATAAGGGCTTGGGCGCCGCATTGCATTCTGGGACGTGGCGGTCCTGCTGGCAGCCTCGCGAATGTAAACATACAGCAAGTCGAACGAGAAGAAGCAGAGTTGGGAGAAAGAGAAAAGATGGTAAAATCGCAAAAAGGTTGTGGGATTTAAAGGGATACACAAAATAGGGATGTCAGGGACCGGTATGTGCACAAAATTGTCAACATTAACGGTTTGGATCCATATGAAATTCCCAACAAAGAGTGGAGCACAGACGATTACTTGCTCCCGCACTTTTGCATTACAGATACCTCGGCTACATTGTTTGTTTTATGAGCGCCTACACTTCAGAACAGTTCCGAAGCTACAAGTCATTGGAGTCTCATGTGCAGTTCACAAATGGATATGTTCAGGAGTTGCAGATCATAAAACTGGCAAACAGTATACTTTACAGTAATCTGGACAAAGGTAAGCTGCGCTACACCTTGCTGCTAGTTTGGTAAACGTTAGTGCTAACAACCATTCACACATGTAATTACTTTTAACAAAAGTGTAGTTAGAAGCTGTAAACCCTCCCATTTTTATCCAGGATTCTCACGTATTTGAGCACTTTTCCCGCTGTCTTCCCGTTTGAGTATTTCCTGTAAAATATCCCGTAAAGCCCTTCGATCGGACCTGTCAGTCTCTGTACTGTTGTCCTGTTGCTACCCCTTGCCCTTCCAGCGAAACATGTTTTCAAAGCATCGTTTGCTTACTTGAGAGCAACCTTAAGGCCAATTTATACTTCTGCGTGATGTTGGGCTTTTTAAGATAGCGTGGTTGTTGTGGGAGCACGATTTCACGCCAAACTGTAACTAAAGTCACATTAGACCTAGCTTCACAAATCGCTTAACGTTAGTTAATGCAGCAGTTTTGTAGTACGACTTTTTGCTGTCAACAGAGGGATGGCAACAAAAAGATGAATGTTGAAATTTCCCGTATTTTGGATGAGTAACCCCAGAAATTTCCCTTATTTTCAATGTTCACTTAAGCTATATAAATTAATATTCAGATGTTATGCACAGCAAAATCCCCAGTGTTAATTTAACACTCTGAGTGTGGACTCATATAAACACTAAAGCAGTGTTAAAAGTAACACTGAAGCAGAGTTGAAGTTAATGAGATAATTAAGAAGTTAATTGAGTTATCATTGACCATTACTGAAGACACCTGATGTTAACAAGCAGAATCACCAAACGAGAAAATCACGATTTGTGTATCACCATTATAGTGGTCAATGTTTGCTTTAGTTGGGATCTTGACCCTTAAGTTGTTATCTTTAGATTTTATGTGGCTGTGGTGACTGAATTATATCATACAGACAGACCACAGCAAAGGCAATCATGTGTGCCATTGATTGTGATTTGAGCTATTTGTTATAGAGTGACCTGAATGCCTGAGTTTAAGTTTCTTTACTGCAAATATAAATTAAGTGAAAAAGAAAAAAGTAAGCAACCCAGAATTTCTGACATAGTATGACATGTTTTTAATAGTTAGTTCTACGTAAAAAAAAAAAAGTAATCTTTTGTTTGGACACACAGATATCAGGAATCAGCGTGAGCATCACAACAACGGTGACCATCAAAAAAAGCATGTTGTAGCCAATAAAACTCATCCATGGCTCCCATCATGCATTGCGGCATGAATAAATTATGAGCTGAACTGTCTTTTTAACTTTTTATTCTAACTATATTTTATTTTTGCTGTTTTTATGTTCATTTTTTGTATCTAGTTTTGTGATGTTCAGAGTTGGTCTGTTTATCTGAATATGTTGTTTGTCACCGTTGTTGAGATTCATACGTTGATTATTGTTATCTGTATGTGCCTAAAATTAGAATTCTTTAATAAAAAAAAAATCAGAATCACTTGCAAGAGATATCTACAAAATGTATAGAAAATACAGATTTTTTCCTTGTGGAATCAAAGCTGTGACAATCAATAATGGAAGTTTTACTTTGAGAAAAGACTGTAAATGAGTTCAGTGATTCATGTCAAACAACGATTACATTAAAACATAATCATCAACACGCGATGATTTTTGCTCTTGGTTTGACAAACAAACTTTAAAAGTAAAAAGTTACAAGCCAAGATCCCAGCTAAAGCAAACACTGAACACTATAATGGTGATACACAAATTGTGATTTTTCTCGTTTGTGATTCTGCTTGTTAACATCAGGTGTCTTCAATAATGGTCAATCATAACTCAATTAACTTTTTAATTATCTCATTAACTTCAACTCTGCTTCAGTGTTACTTTTAACACTGCTTCAGTGTTTATATGAGTCCACACTCAGAGTGTTAAATTAACACTGGGGATTTTGCTGTGTGGTCTCCGTGGTCGCGCCTCGAAGCAGGAAAGCAGTGTAAAGTTAATCCATTCTCATTTTGTTTTCCGCATGGCGATTATGTATTGCGCTATTACACCCCAAAATACAGCAACGGTTTACCATGGTTGAAATTGATTTTTAATTAATCATATTAAGACACAGATGAGAGGGAGTATGTCTAAACACTGCACAGTAGCCCGAGTAGCAGTAAAGGAGGCTGTCAACGTGGTGGCCACGCCAAGTAATGACGTCACGACGCCCAAGCCCTATTAACTTGATTCCTCCTCTGGTGAAATCAGCTGCTGAGTTCATGGATGGAATAAACATATGGCAGGACTTTTGCTTTCTGACTCCTAGATAGATACAGGCAGGTGAGTTTTTATGAGGGCTGAAGCTAAACTCTGCAGGATAGTGGACCTCCAGGACCGGAGTTGCCTATCCCTGCAGTAGATGCTGTTGGGGCTATTCGCAAAGTAACCATAAACTGTACTGTGACTTGAACTGTAAAAAAAATGTTCAATATGCCTCTACGATCTTGTGGCCTCAAGATAGTAACTTGTGGCCTCAAAATAGTGAAGTGTCTGACACATGGACCCTTTGTTATTAAACTGGACCCTGTACTGTAGTGCACTGTACACACAGTGTACACAAATTTCTTGTTGTTTTTACAAAACCTTTTTGGCAGCTGTGGTTGCCAGAATAATTTTGTAAAAATACAGAAAACTGTAAACACATTTACGTCAAAAACTGTTAATTTTACAATATAAAGCTGTAATTTACAAACAAGAAAATGTGAATATAAACCAGTAAATTCAACAACACACAAAATTAAATCTGTTTTGTACCTTGAAAATACTGACAACCACCATAATAATAAAGATGGTACTGTATAAGAGAAAGCCACATGAAGTATCAAAGCTCATCACAAGTAGCTTCACCACAAGCAGAAGTATATATTAACATAGAAGGTGCACATTTATGGAAACACAAAACACCATCATGGTAACACACGTGATACTTAAATAATGCAAAAAACTTTCATTAAGCAACAGAAGATGTAACATAAAGCTCAAATGTACATAACTGATAACAAGAACTATTTAAAAACATGATTATTTAAACAAAATATTTTCAAACGTGGAGTGTCACGCAGGGAATTCTGGGAATATCAGTTTACAGTTTTAGACTGTAAATTATACATTGATTTGGTCTTTTTTTACTTCTAAAAGCTGTATAATTAACAGAATTTTACTGTAAATTTACATTAAATGCTTTGTTAGATCTTTTACAGTTTTTCCCTGTATATAGTACGGGAACTTACTGTTAACCTATTATCAGTTTTTTTCTGTAGCGTTTTTACAAAATTTTACAGTTAAAATTACACTCATTTTTTACAGTGCAGCAAAATCCCCAGTGTTAATTTAACACTCTGAGTGTGGACTCATATAAACTCTGAAGAAGTGTTAAAAGTAACACTGAAGCAGAGTTGAAGTTAATGAGATAACAATCGTCACCTGCATGCCAAATAGTTGTTGTGCGATTGGATGCACACTTGGATGCATTTTGTCAGCGTTTGTTGCCCGCGAGGTATCCATGGTAGTCACGTGACTGCAAAGTATTAATTTGCTTGTTTACGTTAATCACAACAACAAAGTTGTCAGTCGTCTATCATCTGAGGAGATTTACATTACAGAGATTAACCGAGTGTTGTATTATGTATCATTGTAATTACTTGGTTTTGTTTAACTCAGAAACATATGCTATAAAATATGAAGAATTATAAAGGACTATGGATATGCAGCCTACAATATTTACATTACTGTATTAACAGAATTGAATTGATTGTGATGAACAGTATTAGTAAATAAATAGAAGCAGAACTGCAGCAAACTATATTACACTGAATATAAAAACAGAGAATATTGCACAGAATGTGAAGTATTACAGTGAACTACAGTACAGGGTCCAGTTTAATAACAAAGGGTCCATGTTTCAGTCCCTTCACTATATTTGAGGCCAAGAGATAGTTATGAATTTATTTTTACATTTTTTTTTTGAAAAAGTGGGACCAGACCTCCGTAGTTAGCTTCTCAGCTTAAGTGAATAAAAAAAAAAACACTTTTTACATTATTTGTTGAACCATGGTATTAATAAAAAATACACAATAGTAAGAGCTGAACAACTTAATTTATCCAACTTGGAAAAAGTGCTAATTTGGAATTCCACACAGTAAAAAAAAAAAAGTTGCGTCAACTTAAAAAAAATAAGGCAACTTATTGCAAGCGCTTTTTTGAGTAAACTTAACAAACGGGGACTAAAGTTCACCAAACTTAAAATAATAATTTAATATCACAAGTTAACCTAAAAAGTAAAACCTAAAAAATATCAGAACAAAATATTTTTTGTTTACTGAACACAAGGCCTATCGATAAGCATACACAATTTTAAAGTGAAAAAAAGTGAAATTCTCTCTTATTGAGAATTAACAGAGGTTTAAATGTTGATATTTGATTCATTTGAAGTCACCATTGTGGTGGAAAGTGTTTGGTTTAGTTGGGATCTTGGTCCAGTTACTAATTGTGTTAGCTTGTCTCTTTCTCGCTCTTTTCTTCAGTGACTCTGCTCGTCAAAAGCAACAGCTCATCAGTGTCTGAATTTACTCATTAGTTTTGTTCTATCTGTCAGGTGGACTGTATTACTAAAGATACAGAAAGCAACTTTCTCAAAAACAACAAATATTAGCCAGAATACATTGTTTGTTTGATTACTGTTGTAATGGAAAAATAGAATGTTGCAGTCAAAATACGGCCAGTGACAGACATCCAAGCACATGCACGCGCGCGCACACACAGGGTAACATCCCTTAACAACCGACCAACTAGAACACAAAAGACAGGAACTAATAGGGCAGATAACTAGTGGCAGACAGGTGAGGAAAATAAGGTGATTAACTAATAATAAGAACAGGAACAGCCAGATATGGACACAGAGGGAGGAACTAAAACCAACAGTCCACAGGGTTGTGACACTAACAGACAAGCCAATGCTATATTGTGCACTTGTGTCACAGAATAACACATGCACTTTCACACACACCCTCACTCTCACACATCCGCGTATCTACCACTCTTCTCATTTCGCTGCACTAGTGTGTCCTGCCTGTTTGCTGTGAGTACTGTGTAGGTGATTATTGATTTATTTTTTTTGATTTATTGATTATTGATATATAACTAAATGGTTTGTTGTTACATTACTTTAAAAAAAATTATAAAATAAAAATATGTTTTAAAATATTACCAAAAAGCCAAGACTGTTAAACTTCTTATGATTGTTCACACTACAAAGTGGATTTTGTAGAAATGAGTTTTTTTGTCATCATAAATAATATACATTTTCTGTTGGTATTGGAATTATCACAGCAATATCAAAAATTATCACAGCAAGTCAATAATTTTTTTGTCTATGGAATATTGTTAACGTATAGCATTTAATACTATGTATGGTTGTGATGAAAAACTATTGTGAAGTAAGAACCATTACCAAAGCTTGTCAGGTTTTTCTTTTCAGCAGTCAGTTGTGTTAAAAGCCAGAAGCTTTTTTGTAAAAATGCTGACATGAACTAGGCTTTCTGTCGCACTGTGCAACTGCCTTTCTTTTAACACAATAGTCCACACTGACTCTGAGCAAATGTTACACTTTCTGCATGTACTTTGTATGTCTGCACTTTTTTTCCAGCACCGCACCCAAGAGCTTCAGTAACTTCACTTCCTTAAGAGCTGAAAGTCATTGATTTTGTTTGTCAATAATTAAAAAACAAAAAAAATCACATGATGAAAAGCAGATGGCAACCAGTTGTCAACCACAAAAAAGACCTATAAAGGAGCACACAGTTATTGTAAGATGTGAGAAAGAGACAGAATTTTAAGTTCTTGTTCTGCAAGTTTTTGATTCTTCATGAAATGTGAAAAATCAATGCTGTTTGGGATGATTGACATTAAACTTCGAGGGGAAGTATTTATGGATGCACTGTTCTTTTAAAAATGTTACATTTGTGTACATGTGTCCACTAATTTTGAAATGATAACTGCTAAAGTGTACTGACTTGAACTGTTTTTTTTATTATTATTATGCAAGGCTATGGGGTCTCAATACTTTCCAGCACGATCAGTGCTTTTCCAAAAGAAGTCGAGTGGAGTTACATACCGTGTGCCTGCTTTGATCTACATACCTCAGTCCAGCTGTTTCTTGGCCTTCTGTGAGGAAAGACTGACTCCGGCAGATGCTCAAGCACATCTGCTGGTCATGCGCAAAGGCACTTTTTATAAAAACTATGTGGAAGTAAGATTGCTTCTAATTTATGTTGACATTATTATAACTAATAAACCTATATAATCTTTTTTCTCAATCAAAATAAAAAATAAAAATAATAATTTGTCTTGAATATGTTGTCCGTTTCTTCTCAGTGGAAGGACATGGAGGTGTTGAGTACAGCTCGACTGGAGGGCTACCGCTCAATGAACCCTTGCCCTGTTTATGATGAGTTTACTGGCACAGTCTTCTTGTTTTTCATTGCTGTTCTGGGTCACACCTCAGAGTCTTACCAGTTAATTACTGGAAAGAATGTGACACGTCTTTGCTATGTGTCCAGCAGTGACCAAGGGGACACCTGGAGCTCTGTTACAGACCTTACCAGGATTCTCATAGGGGACACCATTAAAGGTAAAGTATGATAGATCATGTACCATATAACAAGCATCCATTGAAACAATGTTAAATCATTGGCATTGAATCAACATCACTTTTTCACCCATAATTAACATTGACATTTTTTTAATGTAATCAAAAAATTTACCGTTATGGCACTGAAACAACGTTACAATGTGATGCTGGTAAGAAATCATGTTTGCAAGCTCAGAAAATGAAACACAACTACAACTGACTTAAAGCCACACAGCCTGAAATCAACTGCAAATAAAAGACAATACATATCCTAAGATCTCAGCAAAGAAGGATTAAACAGCTCCTCAAATAGCACTAAGAATGCTTCAACTGCAACATGGAGCTTTACGTTGATTATCACCATTGTTGAGATTCATATTTTGATTGGCACCATAATATAACTATTTTTTTTTTTTTACATAGTTTCTGTTGTTATGTTTAATGTTTTTGGATAGAGTTGGGACAAATTCAGTACAATGTTTCAGTGCATTATACGCTGGGTCTTATAAAAAAAAAAAAAAAATCTGTGCTAATTACTCTCTGGGCAATCTGAGTCTTTCACTCTGTTTTTTTTTTTTTTTTTATATCAAACATGTCTTATAAACAGTAACTGAAACATAAATTCTGAAAAGTCATGGGTCAAGAGCCCAGCTTAAAAAAACACTAATCACCACAATGGTTGCTTCAAATGAAAATAAAATATCAACATCTAAACGTCAGTCAATTGTCAAAAATAATTTCTTCAATCTGGATAATAATAAGTGAAGCTGTGCTGCTGTATGTGGAGATGTTTAATCCTCTTCTGCTGAGATCTTGAGAGATTTAATGTCTTTTATTTTCAGGCTGTGTGGCTTTAAGTCAGCTGTAGTTGTTTTTGTTTAATTTTCTAAGTGCACGCATGATTTTGAACCATCACATTGTAACACTGATTTAATTGCATTACCATAGTTTTTTATTACATTTCCACCTTTTTCAGGATTAATCGTGGTTGCGAACATGACAGGGTTTTTCTCACATATTGATTTATTTGTGGCAGGGCACCACAAAATCAGAACTGACTGCCACAAATAGATTTTCCAAAAGGCTTTGACTTCATTGAATAAACATGAGCACTGCATGCTTCAAAATCAAAATCGTCTTTTTATATCTCTGTATTTCAGAAGGAAATCGACTGTATTTAGATTTCATTTTAATTTCATCTTGCTTGATAAGGTAGTGTTTGTGAGCTCAGTGCTGCTTTTCAGCCGTTACCGGCTCTCTCCTGCTCTTAAAGTGCCTCCTGCTGGCAGAAAAGGCATTTGCATGTATATGTATACATGGGGGCGGGGGAGTGGCTTAATATAATTTACTTATCCGTTGTTCCAAACCCATTATGACTTTCTTTCTTCTGTGGAACACAAATTTATAATTCAATAAATATCTGGTTGGGTAAGCTCAACACAACCAATGCACATAGTGGCTTGTTTCATATAGAATTTTAATTTTTGGGTAACTCAAATAAAGATTGAAAATTAAATCAAATGATCAAATGAAATTCAGATTGATCTATATAGAAAGTTTATCCTTCTTCCCTAATTAATGTTTTTCAGTTGCTTTGACACAATCTTTTTTGTTTAAAGTGTTATATAAATAAAGGTGTCTTGACTTGACCTATCATATCATAAACCATGTGACCACGTGTCACAGATTTTAAAATGATTTCTAAACCACTGTGGGGATTTTTTTGTTCATTGCAGAGTGGGCCACTTTTGCTGTGGGTCCAGGTCACGGAACCCAATTAAAATCTGGAAGGCTAATAATCCCTGCTTATGCCTACCATATTGACTGCAGAAATTGCTTTGGCAGGAAGTGCAAGACTTCATCACACTCATTTTGTTTTTATAGTGACACGCATGGAAAAGCATGGCATTTTGGAGAAGCATTGTCCACTCCAGAGAGTGTGGAGTGTCAAATGGTGTCAGTAGATGAGGAAAATGGAGTCAACTTTTTGTACTGCAATGCACGGAGTGTGTCAGGTTGCCGTGTGCAAGCTGTTAGCTTTGATAATGGGGCTGTTTTTCACAATGGTCAGCTGGTATATAAACTAGTGGAGCCAAAGAATGGGTGCCATGGCAGTGTAATTGGATTTCCAGCACCAATCTATGAGCTTGGGAAATCCCAACACTTTCTGAGACAGTTGAGGTCCATCTACACCCCACTTGGAGTCAGCATATCACCATCAAACTTCCTTCCACCAACATGGGTGGTATATACTCACCCCACATGCTCAAAAGCTCGTCGTGACCTCGGTGTTTACCTCAGTCTTCTGCCTCGAGATCCAGATAGCTGGTCAGGACCTTGGATCATATATGCAGGCCCTAGTGCATATTCAGACTTGGCCTATGTTGATACGTTTACTGATGCCCCAGCAGTCCCTGTCTTTGCCTGCCTTTTTGAGAACGGCAAAAAGACAGCTTATGATGAGATTTCCTTCTGCATCTTCACAATGTATGAGCTAATTGACCACCTTCCCCACATCAACCAAAACAAAAGGGGGCCCAGAAAGATGAAAGGATTATCGGAGTGCTGCTTTGTCTGCTGATTATATGTGTAGCAGGACTGGAGATGTTTCAGAAGAATTGAAAAATTGGCTTCCTTTCAAGTAAATGCTTAATTCACCCCAAAATTACAATTAGCCCATAAATTGCTCACCCTCAAGTCATCCTAGGTATATATGACTCTTCTTTCAGACAATTCCAGTCAGAGGTTTTGGCAGGTGTTGCAGTGCATCAGTCTAAAAGAAGTAAAATAAAAAGTGCCCATCCATAAAAAAAAGTGTACCACATCACTCCAGGGGGGTGAACAAAGGCCTCCTGTAGTGAATCAATTAGTTTTTTAAAGAAAAATAGCTATATTCATAAAGTAATAATCACTTTAATGTAGCTTTAATATAGCTTGCGCATTTCTAAATTTCTAAAATGTCTAAATCGCTTTATAGCACAATTTTCCGCGGCCTTGACCCCCCGCAGTATGCTATCTGAACCAATCAGAATGCAACCCGCCTAGCGCGAGAACAGAACAGACTGGGCATATGCCTAACTCCAGGTTCACACACTGTCTGTGATGAGCCTTTTTTCCAAGCCCATGTTAATGGATCAGAGCGTTCACACTGCACGTGGTAAAAAGCTAGAAATAAAAACATGCAAAAAAAATGAATATCTAGCACATGAGCATACAGTGAGTTGTGAGTGCACAGGATGCAGTTTAAGTGAGAAAATGATTATCCACATGTAAAACTATGTGAAGCACATTTTGCTGAGGACAGTTTAATGCTGGATTCGCACAAAGATTATTCTGGAAAGATGGAGCAGTTCCCTCTTTGTCTGGAGAAGGCATTGTTCATGGACCACAACCGGTAAGTGTATTTTATTATTTAAATTGGTGCGTTTAACAGTTTATGTAACTTATTACACAAAGGGAAAAGCTGTTTAGCTTTGTTAACTAAATGGTAGGGCTGTGCAAAAAATCGAATGTGATTTTCATGTGCAAAACATCACTAAAAGCACTCCTGTGATTAGAAGTACATCTCTAGCACGTGCGTTCAGATCAGGGTTGACAGGTTTTCAAAACAAATTCTGCCCACTTGCTTTTCAAAACGCGTTTCCAGCGTGCGCTCAGCTGCTGTCGAATCACAACACAGGAACCGCTGGCCCAATCAGAACTAGTTACGTATTTCTGAAGGAGGGGCTTCATAGAACAAGGAAGACATCAGCCAGTTTTTATGACAGTGAAAACAGCGGTATACAGATAGGTGAATTGTGTGAAAAATACTGTTTTTTTACATGCGAAACATGAACACTTTAATATTGCACACTGTAACCACAATCAAAGCTTCAAAAAAACAAACAAAAAAATGGGACCTTTAAGTACGCACTCTCTCTCCGGGCGAGAGCAGCGTGTATGTGAGCAAGCACATCTGGTTTTGTGACAAAGCAAAAGAAATCTGCGTGCGAATAGAGAGATTCGAACTCGTGCATTATTTTAATGTGCTTTCACGTTACAATAACGCACTCTCACTCCTGCTTCTGCACCACTGACACATTCTGTATACAAACTGCAGACGGAGTGAACCTGTATAATGTATGACAAATCTATTTCAACCCATGAGGCACCGATACAATTAATGAGCTCTATGAACAATGCATGGCAAAAAAGAAAAAAAAGGTCCCTGGACATGGGATTTATTTATATTTTTTTGTCAAGTCTATGAATTTTGTTATACCTTTACTATAGTGATTATTTTGACTTATGCCTGTTCTAGAGACGTTACAACTTTTTGACAAAGCTCTAATTGGTTTTATTTTGGAAATATGTTTCAAATTCCTCCTGAACTCATTTATGACTGTAAACCATATCTGTGTGTGTCAAAACCATGATTAAAATCGCGATAGGTTTTGTCTATATCGCACAGCCCTAGTTCATTCAGTAAAGACAGTTAATAATCTAGCTTCTGAGTACTAAGTTATAACCCACTAATAGCGGGGTCAGTTAATTTTTTTACAGTGGGCCGCGCAAACATATGTGTTTGGTTGTGTGGGCTGCGAGCTGAAAAAGGTTGGGAATCACTGGTCTGAAAGAAGAAAATCATATACTTTACTATACATATACCTAGAATGACTTGAGGGTAAGTAATTTATGGTCTAATTTTCATTTTTGGGTGAACTAACTCTTAAATGACTGTGAATTTCTTCTGAATCTATTTTTATTTGAATCAGTTTCTATCATAATCCATCTGCATATCTATCTATTTTATCTGTCTTCTGCATTTTTGTTCATTAAATGTAATCTCCATCAAAGTCACAAATATAAACAAACACAATATACTTAATTTTAATATTTCATGTTTTTATTAAAAACATAATATGAAACATTCACAGTGCTTTTGAGAAAGTAAGTGAACTTTACCTTGCTGTTGAATGATCCAAAAACTGTTATTTTGTTTTGTGTGATGGGTTATATATTATTTATCATGTTATTGCTAATTTTAATTATTGTGATATTTTATCCATAAATGTACTTTATCACAATATTTAAAATATTAAATAAACAACATGAACATTATTCTAGGACTATTCTAGCGCTTGCAACCTCATCAGAGGACAACACGTAATATAACGCGGCCTGAAACATACGTCATCATCTCACACACGAGTGACTGCAGCTCATTACAGGTTTGTGAAGTTTAATAATTGTTGTTTTTGTTGAGGAAAATAAAAGCACTTACAAAAAGGTAAAAGGAAAACACATTAAATTCGCTATACAGGTTATGGTCAAAAGTCTCAGTGAAGATGACTGGCATTCACGTTTAAATGTGTTTACAGTTTTATCTATTCTAAAATGTTTAACTTTTACAGACTTTTAAATTAAATCCCTTACAACAGGGATAGGCAACTCCGGTCCTGGAGGGGAGTTTAGCTCCAACCCTAATTAAACACACCTGAACAAGGCAATCAGTGTTTTCGGGATTACTAGATAGATACAGGCAGGTGAGTTTTTATGAGGGCTGAAGCTAAACTCTGCAGGATAGTGGCCCTCCAGGACCGTTGTTGCCTATCCCTGCCTTACACTGATAGAAATAGGGGTACAGTAGGAGTCCATTTCTGTCCCCCAAGGTACAATCTAAACTAACGTACCCCATAGGGATTATTATTTGACCTCAAGGTACATGTATGCAACTTTTTGAGGGTCAAAAAGATACATATATGTTCCCAAAACTTAACAGGTACATATATGTACCGTTTCTTTTAAAGGTTAAGGTACAATTTGTAGAGCCAGCCCTGATTGGCTGCTTGAATCTCAATTTAAAAGAACGTTTCTTCTGTTCCTTTCTTTTGGCGGAGACGAAGTCATAGCGCGGTTACACATGGTTCTTACCAGATTTGGGTAGTCCAGGGGCCAAAGAGTAGAAGTCCTGCCATATTTTTGCTCCACCCATGAACTCAGCAGATGATTTCATCAGAGGAGGAACCAAGTCATCCAAGTCACAAACAAGTCTTGAAACAAATCCCAAGTCCTTAAAGAGTAAAAGTTAAAGAGATAATTAAGTGACTAATTAAATGAAGACGCATTAGTGATGAACACCTGCTGTTTACAAAGTCAATAGAATGTAAAAATGAAATCAATTGAAAGAAAAAAAAAAAACTTTGCCAGCATAATTGTGGTGAATAATTGCTTCAGTTGAGCTCTTGAGCCTTTAAGCAGTTTTTATAAATTTGATTCTCAACAATTGCATTATTGTTTTGCAGCAAACATTTGTGCAATGCTAATACAGCATTTGATGTAGTAGTTAACTTGTGCTTTTGATTATTGTATGATCTTTTTGAATAAGTTTCTTGATTATATGTTTAAAGAGAAGAGTTTGTGGCTTAGTTGTTAGAGAGGTGTATTCACTGCTCTGCGTGTGCACTTTGGATGAATTAAATGATGAGTATGAATTCTGAGTACAGGTCACCATACTTAACTGTGTCATTTTCACACACAAAAAAAGAGAGAAATCTCATTATGCAAATGCCACCATATAACTACAGAGAGAAATCTAGCAGAACAAGTCAAGGTTCAAGAGCACAACTAAACCAAACACTGATCTCCATGATGGTGGCATCATTTTATCCAATAAAACATTAACATCTGATCCTCTGCAATTCTCAATAACAGCAGGTGTTCATCACTAATGCACAATCATCATTTAATTAGTCACATAATTAGCTCATTAACTTTAACTCTTTGAGGACTTGGGATTCAGATTGAGTTTTGACTTGGAAGGAATGATTTGGTTCCTCTGGTGAAACCGGCTGCCAACTACTCTTTGGCCCCTGGACTTCCCACCTCTGTACAAAACTCTATTAAGTCTCTTAAAGGGGGGGGGGGGGTGAAATGCTCGTTTTCACTCAATATCCTGTTAATCTTGAGTACCTATATAGTACTGCATCCTTCATAACTCCAAAAAGTCTTTAGTTTTATTATATTCATAAGAGAAAGATAGTCTGTACCCGATTTTTCCCTGAAAAAACGAGCGTCTGGAGGCGTGACGTGTGGGCGGAGCTAAAGAATCACAGGGGCCAGTAGGCTTTTGAGTTGAGAGCGTTTGGAAGCTGTGACAGCTGTGAAGGCTGAAACTGAACGAGAGCAGCAGCAGCAACGAATCGCTCCGAGCGGGGCTCGAACCCGGGTCTCCGGCATGGGAGGTGGACACACTAACAAGGAGGCAGAGATATTTGAAGCAGTTTTACTCACCTGCGGTTCCAACACACGATCGTGACCCTTTTTCATTGGGATTGCATCATCCTTAAGAAATAAACAATGTGCAAATCCGAACTGGGCCTTGTTTGTAAAACAAGCATCTTCGAAATGCAGGGAACAAACACAAACACTTGCACAACTCCGTTGATGCTCTGTAAAAATGAACTCCATCCACTGGTCCCTTAATGCTGTTTCTCTTTTGGTAATCTGTGCAGGGTTGTCTTGCCCTGGCAACCAAAAACACACTTCTTTTGTGACATTTGGCGACGCTCTCGCTCTGATCAGTGAAGTCTGTTGTGCTCTCAGTGCTCTGCTATACGGGAGCGCGCTCTTCCGGCAGAAGTGCCCTAGGACCCATATAAGGAAATTCCACTCCATCTAACGTCACACAGAGCCATACTCGAAAAAAACTTTCCAAAACTTGTGACAAACCGGAAGAGGTATTTTTGGAACAGAAATACGTACAACTCCTTCAAACGTACAACTTAATTTTTGAAACTTTGTCCATGTTTAGCATGGGAATCCAACTCTTTAACAGTGTAAAAAACTCAGTATGCATGAAATAGCATTTCACCCCCCCCCTTTAAGATACAAATCACAAGGGTACAAATTTGTACCCTATGCCAAGGGTACAGCCCCAGTGACAAGCTATTATACCCCTAAAGGTACAATTATGTCCTTTATTTTCTGAGAGTGTACCCTCAAGGGTACAGCTTTTGTACCCTTGGCATAGGGTACATAAAACATCAACATCTGATCCTCTATAATTCTTAATAACAGCAGGTGTTAATCATTAATGCACAATCATCATTTAATTAGTCACTTAATTATCTCATTAACTTTAACTCTTTGAGAACTTGGGATTTGACTTAAGACTCGTTTGTGACTTGGAAGGAATTAAAAAAGAACAAAAATATGGTGGGACTTTTACTCTATGGACCCTGGACTACCCACCTCTGGTTCTTACAGGGCTTTCAACCAAGTAGTTCCTTGTTTCAAGGCTGGTAAAAAAGGACTATACTGAAACCAGGAGATGAAATGGATTTTCATCATATCTCATTATAATCAACGATTGTACCCTTTTTGAAGGGTGAATTTTTGTACTGTTAAATAAAGGTACAAAATTGTCACCACAGGGACAAAACTGGTCTATTAAGGTACAAATTTGAGGGTAAGGTACAAAGCCTTGAGGGTACAGCCCCAGTAACAAACTATTGTACCCCTAAAGGTACAATTATGTACTTTATTTTCTGAGAGTGTAGCCATCTTCAAGAATCGACTTAAAACCCATGTTTTCCATCTATATTTGACCTTTAGCACTCACTATTCTAATTCTATTCTTTTAAATCTAAATCTAAAATCTAACTAACTTTCTAAGCGTTTTGTATTCTATCTGTTTTCTTTTTATTTATTATACATTTAAAAGCTCTTGCTACGTGTACTGCATTTAAGCTAACTGAGACTTGTTATAACACTTTTATCATTGCTCTTAAGTTTAATTTGATTGCTTCTAATGTCCTCATTTGTAAGTGGCTTTGGATGAGAGTGTCTGCTAAATTACTAAATGTAAATGTAAAATGTTCAACATAGTCATAATAAAGATCAAGTACATGTGTTGACAATGAATAATGCACTGACTAATAATGTCTGCACTGGTGCAGCACTGAAGTCTTTCTTTCATGATCTATTAAAAGAATAGTTCACGCCAAAATGAGAACTTGTGATCATTTTCTCCCCCTTAAGCTTTTACAAACCTGTTTGGCTTAGGTATTTTGAAATAATTTGTTTTGTTTTAGTTTTGTTTGGACATTTGTGTTTAGATTTATTTTATGTTCCACAGAAGACAGGTTCGGAATGGCATTAGGATGAAATGATAAATTATAACAGAGTTTTTGTTTTCGAGTTTAAGGTGTCCCTTTAAAGCAAACATTCCAGTATGCTCTCAGCTAACAGAATTTTGTTACAAGAATGTTCTCCAGATATTCAGTCTACATTTTCAGTTTTCTTGATGTTAGAGGAATATATTTAAAAGGTATGATGTTCCTCAAACCTTCTTTTAACCTAATTTTGATTTGAAAGTAAACATTCTAAGAACATTGATTTGTAACATTCCAAGAACATCAAGTTTCAATTAATGTTAGTTTCCTTAACAAGTTTCTTTAATGTTAGTAGAATGTTATTTAAAGGTTGGTATGATGTTCCTGAAACATTCTTTCAATATTTCAAACTCCTATGAACAAGCACTGAAAGAAAGAGAAATAAGAACACAAACTACAACTTTCTTCAGCCACAGCCTTAGATAAACTGAAAATGAAAGGCATATTTAAGCAGCCATATTTCACTATAGCAGATGGTTGTGGGTTATCAAAAATAAAATGCAATTAATTTATTTACTGAAATTTTTTGTTTAATGAATAGAACTTTTACCTTAATAAAAGCTTTATTTTTGTTTTCAGATTGTAATGTTACAATGTTAGAACATAATATGATTTTATGCACACTATTTTTTTTGCACACGATGGATAGCATAACCTACTTTAACTATATTGTTTCCATTGCCTTCAATATAAACGTGTTTTATAGCACAAAATTGGGCAGGATATTAAAGGGGTCATATAATCCCCTTTTTGTACAATTTAATATGATTGTTTAGGGTCTAAATGAAAAGTGTGTAATATACTTTAATTAAAAATTCTCATTAGTTTTGTAAGAAAACAAAGTTTACCTGCAAAAACAGCTCTGTTTCCAGCAAGCCATTTCAGTGCATGTGTCTTTAAATGATAATGAGCTTTGCTCACCCCACCCCTCTGTTCTGTGGGGCGTTTTGACACAACACACGCGGAGTTTTGCCTTGACAACAGTTGAGGGTATAAAGAATGGCAACAGGATTCTCTGAGGACACATCTGTGCAACCGTATCAGTTTGAACCGTAGTCGGACCCAGAACAAGATGACGCCCCAACAAAGTTCGACAATTAAGGCTCGAACAGGACATTTCTGAATGGTTGGTTAACGTAATGTAACTTTGATCTATCTTTGTATTTACTGTACTGGCAGGGTAGCATAGTGAGATAGGAATGCTATGTGTTTACTTATGTTTACGTTAGTTCATTGACAGATTGGTGGTACAGCTAATGGTCATGAGAATCTTTTTTTCAGTAAACGTAGGCCTGTCAGTGATGCGTAATGTTATCTCTGCAGTGTTAGGTACAGCTGCCAGGGCTGAAGCACTGACATTAGGTCACGGCAGGAATGTTTCTTCTAGCAGTAGTTGAAGAACACCTAATAATTTGTTGTACTGTATGTTTATGTCCAGTGCACTACGAAAGTATTTGATATTTTAAGAAAACATTCAAGTACATCTATAGTATTGTAACTACATTGCTATTCCTGTTACAGGTGTATTTGTGGAAATTGTGGCCAAATGCCTACAGAGGTTGAGAATATATGCTGCAGGGAGATACCACAAGTACAGTACTCTTCCTAAATTGTATTGCTATTATGCAATCATCTTGTAAATAGGCCACTAACCATTTTCAGAATTTGTAGGTTATAAGAAGATTACAGCAACTGGAAAATCCACCTCAATGTATGGTGGATCATCCAGGCTTGGAACCTATTTGTTTAAATGTGTTCTCGCTTCAAAATGCATGAAACATTCACCGAGCAGACTATGGGCCTTTAGGTTTAAGGGGAATGGAAGGGGAAGTTGTGTTTTGATTCATATCAATCATAACTTTCTTTTGTAAAATAAGCGACTGCAGTGCAAAGCATGAAGTTCACTATGGGTAACTGATCAACTGTAGTGCAATTTTTAATAACCACATAACATACCATTCAGCATGAAATACCAAATAATGAATAGACACAAAACTGTTTTGACTTATATTTATTGACAGAAATACTGTTTTACTGTATTCCACAGAGGTGTGCAATAAGTTATATATCTATATAAAAATGCAGTTACAGCTAAAATAATTGTCAAAAAACTAACAGCAATAAATAAATGAAATTATGACATTAAATAACAAACTTTCACAACAATAAATGGTTGAATTTTCTAAGCCGTTACAGGTTTTTGGCATACAGAAGTTTCGTCAGCTGGTGTTGGGGCATTTTGGGCTGGAGAATCAGGGTTGTGCTGACTTCCCGTGTATGCAACAAATAAGGGCAGAGTTCCCTAATGCTCAGGGACCATATGTAGGGTTCAGACCTGCCTTTGATTAAACCTAGACACATAGCTGTCTATCACTTCCCGTTTGTCTGGTTTGTCAAACTGGGACGTGAGATCCTCAGGTATGGAGATCTTCAGGATATCGTCTATATTAGGGGTTAGGTCCACAAAAACGTTCTCAAATATAAGTTCCAACGCTTTTTCCACATACTCTGTACAAATAAAAAAAATATATAGTTGTTGTTATTTTCAGATTACTCTGAAGTTGTGTTGCTCATTTAGTGTTGTGGCTAAATGGTTTTGGATATAAAATGGTCTATAAGGTGTCTTGTTTGTAAAATAAAATAAAATAAATAAATAAATAAATAAATAAATAAAGTATACAATTTATGTTCAGCTTCTGATATTGTGTCGTTACACTCACTGAAGGTTGGTTCTACTTTCACTGGCTTTGCAGAGCACTGTCCTTTCCTGTATTTTGGGAAAACCACCTTAAATAGTTGCTCTCCAGCTGCTGTCGTGGCTTGGGAATGCCCAGCATTCTCATTAAAATGTAAGACTGCCAGGTAGAGTCTATAGAGAAGAAATAATGGTTAAACATTACTTAGGTTACACTTGCGTGTTTTAAAATGTGAATACACATTATACTGAGTTACCTGCATAACATTCCAAGGAAAGAAAATATAACATTATTTGGCGCAAAGTGCAGAATTCCGCTACGGAATGCCTCCAGTGATGAGGTCTGATGGTGAGGGCTCAGTTTATCAACATCTTTCAGAATTCTCTTGTTTCTGAGGATCTTCTCTAATCGAGAGAAGGCAGTTTTTCCTGGTGGGAAAGTGGAAATTATTAAAATTTATATTTAAGAACAATTAAGAAAAAAAACTTGCATGATTTAATTTAGGTAAAAAATATATACATGTCTGTTGCACATATTAACCCTAATAAGGTCTTCGTTTCCTGTTTACACATCTGGTCTTTGGGGTCTATATGACCCCAACAATTGATCGAGAATTATACAAAAAATATACATTTTTAATTATACAAATAATATATGTTTTTTTTTGTTTACTTCTCATCTATTCATTCATGCTGTGTTTTGGGAGATATGAAGTACTTTTGTACCTATTTACCACACAATTCCTCAACTACAACATAAGCTTGCATGTGAAATATTAATTTTTTATGAAAAAATCACTTAAATTATGATCTAAATTTAATTTAAATTGTTTCTGGATATTGATTTGGGTGTTATGTGTAGAAGTACGCACTCTACTGGTTAGAGATAAACCTAAATTCTTTGCAGTTTAAGAAAGAAATAGTTTGACCAGCAAAGGCAATAGAGAGCCATTCATTTTACTGCATGTTGCCAACTGCTTGTATTACAACTTTTGAAATAAATTTTGTGAATTTATATATATATATATATATATATATATAACATTAGGAAGGACATTTAAAATAATTATTTTTAGAATAGTAGAATTTTTGTAGTTTTGGACGCATTTTTACATGTCTGTTTTTTACAAAATGCCACCTAAAACACACCTAAAGGAACAGACTTGGAGTCAGATTTTAGTTGCATATTGTTGTATGCATTATTTTAATGAACAAAGTGTAAAAATAAATGATTAACTTTAGAATGCAAAATAAATTAAATAAATAATATGTAAACAATAACATTCTGAACACGGAACATAAAAGCAATAACAAGCTACAAAAAAAAAAAAAAAAAAAATATGTAAAACAAATTGTAAAACAATAATCAGTCCACGCACATCTGGCACAGGAACACCGTGTGAGCACCACAAATGGCTCTTTTGCAGTTTGTGCACTGCTTGTCAGTTTTGGTGTCCTTTGCCGTGGACAAACCTGACAACGTTTTCTTTTTGGGGATGGATCAGTGGAGGGCCCTGGCTCATTGGACAAATGCTGTTGTTGTCTCTTCAGAATCACTGCAAGAGGCTGGTGTACGAGGCACATGTTGTCGTCGCTCCATCTGAGGGGACACCAGAGCTTTTCCCAGCTGCTCTAGAAAGAGCCTCCTTTTCATACACTTCCCTCTCTCCCATGATGGATTGACTTCTCTCCACACCACGAAGGCATTTATGGCCGAAACATCGAGGATTGTGGAGAAGACAACCACTGGCCATCGACTAGTCTTTCGCTTGCAGCTGTAGCTTGAAACCATCTGCAATATTTCAAACACAGACACACACAGACACACACACACAAACAAATTAGTATATCTGCTAGCAAATGAAATATCTATTACTAACTCAGCAACTTTGAATTAGCTAAACAATGCATCAAATAATACAATTTGTAAAATACCTTGTCAAGGTTGTCAACTCCGCCTTTGCAGCGATTGTAGTCCAAGATGACCTCTGGCTTCTTGTCCTCCCTGTCACTGATTTTGCCATCCCTGTGACATGTGCTCATGAGCAGCACATTTTTATGCCTTTTGGGGCAATACGAAACAATAGTGTGTGTTTCATTGAATGCAAAAAGAGAAGAAAATACAGCTCGGTCTCTCGTGGTCAGTAGAGCAGGTGGGAGTTCTGGTTTGTTTTTTCGAACTGTGCCAACCATGGTCAACTTCCTTCTCAGGAGCTCCTGGCCAAGGGCATAGGAAGTAAAGAAATTGTCACATGTCACTGTGTGTCCCTGCAGACCAGTGGTCAAATCAAGGACCACACGCATGCCCTGGTTTCTCTCTGGCTGGCCACCTCGAGGTTTGCCAGTGTAAACTTGCATGTTCCATGCATAACTCGTTCTGGCGTCACACGCTGCCCAGATTTTCAATCCATATTTCGCCGGCTTACTAGGCATGTATTGCTTGAATGAGCATCTACCTCGAAATGGCACCAGGCACTCATCCACTGTTACGTCTGAACCAGGGTTGAACATTAGTGGGAGACGCTCAACCCATAAATCCCACAGATCCCGAATTGGTGCCAGCTTGTCAGCTTCTCGACGAGCAGGTCTTGTTGCCCTGTCATCAAATCGGATGACTCTTGATAAAGTTTTAAAACTTTTCAGAGTCATTACAGCACAAAAAATCGCACGCCCAGTTTCAGCCTCCCACAAACTGGACAGGGCCTCATTGTTAGAACGATAAACTCCGGCAAGAATAAGCAGACCAATAAATGCCTCAATATCAGTCCAGTCGACATCCCTCCAGTCAGCATCATATACTCGCTTGCCTTCCAAATTTGTCATCTCCACCAAGATTCTTTGGATGCTTGTGGAAAAAACAATAAAAAAGATGACTTTATGTCCTCTACACGAGAACATGCGTACCTTGTTGGTCCGGGTGTCAGCTTTGTCACACGTGCTGCTGAAGCTCTCCCTGGCCCCTGGGAAGGTGGGGTAGTAGACCAGGTTACTTGCCCCATTTTTAGAAGTGAAGGTTTGATTCTGCATCTCCCTCCTCACAGTCATCATCCGATTCCTGGTAATCTTCTAACCCTGTGTTGTCTTCAGGGGGCTCAGAGTCTTCAGGCTCAGAGTCTTCTGGCTCAGAGTCTTCCAGGGCATCTTCAGTTTCGCTGGAATCCAGCAAGTGGTCCAGTGTCTCGAGGAGAGTGTAGCGCTTTGTCATACTGCCAGCACAGAATGAACTGTGTGCAGGACACCAAAGACCCTCTTTTATAGCCTTTGTATGGGAACAATTCATTTGTTTTCCAAACACACGTCTAGCTCTTACATCTAGACGTAAACTTTTTACAGTGGAAAAGGTCAGTTGTCTTTTATCTCTGTTTCATCTCTGTCTTGCTCTCTCTGCATGTGAGTGTTCATGTGCATGCATTAGGTCTCACTCACACGTGTTCTACATTTGACTTCATTAGAAATACAAATTCTCTCTGTGACAGTCACACCTGTGTGTGTGTCTGTGTGAGAGAGAGAGAGTGTGTGCATATGTCTGTGTGTGTGTGTGTGTGAGTGAGAGAGAGAGAGAGAATGCATGTTTGCATATGTATGCATGTGTGTGTGTGTGTGTGTGTGTGTGTGTGTGTGTGTGTGTGTGTGTGTGTGTGTGTGTGTGTGTGTGCTTGTGTGTGCCTGTGTGTTTGTGTGCATGAATTAGGTCTGACCCTTTTATATCTTTGTTCTGCATTTGTGACTGATTTCCTTTGCCAGTTCTGTAAAAATGCTGTGGCAGTACACATATACATGTGTGTGTTTGTTTGTGTGTGTTTTTGTGTGTGTGTGAGTGAGCATGTCTTTTTCTACATCACATTTATGCTCTAGTAGTAGGCCTTCATTTCTGTGTGAAAATTTTCTGATTTATGCTGGATTTATAGATTTTTTTTGACAAATGAAGAAAAAATATTGAGTTTTTTTCACATTTCCCATTCATTTCAATGTGGGGTCATATTGACCCCGAAGACCAGAAGTGTAAAAAAATTTTTTACATACCTTCAGAACAACCGAATCAAGCCCATTTTTTTTGTGTGTGTGTAGATAGATTATGTAGGAAAAGTCACAAAATATTATTCCACTCAGATGAAGGGAACCCTTTTTTTTAATCAAGGAAAAGTCGATTGGGGTCATATAGACCCCAAGAACCGATTGAGGGTTAACATGAGCTATATTGACACTGCTAATAGAGTAAACACACTTTCTCTTAACCACTTGCTCTTGTCCGTTGCAGTGCACTGTGGGAAAACAGGATCATCATGTGTGTGCATGTCTTGGATACACCGTAAAACCCGACAAGTTAACTCAACTCAAATCGTTTGAGTAAACCGATTGCCTTGACTGTAATACCTGACAAGTAAACTTAACTCAAACGGTTTGAGTAAACAGATATCCTTAAGTTATGTTAACTCAAACTGTTTGAGGAAACCGATTGCCTTAAACCATTTAAGTTGAAAAAACTAACAGTTATGAGTAATCTAAACTTAATTCAGTTGAGTTCACTGAAAGCAGATATACATTGCAATTAAGTGATTAAGTGATTAATTCAGTGATAATTGAGCATTAGTGATGAACACCTGCTGTTAACAAACAGAATCACTGAAGAAAAGAGAGAAAGGAACTACAGCTGACTTCAGACACAGCCTCACTCAAACCTGACAAGTTATGTTAACTCAAACCGTTTGAGGAAACCGATTGCCTTAAACCATTTAAGTACTCTGAACTTAATTCAGTTGAGTTCACTGAAAGAAGATTTACATTGCAATTAAGTAATTAAGTGATTAACTAAGTGCTGATTGAGAATTAGAGATGAACAGCTGCTGTTAACAAACAGAATCACTGAAGAAAAGAGAAACACAAGAACTACTACAACTGACTTCAGACACAGACTTAGATGAAATCAACTGAAATAAAATACATGAAATCTCTCAAGATCTGATTAAACAACCCCACAAACAGCATCAGCAGCTCCACTTATTAATAACCAGACTGACTTTATTTCTGTCAGACGTCTACAGAAGATCTTATTGAGGATGAACTAAGGTTTAGATGTTGATTTATTGTTTCATTTGAAGTAACCATGTTAGAGATCAGTGTTTGCTTTAGTTGGGCTCTTGACCCTTGACTTCTGTCTTAGTCTTTTCTCTGGCTGTTATAACCGTGTGTTTCTAAAACATGTTTGTTGTAACTCAAAAGCCCAGAAGAAATATCATCAGGTGTTAACCTGTACCTAGGTGTAGGTTGTTGTACTTTATATAGGTGATGATAATTATGCACAGTTATTAATCTGTACGGAGTCTAATCTCTGATGACATAGATGTGTAATTAGTAGAAGTGGACCTAGTAAAAATGACATTAAGAGCCAGTGATTCTGTGATAATCAGTTAATATAAAAATGACTTCATAAACATTTTGTACACATACATTTTTCTTCTATGCCAGTAAGTGGTCAAACACAGACATCAATTATAAGAATATGAACCTCTACAATGGTGAAAAAAAAAAAAAAAAACATGCTGCAATGCATGCTGGGTACTATTGTAGTAGAAAAGTCATTCATGGCTCCCAGCATGCTCTGCAGCATTTTTTATTTTTTTAATTTTATGGTCACCATTGTTGAGGTTCATATTCTGATTATTGATGTCTGTGTGTGACTAACTGACACCATAGAAGACCGCACTGTTTGAGAAGTCTTTTTATTAACTGATTACTACAGAACCACTGGCTATTAGAATCACATTTACTATAATCAATCAAATTATACAACGCCTATTTCATCAGAGATTAGACTCCGTACGGATCAATATTTGATGATTATCATCACCAATATAAAGTATAACAACCTACACCTAGGTACAGGTTAACATCTGATGGCTTTTCTTCTGGGCTTTTGAGTCACAACAAATGTGTTTTAGAAACACACGGTTATAACATCCAGAGAAAAGACTAAGAGAGAAGTCAAGGGTCAAGAGCACAACTAAAGCAATCACTGATCTCTAACATGGTTACTTCAAATGAAACAATAAATCAACATCTAAACCTTAGTTCATTCTCAATAAGATCTTCTGTAGACGTCTGACAGAAATAAAGTCAGTCTGGTTATTAATAAGTGGAGCTGCTGATGCTGTTTGTGGGGTTGTTTAATCAGATCTTGAGAGATTTCATGTATTTTATTTCAGTTGATTTCATCTAAAGCTGTGTCTGAAGTCAGTTGTAGTAGTTCTTGTGTTTCTCTTTTCTTCAGTGATTCTGTTTGTTAACAGCAGCTGTTCATCACTAATTCTCAATCAGCACTTAGTTAATTACTTAATTACTTGAATGCAAAGTTTTAAAACTTACATGGTTTAAATCAAGGCAATCTGTTTACTCAAACGGTTTGAGTTAAGTTAACTTGTCGGGTTTTACAGTGTATGATTAAGAACTGGCATCCACTTTGCCACTCGCTCTGGCCCTGATGAAGAAGAAGCTGCTGTCCAATATATGTGTTTTTTATACTGCGATACCATTTCTGCAGTTTTTCACTGTCAGTTCTGAGCAATCCTCAGCAGTTTATTTGATACTCCTAATAATATAAACAAACCAACTTTAATTCGACCATGCAGAAAGATACAGTTTGTTTATTGAACTAAGAATAAAATAAAATAAATTTCTGGTCAAAAGGTATGATTTTGTATCATAATGTTTTATAATAACATTTTAAAGTTTTAAACTGTTAAAAAAAATTACCAGTCTGTGAGACTATGACAGTCATTAGGCACATAAACAACTACACAGTAAAAAATCCCTGTGCCTTTTTTTCTGTACATTTACTTTGTTACATTGCATATGCATTACTTCTTGCATAAGTCTGAAATGTAAGAGACACCTGAACTAGTTGCAGATCAATAATAGTGCTGATCTTTAGGTCATTCAGCCAAGTTTAGAGATAAATCAATTGTGATTACTACAAAAAAAATTAAAAAAAAATAAAACAAAATGAAAACAAATTCAGAAACATTCACAATAAAAGCTTCCAATGATTACCACCCCCAAAAAAGAGAACATTTATCAACCAAGGAACAGACACACACACACACACACAGAAAAACAACAAAACATAAACCAAAACAAAGCAACAGCATCTCCGGATGACATGCTAGGAAGCTGAGAGCTCATTCAGTCTATATGGGAAACAGTGGGTTTGATGGCAGACAAACAAGCATCAGTAATGTGAACACCCACACCAGTCGTGCTGACTCGGTCTCAAACCTCAACTGCAAATGGGCCACCCTAGCCAAATCCTAGCCACAGAGTTTTATTCAAAATGCATTCTGGGAAACAACTAAATGTAACACAGGAAGCAAGGGGTGGGACTCGTGATGCCATGGTACCTCACTCACGAATGTATACCTTTGCTCACTGCCCAATGATAGGACAAGCAATTAACAATCAGCCAACCAAATGCAAGCAGGAAGGGCTTCACTCGTCCTGCTACACTAAGATTATAAAGTATTTATGTATAAGTAGTATTTTGTATTTCAAGTACATTAGAAATACTACTCATCCCTGCCTAGGAGAGGAGGTCATTCTGACTTTGCTACGACAATCTGGTGCTTCTGAATCAGCTGCTGGAAGTATGTTCTGTTTAATTATTTGCTGTTGACTGTTCAAATGCGGAGTCTTGTGCATCGTGTGTGTGTGTGTGAGAGAGAGAAAGAGAGAGAGATGGTCACACAGTAACTAAGGACATTATTATCAGTCTTTACATTTTTATTTTGAAAGATCACAATTATGGAAAGATGTGTTGCATGTCTGACGAGTGCTTGCGGTGATCGACCAATCACAATGCACTGGGTCAGTTGGCCAATCAGAGCAGACTGTGCTTGTCAGAAGGAGGGGCTTTTCAGAAAACGGTGCATTTGAGAGAGACAGGACATAGAGGACCTACAATAATGTACAATATTAGAAAAATAATGTGTTTTTTGAACATTAAAACATGAAAACATATTATGTAAATTTAAATAAATAAATTTATGCATTTAACAGACACTTTTATCCAAAGTGACTTACAGTGCATTCAGGCTAACAATTTTTACCTATCATGTGTTCCCGGGGAATCGAACCCCCAACCTTACGCTAGCTTGCTAATGCAATGCTCTACCACTTGAGCTACAGAAACACTATTAATATAACACTATACTATGTAACTCCAAACACACAAAATAATGATCTTTAAAAAAGCATCACATGACCTCTCATCAGCAGTGGTGGAGGACAGAGTGAAGAGGAGAGTGATGGCAGCTGTTTGCAGCTTTCTGAGGTGTCAAGTTTTGACTTGAGTCATTTCCTTAGTTCACAGTTATCAGTGCTGTGAAGAATTACTGTTTAAAGCTGTAATCAATTAATATAGAGAAATAATTTTGTATCACAGGTCAATGTTTTTGCACCATGCATTTATAAAAGGCAACACACCAACCACCTTCCCAAAATGTATACTGAGATTAATTTATAAATATGTGGTAAACAAAAGAGAAGCTTGAAGGTCTGTGGCTTGAAATAGTAATTTGTTACAGTTTTGTTCTATAAAATAAAATTTAATACTGCTATTTTTACACATGGAGATATTTTTTAATGTAGATATAGTAGTATTTCTAATCAAATAATGTCAATAGTTTCCTTGCTGGTAAAAATAAATAAATAAATAATAATAATAATAATAACACTGACTGGGTGATTTGATCACTTGCACAGGCATGCATCAAGCGAATTACAGAATATCTGATGAAGGGTTCAAAAGGACTGACTTTGGCTGGGGTGCTTTTATAGTTTTATGTAACTTGCATATCATATGCATCTTGTCAGCTGGCCATGTCTTGTACTGCTACCAAAAAGTTTAACATGATTTCTGTTCAAAACTTTAAGCATGAAAACACTGAGTAGAATAGATAGACAGGTAATTAAATAAAAAATAATAAAATAGACATTGAAAATATACATGCACTGGTATACCGACCATAAATCAAACCAAAATAATATAATTGGGCATTGGGGTTAAAATGAATGCATCTCCGAGGAGAACTTTCTAAGAAAAGTTTAGATCAGTGGTCACCAACCTTTTTAAGCCCAAGATCCCTGACCTCTTTCTTTATAAAAGACAAGATCTATCTATTGAATAATTCATAAAAAAGGAAGCCCAGATTGTAGTTCGAATTTGAGGGCTTTTAATTAGTATTTTAAAGGGGTCATACACTGTTAAAAAATTACTGTAAATTTTACAGTAAAATACTGGCAGCAGGGTTGCCAGCCAGGTACTGTAAATTTTACAGTAGTCGTACTGTAATTTAATTTACAGATTTTTCCTGTATTCTCAATTACAGTAAAATTCTGTAAATTAAATTACAGTAAGACTACTGTAAAATTTACAGTAACTGGCTGGCAACCCTGCTGCCAGTATTTTACTGTAAAATTTACAGTAATTTTTTTATATTTTGTATACTGCATTTTTACAAAAAAATATATTATATACTGCATTTTTAATACATTGTATATGGCATTTAACAATTATTTAAATAGCAAATGCACACTTTCAAGTAGTTTACTGTGCAAAGCAATTCTTTGAAAAAAAGCATATGTGTATTTGCTATATTTAAAGTATGTAAAATGATAGCATACAATATATTTTCCCTATTGCTGACTTAACTTTAACTGCATAAAGTGTTATATAATGCATAACTTAATTCACCAAAAAAATATAAAAAAATAACATTTTTAAAATCTAAAAAAAAACAGGTCAAAATGTTATAAATCACTTTCAAATTTACATAAAAAAATGACATAAAAAGTATATTATTTTGAACTCATTTTTATTTATTTTAAAATTATTTCATTTTTTTTTAAATGGATATGAAATTTTGGCATGATTTCTTTTTTATTACTTGGAACATAATGGCCATCATGGACCTTGACACAAAGAAATATTCAAACTGCGTTATAACCGAAACATGACCAACATGGTCATATTAAAACAGTTCACCCAAAAGTGAAAATTCTGTCATTTCTCACCCTCATGTCATTCCACACCCTTAAAACCTTTGTTCATCTTCACAACACACATTAAGATATTTTTTATAAAACCTGATGGCCCAGTGATGCCTACATTGCTAGCAAGATCATTTCCCTTTCCAATGCCCAGAAAGGTACTAAAAACATATTTAAAACAGTTTATGTGACTACAGTGGTTCAACCTTAGTGTAATGAAGCAATGAAAATACTTTTTGTGTGCCAAAAAACTAAATAATGACTATTCAACAGTATCTCGTGATGGATGACACTGCTTCATGAAGCTTCAAAGCTTTATTAATCTTTCAGTTCAAATCAGAGCATATCAAACTGCCAAAGTCACATGATTTCAGTAAATGAGGCTTCGTTACGTCATAAGTGTTTTGAAATTTCAATGGTTCGTGTGACTTTTGCAGTTTGATACACGTTCTGAGCAAATGATTTGAAACAAAAGATTCGTAAAGCTTCTAAGCTTCATGAAGCAGTGTTTTGAGATCGCCCATCACTAGATATGGTTGAATAAAATCGTTGTTTTGGGAGATGGGGGTGGGGGGGGGGGGGGTTGGCAAAAAAAGTATTCTCGTCGCTTTATAATATTTAGGTTGAACAACTGTAGTCACATGAATTGTTTTAAATGTTTTAGAGGCTTTCTGGGCATTGAAAAAAAGAAATGATCTTGCTAGAAATGCACGCTTCACTGAGCCACATCTTAATGTGTGTTGTGAGGATGAACGAAGATCTTACGGGTGTGAAACGACATAAGTAATTATTGACTTAATTTTCATTTTTGGGTGAACTAATCCTTTAAAAACCACAAAGACATTTTCAGATAGCTATCATCATTAAGGAATAGACCAATATTGCCAAACAAGTCATACAAAAAAAAGTGATGCATGACTGACCGGAAGGAGCCGCGCACTTGCAGAAGTCATACAAACTTTCCATCAAACAGATAAAAATCAACCAAATAACAATTATGCTCCAGATGAAGTTCCATCCCAGGATTCAAAGTGTGACTAGAAATATTGAAAAGAGTAAAGAGGACAATACATTAGATATATTACAAAACATAATAATACTTTCAGAAACAAATAGGGGGAGGACAGATACAGTCAGAGACAGATACAGGGATGAGAGGTACAGTCAGAGAGAGACAGAGGGATGAGAGGTACAGTCAAAGGCAGATAGAGAACAATAAAAGGAAGACGCAATCTTGGTGTGTGTGTATCCTTACATTTCAGAAATTCCATTGGAATTTGCACAGAAGAGTGGCAACATGTGGGTTGACTGCCACACATTTTCTTCTGTATCACTTGTCCTGTTTTTATTTCGATGGCACTTTTCCCTTGGCTTTGGGTCCTCTCTCTGGATTTATGCCCACAAAGCACCTAAAGGGTCATGAAACAGACAATATGTAATTAAGAGCGGTTTTAGGACCTCCAAGAAAGTTGGAGATGTCCACTAATAATAAAAAAAAAACATATTTAACTCAATAGCTTGCTGGTGTTAAATAGGGAGACAAATATATTCTCTTCTCGAGTTAAGACACATTGTTTTAAAGGCATCAACAGAAATAACACTGATAACATAACATTATTAAAAGGAATGTTCTGATATAACTTATCTATAAAATGCTGGTTCTGAAGTTGTTAGAATTCAACCATTACCTTTGAATGAACTCCAAGGTACACACTGCTTCCTCCTGATACTCAAGATTAAACTAGTAATAAGCAGCAAACAGAGTGGCAAGGCCGGACAGGAAACTGGGCTGAGTGCCCTCACACACCACCTCGCCAAAGTGTCTCCTAAAACAATCAATATCACAATAGTAATTAATACCTATACCATTTTTTTTTTTTTTTTTTTTTGTATTTCAGATTTTTACATTTACATTACATACTATATTTAGTAGGGGTGGGATAAAAATGTGATTCTTAAATGTATCGCAATGCATAAGCAGACGATTCTGAACTGATTCACAAATGTCAAAAATAAATTTTCTAAACGTTAATTAATGTAATGTGTTGACGGAAAGTAAAAGGCGGATCTCTGAAACGCGGAAGTGCAGGCCCAGACAGTCTGTGACATGCACATATTTCTTTTACTGTCTATGGTGTGTATCCACTGGCGCAGAGCAAGCGTTTTGAGACCTATAACGTTACTTGAGCGTTTTCAGTCCATTTAATGGAAGTTGAGCTTCCATAGTTGCATATGGTTTGTGGTGGATCGATTATGCAGCAAAATGCCTCCTAATGTGAAACAGACTGCAAGCACTCAGTGTTGCCAACTTCTTTCAATGGAAAGTAGCTAAACCCTGACTGAAAAGTCGCTAAATGTCGCTAGATGACGTCACACGCTAATTAGCATATTCATGACGTAAGTGCGTCATATTAACTTGCCCTTTCTGTGCTCATGTAATGCATTTTAAGGCAGCTAAAATTTTCAATACAAGTTTTTAATTATTATATTTTAATGTTTCTGTTGTCCGACAACGGAATTAATATTATAATGAATGAAACGCGGTCCAGATTACATAACCAGCTCTCAAATCCTATTTATGACAATGTCTAATGAAATCACATACACATAAGATTAAGATAACGATTGTACTGTGATTTCGGCTATACTTGTATGTAAAATAGAGTTAGAAGCAACAGAATATATTTTTTAACTGAAAGTGCTGCTCCTCTCTGCTCGCCGAACATAACAGTTGCACAGAGAGAGAGGCGTGTGTGCACGCTGGGAGAGGGAGAGGGAGAGGGAGAGGGAGAGGGAGAGAGATAGAGATAGAGAGAGAGAGAGAGAGAGAGAGAGAGAGAGAGAGAGAGAGAGCTCGTGCGGCAGTGTCGGAGAGTCTCAGAGACTAAATAAGGTCTGTCAAAAAAAAAGTCGCTAGATTTGTCGCTAGTCGCTTTTTTGGAAAAAAGTCGCTATGGGGGTCTGAAAAGTCGCTAAATCTAGCGACAAAGTCGCTAAGTTGGCAACACTGCAAGCACTTTGTTTTTTTCTTCCTGAACCTTCTGGTTGTTCGTTCATTTGAAATGACTCGAAAAAAGATTCGTTCATTTTGCTGAACGAGACTCAAAAGTCCGATTCGGTAAAATGATCCGAACTTCCCATCACTACAACTGATGATAAGATTCAAGTCATAGACGCAATAAAACAACTCGTTTGTTTATTGGTCAGTGTCGCGCATGATCAGTTCATTTGTTCAAGTGTCACGGCACTGATAAGGAGCATTTGTGCACCCTGTGCCAAAATACACACAAGATTTGCCGGCCGACATAAATATAGACACATATATATAAATAGCATATTTAATAATTTCAAGGAAAACGTATTTGGTCGCCCTAAGGTAATAGGGTCATTATACGAAAACGTGCCATTTTGTGTCCCTCAGGAAAAAAAAGCTCTGTAAATCTTAATAAAACATAAAAGAAATAGAATATTTTATATTTTAGTTTCCATAATGTCTCATAATATAAGAATAAATTATTTTCTGTTTCTTTGGTTTTTAAAGGATTTTAATCAGATTTTTGTACAAAGCATCTTGAAGAAATGTTGAAAATGGCCTGTCCCTCAGTAAGATTTTTCTACTTCTACTTGCTATCGAGGCCAAAAAAGTCAAACTATCATAAAAAAACATATACTTGTATAAACCCTTAAGTGTCAGTTCATTAGTCATAAATGGATTTTATTCTTAACGTGTCAAATAAAATAAAAAAACACACAATTTAGTCGGGTCCCTAGGTTCTCGTCAACCCTGTTACTTTTTATAAAAACACCTCTTTAAAGATAATGGACTGTTCCAAAAGTTGCATCAGTTCCAGGAAGTGACATTATCTGACTTTCATGAAGTTGATGGTAGAAGACAAGTAAGTGTTCTCTTCTTTTTAATGAATTTTCTTTGAGGTTATGTAATGTCTGAAAGACAGGGACACGCTCATTGTGTCAGCCCTGTTACCAGAAAAGCATATGTTAAAAAGTTTTTTGTACATATTTAAAAATTTACATATATGATAATATTTAAGCCTCTCATTAAGGCACGTAATGTAGTGTCATTACCTATACCTCATGGCTAGTAATGGCCGGCAATAACCTTTTTCGTCAACCCTGTTACCGTCAACCCTGTAACCATTCCAGGGTAAGAGGGTTGACCCAAGTACGCTTTTGTGTGTCTTACCCATGTTGTATACACAAGAAGGGTTAAATCAAGGGCAACTGGACTAGGTACGTCCATATTTGAAGCTATTGCCTCTCATCCAAGGGGTTTCTTCATTTCTAAATGACTGATGGGGAGTGCCAGGCATTTAACCTCTGTGGGGTTGTCACCCCTGAGCCAACCCTTCTTGGATAACTATGACCTGGATGACTGAGAATTTTAACAGACATACTTTTCTTACAAATAGTATACATAATATACATGTTTTTACAGTTTTTATCCCTAAAAATCATGTTATTTTATTTATTCTACTGATAGATAGGCTAAAATATGTTGAGGTTACTGATCTATACTGATACACACAAGTGCATTGGGTTTTATAAATGTGCTTTATAAATCAAAAGTCATTATTTTTTTTATTATGAGAAGTCAATAAATTAACAAGCTTTTCAGTTTGCATTTGGGATACTCTCCATACATGCACTCCATCCAAATAGTTTGAAAAAGTTTTCTTGTCAAAAAATAAATCAAGCTTGTGTGACTTGTATGATTATTTGATGGCATGTGAACTACTTACATTTACAGTATGCTACACAATCATAAATAATCAGGGCTGGGGTGTAACGAAATACATGTAACAGCGTTATGTATGTAAAATACAAAATATGAGTAACTGTATTTCGTTAAAATTACATTTTAAATAAGGGGTAATCAGATTGCAGTAACATCTGAAAACTATTTTAGATTACCAGTGATTACTTTTATTTTGATGTAATTTATTAATTTAATATTTAAGTTTGGGGATTTCAAACAATACCGCGACTGATTTTTTCCCGTTACAAGCACATAACGACACAAACATTCTCCTAGAAATCACACTATGCATTCAGTCAACAGATCCATACGAAGCATGCATAAAATAAAGGTTTATGAAGTCAAACAATAGCTTTATGTGGTTTACAGATGAACTTCTTTATTCATTCGAAATGTTCAGTATCATCTTTGGCTCGGTAATGCAAGTTCACGATCCAATTCGTGAACAGATGATTCTTATTCGTGAATCTTTTAAAATAATAATTTCCTTTATTTATTTATTTAATGAAACCAGTGTGGAAACCAATGCTTCACTAACGGGATAGATCTGGGTCAGGGTATATTCTGGCAAACCGTTTACCAATCAAGTTTCTCAATTGGCAAAGCAAACTGTGGTACACGCCACTACCAACACAGAATGGGTAAATCTGTGTTTTCTCAGCACAATATCATAGAAAGTATGAGGTTTGAGAAGTAGAAGGCGGGGCAACAGTTAAAACATTTTAAAGTTAAAGTTCATGCAAACAGATAAGTTTCGGTTTTTCATCATTTTTATGCTAAAATATCTCAATAGAGCCGTCTACATAATATGCTGATTAGTCATGTTGAATTAAAGGTTTATGAATGTCCAATTAAGACTCCATTACAACCATAATTGTAACTCAGACAAGCAGTATAATCAATACGGTAGCTGTTGTCAACCCTGTAACTGATGTGTCAACCCTGTTACTTGTATAATATTCTAATATAACTTAAAAAATGTAAATAAAAATGTAATCAATTAATTGTAAATGTTTAGTAAGAGAGGCTAATAATCCACTCAAAATTGAATTGAGGTGTTTAATTTTTGTTTCCATACATTTTTCTTAAAACAGAAGATGCTGGGAGAGTGTAATTTGGAAATGAACGTATTCATCCCCTTAAAAAAATAAAACTTTCAATATTCTCAATTCACAAACACTCTTAATGTAACAAGGGGGAGTATATCTTCCACAGTATATCAGATTTGTTCTATACATGTATTTAAAACCTTTTCAAAAAGTAATTAATATGTTGGTAACAGGGTTGACCAAAAACACACATTTAAATTAGTTAAATGAAAAAAATGAAAAAAATAAGATAGCCTGAGATGGCACGGCACATTTTCCTGAGAGGTAAGGATCTACTTAATCCAAAAAGGGGCTTAAAGATTTTCAAAACAGAAATTTGAAAATCAAACATTAAAAGTGGGAAATGGCACGTTTTCGTATAATGACCCAATAAATTAGGCTAACTATACAAAGCAGACTTTATATCAAACAGATTTGTTAAAGTTTTCACATTAACGTTACCTGAAGTTAGCAAATGCTAAAAAAGAATCTACATCTCACTGGTTACGTTAACCTCTTAGAAAAGCACCACTGAGAATTTATATGACACACACATCCTCCGTGAGCGACCCTGACTGACCGCGAGGCTTTAGAAACGCGTTTTATTTCGGCGCCCGTGTTAACAGATGACTGCATGTGCAAAGTTGTTTTACATCATAAAATAATCACGACGAAGTGTGCTGATAAACACTAAGTTACAGTGAATATAAACTATTAGCACTGAAACATGTCATTCATAACGAAGGATTCCAGAGATTTTCTGTCCATGGCTGCTATAGCGCCGGGGGATGTGTGAAATCCTACCGCGACCGCGCTACTGAAACCCCGCGCAATTCTGCCTCGCGCCCCGCGGACGGATGATGCTTGAATCTGGGGTTACCAATATAATCCGCGAATGTAGATGCATTCATATACTATAAACTACCAAACAAGAAATATAAAAAACTGAAGTCACTTACCACAGTTGTGAATCACTCCTCTTGTCTTTAACGTTAATCTCCTCGACCGTTGACGATGCGGCTCCGAAGATTTGAAATTTACAGCAAAATTCTGTAAATTTGAGTCAGACCTACACGTGACCCCAGAATGCATTGCAGTTTACAGCAATATGCTGTATTATTAAAAAACAGTCCGCGGCTGTAAAATAATGCTGTAATTTTTTACAGCAATTCATTACAGTGTATGACGTTGCTAAAAAAACATTATGTTGTGTATTTGGTTCAAAGGTTCAAAAAACACAATATTTTCCACATACTGTACATTATTCTTGCTCCTCTGTGCCCCACCTTTCTGAAAGGCATTGATTTTTAAAAAATTAATCATTCTGAAAAGTGAGGCATGCTCTGATTGGTCAGCTATCCAGAGCGTTGTGATTGGCCAAATACCTCAAGTGTGTAAAACCCACTTTAAACAAGGCAGTTGTTTCATCCAGTGGGGACATAATTACTGATTATAATGACTTGTCTTTTTACGTGTTGTGTTGCATAAATCCTCAGTGGACCACAATCAAGTAATCAGTCCCATAGTATAAATATCCCTGACTTACCTCTATCCATTGACGGTTAATCAGCATCCCTCCTCCACCCCATCTCCCCACTTTGAGTTCACTTTATAATTAGATGGGGAAGGGGGGGGGGGTACTCTAGTTTTGGGCAATTCCCGAGCTTGGAGCCCTTCCTCGGACAGCACGCCAAATACGCATACCATACCTCAGCTAATTGTATGTAAGCGTAAACTCGTGAAATGACGGCAGCAACAATACTACAGCGAGAATCAAAGTTACACCTTTTTTGTGTGAACATTTAGGAAGTGTTATGCACAGATTCACTCCATGACAGCCACTTCGTCAGCTTCCTATCACACCCGTACTGGCTGGCCACCGGAGGAAACAATGGGCTCACTGCTCTCTGGGACCTTAGAGAAGATGCTTTGGTGGCCAATGAGAGGAACAGGAAGAGCCGCAAAAAACAGACCTAAAGCCAGAGCGAAGATAGTGTCCCAAGTTCAAGCAAGTGACACAAACCAGAAATGACAGATGAGTGGTGAGGAAGCAGAAGCTAGCAGTGCTTCCTCTTATTCAGACACATACAAAACTGTGCCAAAACTATATTTTAATCATGGGGAGAAGGTGAACTGGGTTTGACCAGCTGTGTTGAAGGCAAAGCCAAGTCTGCTGGTAGCAGACCAAAGTTCAAGCCCATCTGTGTATACAATGAATGGACTATAATGTTTGGGAATGTAATCAATCTGTATAAAGTGTTATTAAAGTTATGTAAACTTCATGCAGAATCTACATCTTAAATTATGCCTCTCTCAGTCATTTATTGCTCATCTTTTGATCTGATTTTGGAATTTTTAGATTGACTAAATAGTTGCATGTCAATAAGCTTTTTTGACCAGATTTAGTTTGAGGTGAACTGAAGAGTTGGTGAAATCTGTTAGATTTTGCATGACCATTGCTGCATATAAGAACCATCAAACGTAAAACATACCTAAAGCATAATGAAACCGCACACTCCTTTTAAAATGGGCGGACCATATTTGTATCACAAGCTCAGAGCAGTTGCATTTACTCGTGGCTCAGCCTCAGCCAGGCATCAAGATGAGTAGCTATTATCATTCAGGAACAATTAGCAATGTGTCTGAAATCCTAGTATTCCTAAAATTATTTTCACTTTGAATTTGTCATGTATGCCAGATTTTTTACTGTCCCATAAGACCATGGGAGAGAGTTTATAAATGGCTGTAAAAGCGACAGAATTGATGCTTTAGGGCCTCAATGTGGAATATCCAGATGGTCCAGACATGGGTAAAGCATAAATATTGTGGAAAGGCAATGGTACAAATTCATAAGGGCCAATGCAAAGTAGAAACGAGCTATAGAGTCTGGACCATTATGAATTTTTGGAGCAAGCTATCAGTTTTCCTTATGTGTAAAATTTGTTCTGTTCTAATTTTCATAGAAAGTTACCGTAAGGTCCTTCTGCTAATGAGTCCATGGCACTCCAAATAACCGTTTGCAGAAAAATCATGAAATTTGGCACATTTGTTGTAGATTATAAATACACCTTTTATATACAGGTGCTGTTTATATAATTAGAATATCATCGTAGAGTTTATTTCAATAATTCCATTAAAAAAGTTAAACTTGTATATTATATTCATTCATTACACACAGACTGATATATTTCAAATGTTTTTTTTTCTTTTAATTTTGATGATTATAACTGACTTATAACACTTCGTCTGTGTGTAGTGGTTCTTGAAGCACTGACTCCAGCTGCAGTCCACTCTTTGTGAATCTCCCCCACATTTTTGAATGGGTTTTGTTTCACAATCCTCTCCAGGGTGCGCTTCTCCCTGTTGCTTGTACAATTTTTTTTCTACCACATCTTTTCCTTTCCTTCGCCTCTCTATTAATGTGCTTGGACACAGAGCTCTGTGAACAGCCAGACTCTTTTGCAATGACCTTTTGTGTCTTGTCCTCCTTGTGCAAGGTGTCAATGGTCGTCTTTTCGACAACTGTCAGGTCAGCAGTCTTCCCCATGATTGTGTATCCTACAGAACTACACTGAGCGATCATTTAAAGGCCTTTGCAGGTGTTTTGAGTTAATTATCTGATTAGAGTGTTACACCAGGTGTCTTCAATATTGAACCTTTTCACAATATTCTAATTTTCTGAGATACTGAATTTGGGATTTTCCTTAGTTGTCAGTTATAATCATTCAAATTAAAAGCTATAAACTTTTGAAATATATCAGTGAAAGTGACGTGACATTCAGCCAAGTATGGTTACCTATACTCAGAATTCGTGCTCTGCATTTAACCCATCCAAAGTGTTGTAACACAGCAGTGAACACACACACACTGTGAGCATGCACCCCGGAGCAGTGGGCATCATTTAAGCCATGGCGGGATTCAGTGACTTGCTCAAGGGCACGTCAGTCGTGGTATTACCGGCCCGAGACTCGAACCCACATCCCTAGGGTTAGGAGTCAAACTCTCTAACCACTAGGTCACAACTTCCCCATCTGTGTGTATTGAATGAATATAATATATAAGTTTCACTTTTTGAATGGAATTAGTGAAATAAATCAACTTTTTGATGATATTCTAATTATATGACCAGGTCCTGTAAATATACCCAATTAAGGTCTCCATCTCAAATGCTTTAGACCCACCAATCACTCAAATGTGCATGTACTAGACTTCAATTTAGATAAGAATTTTATGGGGGAAAAAAACAATACTAATAAATAATAATAATTACTGACAGTTCATCTGATCTTTGCCAAATTCGCTTAACTCATCTATGACTATGCTAGCAAAAAGCAGTGTAAATTAATGTTGATGCACAAAACTGTTCTCTTTTGGTCTGTCCATAGATAGGACAATGATTAGGGGAGGCCTATATGACCAAAATACAAAGAGAATAATTCAGAGCTTTAAAGAGCTTAAAACAAAGAGCTTGTTTTCAACCTGCAATACTCCCATAAAATTATCTTCAAAGTACAGCCTAAACATTTGAACTTTTTAGCCACGAAAAATTTGGAAAAGCACCATGAAAACTAGTAGTCATAATCAGTCTTTAATATAACTTACAGTCTCACTTGCCTCTAGTAAAACAAAAAACAACAATTGAATAGAAGTAAAATGTTGACCTGGCTCCAGTTTGAACTCAGAAAGAGTCTTGGAGTGAAAGTGAAAACACTAAGGCAAGGAAAAGCAAATGTTGCCAAACGTTTGCATTCACACAGCATACTTTGATTCTGGTTGAATATACATTGTGCAGCATCTGTTGGGACATGCTGTATACTGTTGGACAGGTACAACAACACTGAAAGAAAATTCCAAAGATTACAAAAAAAAAAAAAAATGCTGGATGTTACAAGTTTATGAATTAGCTTAATTCCAGTTGTGGAGGTTTAAGCTCTTCAGATCTTGGCCAGGCAATTCTCTAGATTGTGAATATCAGCATCTCCGTCTTCTCCTTTGCTTCCAAGAGCGCTGCACTCGATGAACTCCACCCGATTGGGCAGCTGGGTGAACTCGAAATCTTTGCCTTTCTTACCCAGGTACACCGAGCCCCCAACAGCCCCGTCCTGAGAGGAGAGGGCCGCAGAACGTGTCACTCTCAGAGTATTCCTGTGGAGAAGACACAAACCTACTGTCAGTCCATTACAAGAAACAGCAACACACATGACATCTTACTAAAGGTTTCACAGAAAGGCCTCTTGTGCATGCGAAGCATCTGCACATTTACAAAGCCAACGCCAAAGTGAGGTCTCTCTCCTCCAGAAAACACTTCAAACATCTGGTTTCTAGTCCTGCCATTATTTACAAGATGTAGCCACTTCAACATGTTGCACATCTGCACAATCCCCACCTTGATTTACAATAACAATGTCACAGTTATCATGTTAATAGCTGGTCATGAAGCCTCTGGAAGCTGAGAGACAGGAACTAAACAGTGTATTTCAGGAAGAGGGTGTACAGAGGTGCTGCAATCATGTAGAGTATCCCACACAAAGAACGTGACTCCAAAAATAACATGATGTCATATAAATGAGCACAATATTGGCACTTTAACTAGATTACTGAAACAGAAATAAATGAATACTCACAACTCCTTCTCCAGCTGCTGCTGAATTAATTTGGCTGATTTAGCCATAGAGATATCTACAATACAAAAACAAACACGCATGTATTACAGATATAAGAAATCCCTCTATTACCATATTTTTGGAAAGCAAAATACATCTGCAAATATGTATTAAATAATTTTTTATAAAGCAATCATCAGTGGTGTCCGACATTGATTCACTACGCAAACATATTAAAGCAAGTCAATGCAAAAAAATAAATGAATATTATCAAAGCTGATGATATTCTGTCGACTACATAATAAAAGCACCTTGTAAAATAGATTTTAAAATAGATTTTAAATGTTTAGTTGTGAATGTTATATTCATCAATCACCTTGTTTGTTGCAGGCTACCACAAGTGTGGGGGCATTTTTCGCCACTATGTTGTCTGTGAGGATGGAGTAGAGAAACTCAGCCACATCTCTGACGTCCTTCTGGAAGACGCTGCTGTCCACCACGAACACGATGGCTCTGCAACACCAAAATCCTTGAAAAGACATACTCCACCAAGTGCTTCCTGAAGCAGTCCAGGAAACTGTCTTTTTTTTATCCAGCAGCTAGAAATTTTGATCATTTACTGAACATCTATTTGCACAGGTGTGAATGCTGACTAAATGAAGATCATTTCAGAGCAGAGCAAGAAGACAGTCATGCAGCTCCATGTGAAACAATGACAGGCTTCGGATCAAGCAGAGGTTTATGGGGCATTTTCAGGAACACTGAATTGAGACGAGTGAAATTAATCTGATTTGGTTTCTATATGCACCCCATAGTCCAATCAAATTACAAAACACAGCTGCACTTGCCATGGAAGTCTAACAATTTGCAGTTATATTAATATATGATAAAATCAGGGTTCCTCCAGGCTTCACACAAGTACATTTAAGACTCATTTATTCATTTAAGAATAAGTTCAGAAAATGTAAAGAACAAATTGAACTCTGTTCATCAAAACTGATTTGATCTAGTTCTCCAGTGCAAATGTCTTAAATCACATTCACTTGAAGCAAAATTACAAAACACTGAAATTAGTATAAAACAAGAAAAATAAGTTAGCCAATTGGATTAAATATGAACTTTTTATTCATATTATGATGAAAAAGTGTAATGTTTTCATACCCTATTCATATTTCATATCTTCATTTTGCATCTCAATTCAAGTAAAGTAACTTGATTTAAGCATGTTTAGATCTTTGCACTGGAAGACAAGGTAAAAATACTTTTTTAAGACCTACAGAAAGTGGGTTATCAGTACATTACAAACCTGCTGTAATGTGCAGTATTCAGTTAAAAACTGGTTTAAAAAAAGGACTTTTCTTGAAACCTAATTGGATTGTTTTATTTTTATTTTTCCTATGACTAAATCATTTATAATAAACACTGTAACATTCCATTACAAACTCTGATCTCATGGTGAATTGAAAGCACTTAAACTGTGGGAAAGGTTTATTGTAATGCTATTATTTATGTTGTGCATTGAATTGACTGCTTGCATGACCTGTGAGCTCTGATGCTGCTTCAAACCTTTTGAAAAATCTTAGTTGACAAAATGAGTTAGCCACTAATGCGAAGCAGTGGCTGGAGAAACATGACCAAAAGCTCATCGCTAATCGATTGCTGTCTGCTTTAGAAGTCCAAAGGAAAACATCTGCCTGTTCTTATATTACAATAAGATCATGTGAATGTTCCTGGAGTGAGCAGGACCAGAGGATCCCACTGTTTCCATGCAACTAATACTAATATCGTCATTCAGTGTGAACAGGCCTTCATGCAGAAAAGCTCATATTCATCTCAATAACTCACTGAGCCAGGGCCTTGTACTTCTCCACAATCTGAACTCTTAAACTTTCATGACCAGGAACATCGATAAGAGTCCAGCTGCTGCCCTGCAATATTAAAAACAGTCTCCCATTAAACTCTCAGTGTGTTACTCTGCATGTTTAAAACCAGCTTCTGTGCCTCATCACATAATGGATTCATAAGAAGTGATATTAAATGACTTACTCTTTCATTTTTGCTCTTGTATGTGCTGCTGTTCTCGGTGATGGACGTCTGTGTTCTTACAAACTTCCCGAGTAATAACTGGAAAAACACTGCACATCATTGCCAGTCTAATGACTGTATTGTGGAAGAGCAGGAATGTTTACACTGTATGATCTTTTTATGAAAGTGGAGTAACTCACCCGAGTGAACAGAAGAGTTTTCCCAGAGTCACAGAGTCCCAGCAGCAGCACAGCGTTCCTGGCTTTACTGGAGCCCCAGAAATTCCCAAAGAACACTGACATGCCAGAAAAAGAACGAGAGAAATGTCAGAAAAAAGAAAGAAAAAGGTCAACGTGCAATGTCAGACAATCTTGACATAACGGTGATCACCTACAATGCTCAGTGCAGCAACTTTTTTTAAGATGCAATAGGAATAGAATTAAAAGTAATACTTTAACGTCTTAAGTGCCACCAGTGGGCCTATTTGTGCTCTTTTTTTCATTAGTAATACTCATAACTTGCATATCATTTGAAAACTTAAAAGCTCGAAATTCATCCTGTGAAAGCCATTTTGAAATCAGACATTGCTTTACCATGGAAATGGTACGGTCATATATTTCGGCAGTCTCCTTCCCCTCACTGGGTGGAGTCAGGTGTCATATTACAAAATGTATTATGGTCTTTTAGAATCAAAACATTTCATAATCTTGACAAAATACATATCGTCTCAAGATTCCGTATTTTGATGTCACCTGGTGGCTGCTTGTAGTATAACACCCTAAATAAAATCTCCCAGGAAACACCATTTTTTTTAAAGATCAACTTCAAATTTGGATTATAACTTATTTAGAAATAAGGCTTTCATTTTATAGCGCAACTTAAGGGGATAAACAACACTTCTCATGGTTAATCTCGACAACTGGTAAACTACTTTTTTTTCACCCAATCACAGCATTGAGCATTTAATCTGAAGTCTTACAGAAAACACGCCCTCAGTTTACAACTGAGGGATAAATCAAGTAAATGACAGTTTCTGATGTAAAACTACTACTATCATTATAAATGCACCATCTGAATCATTTGTTTTTTATTTATTTACTTATTTATTTTTTAAAGCAGATCATTACCCATTTTAAAGCGGAGAAATGTTACAAAATGTTAGAAAAAAAAAAAAAACATGGCAAGGGAAATTTAATGTAACTTATGCATTTAGCAGTTGCTTTTATTCAAATCGAATTCCAGTTAATTTAGGCTAACATTTTTAACCTAAGAATTCATTAAAAAAAAAAAATTGTTGACAAGATTTAAAATGTGTATTAGACAAATCATATTGATATGTCAGGGTTGACAGTGTGGCAATTACAGTACTATTAAAAGTACAAGACTCCTTGTTCACACAAAAATGTCATTCTTTTAATATTTTTGTAAAACATCTGTGTTTAAGATATGTGCACAGTCTCGATGCTGCAAACATAAACAACAATAATAATAATAATACTCTTGCAAACTTCTAATAATGTCTGGTATTATTAATGTCTGCTCTGGATTGAAGCTGCTGCAGCTGCTTCTTCTTACCGATAGTGAGAATCACGAGCGCTAGAGCCACTAATATCCCGATGATGAGAACGCCTTCTTCACTCTGAATATCCCTCATGAAACTCTCCATGAACTGCTCCTCGGAGAAATCCTCTACATCCACGTGAATCTTCTCCTCCTCCATGTTTGCCCACACACGGAAACGAGCGGAACACAGCGGAAGTGAATGACACGTGTACTGCTTACGCCATCCGCGAGAACTCCACGTACTACCGCGGTGACGGCTGACCTCATGAATATTAATAAGTACACGTTGCTGTTACTGGCCAATCATGAGGTACGGAGATATCGTTAATATTAATGAGCGTAGCTTTACATAGCAGCATTCACCTTAACACAGGGGCTAAAAAAAGTATATACAAGTTACAAATTAGAATTAAACTGGACGACACATAATTTATCATAATTTACATAGTGTATCTCCCAATTTAATGTCTGTTAAACTCAGGTCTGTTAGACGCCGCCGTCACATGACAGGTGTTACTTTTCTCAGCGTTTACCAGATCGCAGTTGACTATAATTATCGATTCGACAAATCCTTTAATTATTTAATTGAGATTGCCAGAGCATATGTGTTAGACTTCAATGTTCACAGTTTAATCGTTCAGATGTCTTTATTTATGCAAGATCGTCAGGTTTGACTCAGCTCTACGCCTGCTGACGGAGCGCGCCGCGCGTGTCCGGCTCTCCGGGAGGAAACAGCGACGGTTGCTGACGGAGCGCGCCGCGCGTGTCCGGTTCTCCGAGAGGAAACGGCGTCGGTTGCCGTCGTGTGAACCGAAGATGGCGGTGTCCAACGCGGCATCGGTGTGTCGTTACTGGACGCGGTTTGACTTGCAGCAGCTGCAGGTCAGTGACTCTCTGGTCACACTCGAGTGTGTGTGTGTCTCTGTTGCACAGTGGCTGTACTCTTATCGATCCGCTTCGGTGATCGATTAGCCGCTGTGATGTAAACATTGCACGAAGCAGTCATGGACAGCGCAGGACAGACGTCAACTTCCATTTAATGCTAGACACGGATGTGTTTGTTAACAGTTTTTATATTATCTTGGCTAAAGATCCTGACTTCGCTGTGGTCAAATCACAGAAATGTTTATGCTAGTGTTAGCTAGTTATTATGAGCTAAAACTAGCCCGTCGAGTTAGCCTCAGTGTTTCAAGGAGCGGTGATTATTATTTGTTCACAGTCACGAGATGACAACATTGCTTTCACTGAGTTAAGTTTGCAACGACTTAAGAAATGTTTTGTTCTCTTACCGACACTATCATTTGTATATATCCTTTTATAATTTACTTTTGTTGTTGTTTATTATGCCACGTAAAAATCATTTGGGTCCACCTCAAGTTTTAAATGTTCTATATAACTAAAGGAAATAAAGAAAGTAAGAAAGTTGTCAATAAAACATTTAAACAAACTCGTCACAACTTTTCATTGTCTACCTGGTTGTTGGAAAAAAAATGCAACTTTAGTTCAACCTGATTGTTTAGCAAAGAGTTAGCAAGCTGTGTGCAAAACATGAAAACAGATCTGAGTTTAGACTGACTTGTGTGATAAGTGTTTTAGGCCTGTGGTTTATACATCTGTGAATAGAGACAGTCAGACTGACACCTGAGAGAGAGCACAAACAGAAGTTATTTAACAAACACACACTATCCTCCGATCAGCTGCGAGATGAATTGTTTTGCAGTTTGAACAGGAGAATAAAACAAGTGGGAGCTTTAATATAGCCACATGATTATAATAAACCCCTGATTATTTTAACCTGACTTAACAAAAAAAGTGTAAAATAGATGGACTTGGCAACTCAATTGCAATTTTTATTTGTTTATTTCTTTTTATTATTATATATATTTTTTGTTTTACGAAGAGGCAAGAAACACCATGTCTCCTCAAAAAATTGGATTACAGAATAAACCACAGTATAAAGACAAATGTTAAGAAATGTGACATAAAATTGTATGCATCGATTATCAGCACAAATACCCCAGGAAAAGTCAGTTTTATAATGCCATGAAAAGTCTTCAATGCTATAAGAAGAGTAGTGATTGTTCTTACTTTAAGAGGTTTTAAATTTGAGTATGGGAAAGCTTATAATTTGTTTTAATAGCATAATTACATTGTCAGTGTAAAAACTATAAAACAGCATTGTGTTGGTTGTTGTTTTGTACATCTTCTGAATTTAAGCTGAATCATGTGCCAGCAGGAAGTGTGACCTGAGCATGAGCTGATGTGCTGTGTGTGTGTGTGTGTGTGTTTCAGAGGGAGCTGGACAGCACCGCCACACTGCTGGCCAGCCGACAGGACGACAGCGAGCAGTCACGGAAGAAACTCATCGACCAGAGCCGGGACTTCAAGAAGAACACGCCTGAGGTGTGTGTGTGTGTGTGTGAAGTACACCTGAAGCTTTTGGAGTGTCAGGTCATGGTTCTTCCTGTCTGACGAACAGTGTTTGTGCTCTCCGTGTGTCTGATGTAGGATCTGAGGAAGCTCGTGGCTCCGCTGCTGAAGAGTTTTCAGGCCGAGGTGAGTTTTCTCCTGAGCCATGAAAGAAGTGAACCAGCAGATGATTGACTTTATTGAGTACCGCAGAAGAAGACACAGTCATCATGAGTAGATCTGTTTGAGGGACAGTCAGGTGCTGTTAGTGTGTGTTGGTGTGGATGATATTTGCTCCTCTTTGTCTCTTCTAGATCGATGCGTTGAGTAAGAGGAGTAAAGAGTCCGAGACGGCCTTTCTGAACGTCTATAAACGACTGATTGATGTGCCAGGTGAGTCTGTGTCACCGTCCTATCACCTCTGCAGCGAGTTCTGCTTCATGTTTGTGACCGCACCACCAGGTCAAGGAAAACAAGAGGAAAATCACACAAAAAAACAGTAATCATGCCTAACTGTTGTAGACTGAGCTGATCTCATGAAAGTGCGTAGTAGAGCACGATTTTCTGTTTTTGGCATAATTTTTATAGCAGAAATGGACTTTGGCGTGCAGAAAATATTTTCATGAGATCTGGCTACTAAAGGAGAAACCAGAGAGAAAGGTACATTCATAATTAATGGCATGGCTGGTTCAGTGGACAGAAATGCGGGACACGTATAATAACGGATTACATGTGTGGGGCAAATCTCAGCCTCCCGGTTTTCATCTAAAATATCTTAAATTGTGTTCTGAAGAGGAACAGAGCATTTATGGGTTTGAAACGACATGGGAAAGTGATTAATGGAGTAACCCTTTAACAACCGTATTCCTAAAATTCAATGATTTAATTCTCAATTTGAAAGTTTAATCACGCATCATAATGACTTTAACCTCAAGATGGTTTTCATTGTGTGTTATTTGTTGGCTCTAATCCTCTTCTGAAGTGGGCACCACTGACTTCCACAGTGTTTTGTTTTTCCTACTATGTACCTCAGTGGTCCCCATCAACTTTTCAGATACCAACATTTTACAAAATATCTTCTTTTGTGTTCAACAGAAGAAAGAAACTTGTACAGGTTTAGGATAAATAAATGATGACAGAAAATTCATTCTGGAAGTGAACTAATCCTTCAAGTTTGAACCGTACTTGTGATATGGCTTTATGAGATTATTAATCTTCACAAAGATCTGATTTCATTAAATAAATATGAGCAATGTACATTCAAAGTAAAAATGCAGCAGTGTTGTGCGTTCTGGCTCACAATCAGTGAATACTGCACACGTATGATCCACTGATGAATTATGATGTTTAGTGTTTATATGTAATCTGTTGTAGATGGTGGCAAGATTCATATTTGATCTCCCTTATCTGTTTGAATGAGCAGCTGGAAGTAGTATAGCATGGACATTTCAAAATAAGAGTCCCAATGTGTTTTAGGTTAAAACAAAACTCTGTCTGTGTGTGTGTGTGTGTGTGCGTGTGTGTGTGTGTGTGTGCGTGTGTGTGCAGATCCGGTGCCGGCGTTGGAGCTGTCGCAGCAGCTGCATCTGAAGGTCCAGAGGATGCATGATATAGATACAGAGAACCAGAAGCTGCGCGAGACGCTTGAGGAATACAACAAAGAGTTTGCTGAGGTCAAGAACCAAGGTAAGACACACACACACTCGTAACACTGGAAACATCCTGTCATCTTTTCTCCATGATGTAGCAGATGTGAAGTTAGGCTGAGACTCAGGTGGCACAGGCACTGACCGCTCATGAAAATATTGGTATTGTACTCGATCTGGAAAAAAGTGCATTGCATTACTGAATATATTACACTGTGCAAATCTGGGGCTTCAGTATCAATCTGTCGAGCAGCTGTCAGTACACAAGAATCAGCTCCAGTACTGCAATGCACACAGTTTTCTGTTTGAGCTGGTTATGTAGTCACATAAACAACACATCATAGCAGCGCAAACCCGGCTGTTTAAACACTAGGGGCTGTGTGTGTGTGTGTGTGTGTGTGTGTTCACTGAACCGTGTCTTGTGTCTGTAGAGGTGACCATTAAAACACTGAAGGAGAAGATCAGAGAGTATGAGCAGAGCATGAGGAACCAGGCAGAGAATCTGGCCCTGGAGAAACACCAACAGATTCATAAAGACTATGCTGAGAAAGAGAGGTCAGTACCCATCATCTCTCATCTGTAGAAAAACAGCAGGTCTTGTGGTATTGTAAAGTGTCCTAATATTGTGTTGGAGTCCCCTACATCTGTGCATCAATGCATCTGAGGTCAGAAAACATGGTCATTTTCTCAGAATATACATTTAATATTAGAGTCATTGATTTCAGAGCAAACCCCGCCCTTCCTCAAGCCTGCTCTGCTCTGATTGGTCAGCTGGACAAGCCTTACGTTAGCCGAGTGCTAACATGACTAACTGATGACAAAATACAGTTTGTCTACAGTAATGTTTGAAGAAAGACAGACAAAAGACGCTGTGTCTTAACTTTTAAATCGGAACATAAATAACTCTTCTCTTCTCTCTCACATTAACCCTTTAACTGCCGCTGGAGCACTGTGTGCTACACGGCATTCTTTAATTATTAAACAAAGTCATTAGAACAACATCAGTCTTCATTAATCAACACATTCTGAGGAAATAGCATATTATCAGAAGTATATGCACGGTTTTGATTAACAACAAGCAGATTGTTTTCACTGAAGGAGAACTACGTTATAATCTGCAAATGAGGTATAAAAAACAACAACAACATATGACCTGTTCTTTTATAAAATCCACAGTTTAGTCACTTTCACTGCCATTAAAGCTTTAGACCTGACATTGACTTGCATTAAAAGATGAACTAGTTCTGTTCTGCCAATTCAGATTGTGCAGTTTTAGCAGGTTGTTGTAATAATTAATTTGTAATGCTGAAGGTCTTTAAATATTACATTTCAACCCTGATCAAACTCACGGAGCAGTTGTTTAATACTAATTCACAGTCCTCAGAGATGGACCGGTCTAAAGCAGTTATCAGTCTCGGTCAGTAAAGTCTCTCATCTGCTCTAACAGGAAGTTGCAGGAGTCACATGAGTCTTTGGTTGGTAAACTACAGGAAGCTGAACTGAGAGCCCAGACCCTGCAGACAGGTACTAGCTGCTCTCACGTCTGTTTTCATTCATATGTTATATATGTTATATTATAATACTGATCATCATATGTTGTTGTGTGTGTTTGCAGCACTGGAGCGAACTCAGACGGAGCTTTTTGACCTGAAAGCCAAGTATGATGAAGAGTCGACTGCAAAGTATGAGGATCATCGTTCACGTTCATTTATCAGTCAAACTCTTGCATCTTCAACTAGCTTCTGATTATCCACTTACATTGTACACTGCCCTTCAGAGATTTACTTCATGTTTTATTAATACTTTTATTTAGCAAGAACACTTTAAAGTGATTTAAAAGGTTATGGTGAAGGCATTTACCTTGTTTCAAATACATACTTTCCTTTCTATTCATCCAATAATAAAGAACAAAGCATTCAGTTTCACAAAGATAGTCAGCAGTGCAACTGTTTTCAACCTCGATAAGAAATATTTATGGAGCGCCAAATCAGCATATCAGAAAAAAATTGGGAAGGCATGGATGAAATAATGAACGCAGTTGAAGTTAACCATGTAGATAACTTTTGTTCTCCCAGTCAAAGTGCTTGGGTTTTTAATGCTGTTCACCAATGGTTAAATAGTGCACAATATAGTTAAGATGAACGACGTGCAGATCTGCAGCTGATTGGCCACTTCTAAATAACTTCTAATAATGAAGGAGAAGAACAGAGTCCAGATCACATCCATTACAAAGAGACTTTCACAGATGAATGCGTCAAATTATTTCCTTCCAAAAGAGTTGCATCGAGGTCATGGTGGTCATGTGTTAACAGATATGCTAAGAGTGTGTGCTACATTAGTACAGTGTGAACGCATGCTCACATGATGAGCGTTAAAAGAGAGATAATGCTGACTTTATTCTGTTCTCAGGGCCGATGAGATTGACATGGTGATGACTGATCTGGAGCGAGCCAATCAGGTACAGATTCAATCCCGGTCATGATTCTGCATCTTTATGTTGAAAATAATACAGGATTTGTTCAAATGTTCAAAAGATTGTTGAAGGGGTTAGTTAGTTGTCATCATGAACCAAAGATGAACCAGAGTTGTGTGTGTTTTGAACGCTGTGAGGCTGAGTGAATGCTGTTGGAGGATGTTGTAGTTGGTCTCTCATGATGATGATGATGATGATGTTTCTCCTGCAGAGAGCCGAAGCTGCTGAGAGGGAGGTGGACGCTCTGAGAGAGCAGCTGTCTTCAGTCAACAGATCAACTCATGCTCCCACACGGAGAGACTCCACGCCGTACACGGTACAGAGCGAGCTGCTGGTCTGATAAACCTCTCGTATTATCACACAAACACTGCTGCTAACATGGAATCACAGTTTAGAGTCCTCAAAGTAAACTTGACAACCGTCAAAAACAGCTAATAATAATAATGATAGTAATACTTGCTTAACTAATGTGGACAACATCTAATTGTGGACAGTTAGTAATAAAATAAGAGTTAAGAAAGAAATGACAAACAATGCAACAATTCAGTCGAGTAGAAGAAATAAACGTGTCCCTGGATCACAGAAGCAGTCTGAAGTCTCTGAGAACAGACAACTATACATCGTATGGGTCAAAATGATCAATTATCTGTTATGCCAAAGATCATTAGAATATTAAATAAAGATCATGATCCATGAAGATATTCTGTACATTTCCTACCATAAATATATCAAAACTTCATTTTTGATTAGTAATATGCATTAAGAACATCATTTGGACAACTGATTTTCTCTTGATTTAGATTTGTTTGCTCCCTCAGATTCCAGATTTTCTAACAGTTGTATCTCAGACACATATTGTCTGATCCCAACAAACCAGACATCAATGCAAAGCTAATTTATTCAGTGTATGATGTATAAATCTCAATTTTGAAAAATTGACTCTTATAACTATAGTATCAATTCAGATAGATTTCGATTCACAAGCTCTCGATTCAATTCGATTCTTGTTTTTGTTTTTGGACTACATTCCTTGAATACACTTTTAATACTAATGCTATTGATATTCCTAAAACATTAACAGTAAACAACAGTTTACAAATGGTGTATTTATTAAAAGAAATTAAGATTCACAGACCTGTATTTTAAACCTCTTCTTTTTTGTTAAGACAAACCCACAACAAGGAGACTCGCCAGCCGGCTATTTTTACATCATTTTGTGTTTATCTGGCAGGTTAAGCTCAACAAACCAAATATAATACTGTGTGTGTGTGTGTGTGTGTGTGTGTCTGTGTGTGTGTGTGTGTCTCTGTGTGTGTCTGTGTCTGTGTCTGTGTCTCTGTGTGTGTCTCTCTGTGTGTGTGTGTGTGTGTATAGCAGGATGAGGGTGCTGATCTGGTGCCGCGCTCGAGTCTGGAGGCGGAGCTCAGTGCGAAGGAGCGTGAGATGCTCCAGCTGGTGGAGGATGTCCAGAGACTGCAGGCCAGCCTCTCCACGCTCAGAGAGAGCTCATCTGCTCAGATCAGTCAGCTACAGCAGCAGCTCGAGAGCCAGACCGCCACGCTCCAGGTGCACCTCCTCACTCAGACCACTGCCACGATAAAGTCCACACAAGAGCAGGGGTCTCCTGTTATCAGCCCATATGAATATCTAAATATGTACTGCACAACAGAAACGGAGAGAACAGCAAGCATTTGTTTAGATAAAAAGCATCTGCTCATAGCATGAGCTCTGCAGATTAGCACACTTGTGAAGTCACATGGCACTTCATTCAGAATATATTTATCCAAACAATGGCAGTACGAAGGTGTTTAGCAGCCAGAACAAACTTCTCTGGAAAGTTCACTTTGGAAAGCTGTAAAATGGTTTCTAGTAATCATGCTGGGCTTCTGCGCTGGCTAACAGTCACAGAGATGATGCACAGTGACAGAAAGGTTGCTGTCCTGCTCTAAACCGCTCTATTTCTGGGGATTGATTAAAAGACTGTGCAGCTCCACGTCTGAATGCCATTGCTGTTGTACTGCACAGTATTTGTCTTCATCACGCTCTTTTCATCTGTCCAGCATCTGGAGGAGAAGCTGCAGACACAGGCAGACTACGAGGAAGTTAAGAAAGAGCTCAGGTAAGAGATGCTCCCGCATGTTAACATCGAGGCGCGTTGAACATGGTGCTGTTTTATCTCATCATGGCTCTGTTTTATGGTGACAGCATCCTGAAGTCGATGGAGTTTGGGCCGTGTGAGCGCTCCACGCCGCAGGTAAGCAGTAGTTGTGTGTTGGTGTGAGTGTAGTTCCTCGTGTTGATGTGACGTGACTGTGTCTCTCAGGACTCCTCTAAACCGTTAGAAGTGTTGCTGCTGGAGAAGAACCGCAGCCTGCAGTCTGAGAGCGCGTCTCTGCGCATCGCCAACACTGAGCTCAGCAGTGAGTGTGCTCATAACATACACCAGGAACACCTTACAATCAGCAGATCGGTCTGACATCAGCTGCTAGCAGCGCTTCTCAACATGTGCAGCAAGTAGTGATACAGCCATTCAGGATCAACTTCTAAAGCCTTCATTTAAATAAGTGAAGAAATAAGAAATAAGTGATGTTTCTGTCATTGACATCACATTAACAGATGTCATTATTTAAATTGCTATAACATTGATATCATTTATTAATTTATTGTCATGCAATACTAATGATAAAATTACAAACATTTAGGATGTAGATTCTTCTGTGATGATCGATTCTGTCGATGCAGTATCGGTGCCACAAATATCAATACGTCTTTACATTTCATTCCAAACTTCAGGTTTCTTTCACTTTGAAACACACATGAAGTTATTTTAAGCTGAGATATCTCTGTCCCTGATATATCTGTTCACCCAGAGAGAGCTGATGGAGATCATCTGCTCGTGAATAAAGGCCAAGCTTCATTATTATCAGGAGTTTATGATTCAGTTATGACTGATGATGATATGATTTGCATCTCTATGGGAATTTCAAGCTTCCATACAGATCCCTTTATATGAAGAACAGATTTAATTTAGGCTTTATTCATATGAAGATTGATCAATGCAGATACGTGAAGCACATCTGGTGAACAGAAGCTCAGGTGTTAGTTCTTGAGGTTTAGCTGCTGTTGATCATGTTGTGGTCTGCTGTATGTGTGATGGTTTTTATTTAATCCTTCAATTCTATTAATCAACATCTAAAGGGATAGTTCACACATAAAGTACAATTTTTAGAGCGTGTGATTTCTCTGAGGACTTACTGCTGTGTGTGTGTTTGTCTCTCTGTGTCTCTCTCTCTGTGTGTGTCTCTGTGTGTGTGTGTGTGTGTGTCTCTGTGTCTCTCTCTCTGTGTGTGTGTGTGTGTGTGTCTCTCTGTGTCTCTCTCTCTGTGTGTGTGTGTGTGTGTGTCTCTCTCTCTCTCTCTCTCTCTCTCTCTGTGTGTGTGTGTCTCTCTGTGTCTCTCTCTCTCTCTCTGTGTGTGTGTGTGTGTGTGTCTCTCTGTGTGTCTCTCTCTCTCTGTGTGTGTGTGTCTCTCTGTGTCTCTCTCTCTGTGTGTGTGTGTGTCTCTCTGTGTGTGTGTGTGTGTGTGTGTCTCTCTGTGTGTCTCTGTCTCTCTGTGTGTGTGTGTCTCTCTGTGTCTCTCTCTCTGTGTGTGTGTGTGTGTGTGTGTCTCTCTGTGTGTGTGTGTGTGTGTGTGTGTCTCTCTGTGTCTCTCTCTCTGTGTGTGTGTGTGTGTGTGTGTGTGTGTGTGTGTGTGTGTGTGTGTGTCTCTCAGGCCGCTGTGCGTCTCTCCAGCTGGAGTTCTCTGCAGCGGTGAAGACCAGCGCTGAACAGAAGGAGCTGATCCTCAGACTGGAGCAGGATCTGAGCACCATCCAGACGATGTCCCGACCCGACGCTGAGGTCAGACCAGCACCAGCTTCACAACCCATGACCAAAACATCTACATTTATCAGTTCTCTTTTGGGAATCATGACATAAACTCATGATAATTATCCATATTAATTTAAGAAAGTAACATCATTTTACCCAGCCCAAAGAAATTGATTTGGCAGTAAATGTGGAAATGATAGATACGTCAGCATTCACAGGTTTGGGCTCAGTAAGATATTTAGCTTTGGTCTTGAAGATATTTTAAAGGATTCATGACATGATAAATCAAGTTTTTCTTGATCTGTTGACATAAAAGAGGTCATCATGCAAGTTTCATAGATTAAAACGTCCTCCTTAGTACAATTTTTTTTAAATTATAATCTACACACACATTTTTGTGTGTGTGTGTGTGTGTGTGTATATATTAGTATTTTTCGGACTGTAAGTCGCACCTAAGTATAAGTCGCATCAGTCCAAAAATACGTCATGATGAGGAAAAAAACATATAAATCAAACTGGACTATAAGTCGCATTTATTTAGAACCGAGAGAGAACATTACCGTCTCCAGCCATGAGAGGGTGCTTCAGGACTACAGGAGAACTGAGCAGCATAGAGCGCCCTCTCGCCGCTGGAGACGGTAATGTTTTCTCTCGGTTTATGTCAAATAAATTTTGATATATAAAAAGCTAGGTTAATATTATGAGTGAATCTCTAGGAACATTAAAAATAAAAAATAAATAAATAAAAACTTGTGACAGTAAAGTCATTCACAGTGTTTCAAAAGATTTCTATTTCAAGATGTTCCTTTGATATTTCCACAGAAATATTGAGCAGCACAACTGTGTTCAGCACTGATAATAATCAGAAATGTTTCTTGAGCAGTAAATCATCATATTATTCTGATTTCTGAAGATCATGTGACACTGAAGACTGGAGGAATGATGCTGAAAATACAGCGGAGCATCACAGAAATACATTACACTTTAACACAGATTCACTCAGAAAACAGATGATTTATATTATAATATTACTGTTTTTTACTGTAATTTTGAGCAAATTAAAGAGACTTTTAAAAGCATAAAAAAATACTAGTGACTTCAGAATTTTGAAAGTGATATAACCAAAATCACTGACTTCCTGCTGAAGTCCTGAATGGCGAGCAGGTTATTATTCTCTGAAGAATGAAGTCAAACACTGAAAAGACATCTAGTAACTTGATCTGAGTGTGAAGCATGCTAATACACACTCTGTAGGAGGAGTGAAGGACTGTGTGTGGATCTGATCTGTGTGGGACTACAGTGTTCAGCAGGAGACACACGGACCGACCACTGAACACAGTTACACAGTAATGTGTGATTCTCTGTCTAGGGTGCAGACAGCAGCACAGTGATCGTCCCTGAGCCCATTAAAGAGGCCACTGCTCTGTTCACAGGTAAACTAAAGATCTCATGAGAGACGCATGATACAGACCAGTCATGAGAAGCTGCTACAGCTGTGTGTGTGTGTGTGTGTGTGTGCGGCTCTCCTCACACAGATCTTCCTCCGGCTCAGATGGACTCTATGCTGTCCATCGTCTCCAGTCAGAGGGAGAGGTTTCGCTCTCGTAACCAGGAGCTGGAGGCCGTGAGTGCACTTCACAGTAATGAGTCCTGCTCAGAGGAACACGGCTGAATGTGTTGTTTGTGTCTGTCAGGCCAACAGCTCCCTACAGCAGACCTTACAGAGTCTCCAGAGCCAGCTGGACAGCCTGCGGGCCGACAACATCAAGCTCTACGAGAAGATCAAGTTTCTGCAGAGCTACCCAAACAGAGTAAGTCACGCTGACCGTCCACATCGTATCACTAAACTGAAATTAACCCCTCAGAGAAACGCACAATGGGTCACAACGTCGTTTCAATGTGGTGAAATTGAGCAAAAAAAGACAATATTGTGTCTAAAATGCAGCTCATTTAATATTAACCTGTTCATTGAACTGTTGTTTAAAATCAATGTCACATTTTCGGTCATCCTGATATATGAAGAGCAAAAAAACACTCTTGCTTTTATGATATTGCTCCACTGTCCCATATACAAATATAAGACCAAACATCATACAGAGGCAAAACTCACATCATGAGTCATTCTAACCGCTTTCTACTTGGCTCTCAAGACGTGTGTTTGTTAGTTTTTAGTTTTTTTTGCCAAGTAAATCATAGATGAATGCTGATGGTCTGAATATGTGCAGTAAGATCTCAAACATCAGTGATGTTCAGGGCGGGAATGAGACTGTAGGTCCTAATACAGGAGATGTGTGTGTGTGTGTGTGTGTGTGTGTGTGTGTGTGTGTGTGTGTTAGGCTGGAGACAGTGATGATACAGTGATGCGTTACTCCTCTCAGTACGAGGAGAGACTCGACCCCTTCGCCTCCTTCAGCAAAAAGGTGAAGATGTGAACATAATCAGATGTCATTTGGAATAGTTTGCTGGTGTTGTTGGTTCAGTAGTGATGTGTTTTGATGTGGTTTCTCTTCAGGAGCGTCAGCGGAGATATCAGAGCCTCAGCCCGTGGGACAAGGCCACGCTCAGTCTGGTGTGTGAGCCGCGCTGTGTTCATCTTCACACACACACACACACACACACACATGTCAATCAGTGTTCTTTCAGTTAAAGTGTGCTCCCCCTCATCCAGGATTAGGAGGAGTTTATTTCTTCAGATTTGGAGTAATGAAGCATTGCATCAGAAGTCCTGGTTTCCATCCAAAGCTGCAAATTTAACATAAAATTGTAATATTGCACAAAACATTTGCGAACAAGCACCGTTTACATTTCCATTGTAATATTACACAAACGAGTCAAAGAGAACAGATTCGTCACTTCCTGATAAACTGTCAGTATACGTCACTAAGAATAGTAGAAGCTACTGAATATAATCATTTTCATGTGTAATAAATGACATATTAAATGAGTTACTAATAAGAACGAACAGATGAAACACCCTGAATGCAGTTATTGTTTTCGGAGGTTGATGCTGCTGTTTGGGAACGCAGTCGTTTATCAGTTATCTGGTTAGTCAGGGTTTACCGTCCCATAGCATCACTTTTTTGATGCACTTGGGGGCAGTATTTTCGCAAAATGCAAGCGTAAAAACCTCAGTGTTTATATCACTAGATTCTGATGCAATACTACAGAATGCACATAAAAGCCGGTGATGGAAACATTGTCCGTGTCTCAGCACTGGATGCTCTGCAGTGAATGGGTGCCGTCAGAACGAGAGTCCAAACAGCTGATTAAAAAAATCACAATAATCCACAAGTAATATCCTAATGATGTCATAATCGTAAAAATGTCATGATGGATTTATTTCTTACAAACTTACAGCCTTTGGCTTCTCAGGTCATAACTGTTTAACTGGAGTGCTGTGGATGTTTTTATCAGCTGTTTGGACTCTCATTCTGACGGCACCCATTCACTGCAGAGCATCCATTGATGAGACACTGATGCAGTGCTGCATTTCTCCAGATCTGATGAAGAGACAGACTCATCCTGAGGGGGAGTGTACTGTGTTAAGGTTATGCATCCCCCAGTGACTCCTGATGTTTGTCGTGTCCCTCCCCATCACTGTCTGTGCTGATGCTGTGTGTGTGTGTGTGTGTGTGTGTGTGTCAGGGTCGTGTGATCCTGTCCAATAAGACGGCCAGAACTGTGGCATTCTTCTACACGCTGATGCTGCACTGCCTCGTCTTCCTGGTGAGGGACTTGAGCTTCAGGTTAAACCCTGCTTCATGTTGACCTGTCCTGATCCGCTGAGCTGTTGTGACTGTGTGTGTGTGTGTGTGTGTGTGTGTCAGGTGCTGTATAAAGTCGCCTGGAGTGAGAGTATCGGTCGGGACTGTGCTGCATTCTGTGCTAAGAAGTGAGTGTTTTTCCTCTGAGCCTCTGGTTGTGTTCCCATGCACCATGAGTGTTTCTGATTCACTCTTCCTCTCCTCTTTCGTCCCACAGGTACTCGGACCACCTGCACCGCTTCCACGAGGATGGAGACACCTGGCAGTAGCAGCTTCTGTCCACATCAATCATATAGTGTAGATTGTCATTGAGTTACTGGGACGGGGACCAGGTTAGTTAGGGAATATACTGGGTTAAACATCACATTGACTGGAGGTTTAGAGGCTTGATGCTGCTCATTTACACAATCAGATGTTCTGCAGATCATGCACATTTTCTTTATTACTGTCCAATGAAATCAGTCCGCTCTAACATCTGTGACACACATGATTCTAATGCTCTACAGACAGAGAGATCAGTGCTAATGCGTTATTTAACCTTGTGCCAGATACTGACACTATACTCGAATCTCTTTATTTTGTATATTTAACTGTTGGGACTTTAGGTATATTCTCTTGAAATTAAATTGGAGCTTTTAGGCGACGTGTGTTTTTCTTTATTATGAGATGAAGGGATTTATAAAACTATAAGAAGTTTGTGTTCGGGAAGATATTTTCAGCATCATTCCTCCAGTCTTCAGTGTCACACGATCTTCAGAAATCAGATTAATATGATGATTTACTGCTCAAGAAACGTATGATTTAATATCAGTTCAGAAGAACAGCATTTATTTCAAATAGAAGTCTTTTGTTACATCACTGTGAAGTGCAACCTTGCTAAATAAAAACAAACAGTGCTGTACATGAAGCAGTAATTGGAGATATTTCACATGTTCTTTACTCGTACAGAGGACTTTAAATACATGACGTGTGTGAGATGGTGTGGAGAACTGCTCTCTGAAAGCACCATCTGATCAGCCTGATTATTAATAAATGAAGGGCTTCTGTAGATCCCTGTACGGAGAACATCTCTGGACACACTGGTGATGCTTCATCGTTGCAGGTTTTCATCGTGGAAGCAGAAGTTAAAGGCTCATTTTGTAATGAATAATAGGTGAGAAACAAAGCCGTCTCCTCCAGCGGGTGTTGTGTGCTTGAATAATTCATCTGACGGCTCTTAATGAGTCCAGACCCTCAGCCGTTGTGAGAGCTTTACCAGAGCCAGATCTGAACATGAGATCTTCTCCAGATGCTTTCTGTGCAGTCTGACTGTGTTATTTGTCTGCGAGAGACGGTGTGTTTCAGAAGCACTTCATTAGTGAAGCTGCAGCATCAGTGCGGCTCCTGGTTTCAGCTGACCCCGTGACCTCTGCTCCTGCGTTTCCCAGCTTGCTGTCAGCACCGAGCCGTCGAGGCATCATCACTTCGGCCTGCCTGATTTCCTGTGACATCGTCTGTTTGAGCTCTCAGCCCATGTGACCGGACTCGGCCAATCAGAGCGTCCGATGCGCTGATGCCAGAGAGCTGCTTGCGTGTTTAATCTGAGCTGTGTACTTCTTCATATCTGTATTTGTTTGTGACTCCCTGAGCCTGCAGCATGCTTGATGTCAAATCCACTGATGATGATTAGTGTATTCATGTACCACAGTATTCACCTGCTACTTTAGAGAATCAGTGTATTAACAAGAACACAGAGCTCAGTCAGAATCATGTTTAAACACATGCATTCACTGTTTAACGTGCTCTGAATCAATCTGAATGCACTGACTGCTCCTGTGCTTCATGCTCGCCTCAGTCCACACGTTCAGAAGGGTTTGTCTTTCTGCCATGATCCACAGCGCTTCTGTTATTTGACTTGGCTGCCTGGTTTCTGAAATGAATCTCCCAGAAGGCATTTCTCCTGAGAATGAGTACAGTACAGGCTGGAGGATGGACAGACACTGCTCGAGTATTTTTTAAAGCAAGTAGCAGATGCGTGTTTGAGACGCTGAGGACGTTCCCATGAAACGGTGTTTGATGAGAATAGCACGTGTCTAGAGTAAGACTCTTCATGAGTGTGGATCCTCTCTCCTCCCACGGTCCTTTGCACCTTATGCATCTGAAGCAACTTAAAATATATTAAACATACTGAAGACTAGCTTGTATATCTGTGGAATAAAGAGCTTTTAGAATGTAAAATATTTATAGAGAGAGAGAAATGAAAAAAGTCTGGAAAAATGCTGGGAAATCAATTCATATTTTTATATGAGAAAAAAAAATTGAATTTCAAAACCCAAAAATGACTTTCTACTTCGAGAACCGTGATATAAATTTAGTGGAGTGAAAAGTACAATATTTATCTTTCGAATGTAGTACAGTTAAAAAAATAATACTGAAGTAAAGTACAGATACTCAAAAAGTGTCCTTAAGTACAGTGCTCAAGTGAATGTACTTCATCACGGTGCGCCTGAAATCCAGCTCAGACTGTGATGTAACGTGTGTGATATCTGAATATCTAATCGGTTTAGACAGAAGCATGCATGATACTTCAGCTGTTTTCACATCTAGCTCATTTGAGCACTCCAACAACCAAAAAAAAGGTCATTTCAAGTGTACTATATGTGAAAATGCTCTTAAAGCATTTAGATTAGGGTGGCCATATTTTAGTTTTCCAAAAAGAGGACAGTGGCTGGGGCGGGGTGGGGGGCTCTTGCTGATATATGAACAGGAGCAATGGCTGTACATAAACTGTGTATGCAGTATAGTATGCAGTACACACAAGCTACTATACCAAAGCATCTCCATGAACACACAGCAGCGGTGTGTATTTCCTCTCATGTGATCCGATCCCAGCCAGATTTCATCTTGATGGAGGAGGAGGAGGATGCTCTGTATCACCTTCACTCAGTGCTGACCGATGACTTCATGACGTGGCCCATTTAAGGACCAATCGGAAATCGCGCCGCGCTCCCTTTAAGAGCAGCTGCATTGCCTGGAGAATAGATGCGCGCGCGTCATGTATCAGTCTCTGTCCTGCTCACTTATGGACCATACAGCGATGCGATGCGCTGGACTCCTCCACACACCTCTGTCGATGGATCTGGAGTAACAGCTCTGGCATCAGATGCAGTGACGCATTTATCGGAGGTGAGATGAATCAGGGGCGCGCGCTCGCGTCCTGAATGAACGGCCCTTCGCTCTCATTCATTACGCGCCGCTTTACCTACATGTACGCGTTCGCATGTGTTTATCTGTGTTTAAGACCTTCGCATGTGCGGGGACTGATGATTAAAGCATAATATGGGTCAAGTCGCTGGTTCAGTGATGGTCATCATCAGTGTTTTCTATCGATGCAAGCGCGCGCGCGCGTGTGTGTGTTATTGATTCAGGCCTCGTGCACCGGCTTCATTCACAGAGATACACAGCATCATGTACCACCCACCCAATAACAGAGAAGCTGAAATAATCAAATGACGCACGCATGTGTGCACACATGCATAAACCCCCAGCAGCTTTCTGTACACACACGCGCGCGCGCGCAGGGGCCCGAGCATAAAACCATTACAAACGAGCACGCTTCAACAGCATCGAGATATTGGGTTCATGGATATTAATGTGCAATGGAAATGTGTACATGAGATGCTGTAACTGGTTACTTTCCCCCCTCCATTTTTAGTTTATGCAGTTCACTTAAAAAATTGGGTTGACAATAAATTATAACAAACATGCTTCTAATAAACGAGTCTCTCAAATAATATGAGCACAGAGTAAAACAGCATGATACAAGAATTATACAAATATATAATGGTGAATGAAATCGTTCAATTCCTAATTGTCTTAATGTTCATTCAGAGAAAGGAAATCAGTGAACACACTTGGGACAGAACTACAGTATGTGGAAAAATGAATGTGAGTTAAAACATTGAAAATTAAAATAATGTGATTCAAAATGTGAAGCACAACACCTCAATATATTTAAAAATCAACCTGTCTATATATTGAAGAAAGGTTAGTTATGGTATATTTTCACTCTCTTTTACACTTGTGTGTGTTTTTAGTAGCTCATAAAGTAAGCTTTTTCATCTGTGCTGTCAAATATGAGTAAGTGTGTGTGTATAATGTTATATTATGTATAACTTATATTACATTATCTGTAATTCACTAATATCGCCACCCTGGGCAAAACAGACTCTGTCGTCGTAGTTTTTCACAAAAATATAATCTTTAGTTAAAAGTAAAATTATAAAAAAATAAATGAACATGGAACCAATGAACAAAATTCATTAAAATATGTGAGACACGTTCTAATGAGTAGAAATGGAAGTGAAATAAATTCTGTTTATAACACGTGTATGCAGGCCGTCACACTTCACCAGGCTCTACATCAGAACACAGTAACAGTGTTGATGAGTTCACAATCAAGTGGAGCTGGAAGAAGCCCGTTTTAATTAAAGCTTAGATTTTTGTCAATATTTTGAAGGAGATAAACACCAGAGGCATGTTTTGCTCATATCTTTCCAAGGGTGCCAGTGTTTGTGGAGGTCACTGTATTGTACTGATCTGGTGTAACACTCTTGTCTTAATGTCACGTGTTCAGTGAAAGGCTCTGATTTGATTTATTATTTCCAGACAGATGCTGGTCTGTGTGTCTCTGCACTCCGTGTCATTCTCTACATTAAAATAAGTCCTCTGTCCAGAGAGAAGAGACTGCTGTGTGTCTGAAAAGTGATTAACTGTGCAAAGTTAGTTTTCTTGTATTTGACAGTAATCTCACTGTGCACTCTTCGCTCTGTCTGTGGGTGTTTTAGGGCACTTGTGTCCTTCTCCTGACGGTGCTGTGGCAGAGCGCTTGTGGTCTGCTTAACGTGGTTAATCTTGCAGTAGTTTCAGTCTCCTGACGTTTTGTGTTCTGCTTCTCTTGTTTGTTTATGCCACAACATTTACAACATATATGTTGAGTAAGAGTTGCATGCACCTCATGTAGAAATGGGTGTTTTGTATATTGTTTAAAAAGACAATGTATTTTCTTTAAAAATCTAAGATGATAAATTGTGTGTTTGATCAGTGCAGCTATGGCAGTCATATATTTAAATGTAATGGATCTTATGTTCATGTTATTATGCTTAGGCTTTGTTCATTGAATTAGTTAATGTAATGAAATGTGATTCTCTTGTTGTGGTGACTGATGGTCATTTTTAATGTTTATTGTAAATGTAAGTTTGCATTTCAAAACCACAAATTGGCTTTCATACAAATTCCCACCATGCATATATTAGACGTGCATGTGTGTGTTTATGCCTTTTTTCATAACTATCACGCTCACATTTGATTGCACAATAATGATGAAATGTTCTTTAAGACACACACATAATCTATTCTAAATAAATTCGGACATCTGCTGTAGTGTTTGTTATAGTCTTAACTAGTAGGTGGCGATGTTCCCAGACTTACCTTCAGAGCAGGGTTTCATTGCAGTGCGCCAAACTATTGCCATTTTTCTAAAACAGTCTTTTGAAAATCTTTTATTAAATTTGGGCTGAATATCAGCAGAGCGAAGGTTTGTTAAGATTTGGGAAATTTTGTAGAATGGGAGTTGAAAAAAAAACTAATGTAAAAGAGTAGTATGGAAATTTAGCAAAGCCTTCTCAATTGTAAGTTTTGAGCAAAATACAATCAGTATGAGGAAATGAGGAATACTAATTTGCAAACTTGCAGTTTGTTTGGACTGCTTAAATCTAATACTTGATGAGACTGATTTTCTCAGAAGCAACCCCCCCCCCCACTCAACCCCACCAACTTGTGTTTTTTGGAGGTTGCTTTCCAAATCGACTGACTTGGCTGAGACGTTTGTGAGGCAATGCCAGTCTGAATGACACTTTGGCCACATTTACACTGCAGTTCTTGATGGCTAATTTGGATTTGTTTTTGACTATATTCAATTATTTGGACAACAAGGATATTTTCTCTCAAAAGTGACCCATACTGACAGATTGCCAGGTCTGTGAAACAAAACTAGCCCAATTGTTATTTAAAACTATCCTATTAACTATTACTATTTAAAAAATTCCCCACTGACAAGTGTCCTCCTCCATCGAAAAGAAGGGGGGGGGGGGTTGTTTGCTTTAATATATGGACTGAAAAACAACCTGCAGCAACAGTGTAAAAGTAACCCAATTCTGTAGGAAAACTGCGGAATTGGCAACACTGTGTATTCGCAAAAGTGTCCACATGAGTTGCCCTGATTCATCATCTCGACAGGGAAAACACATATCTGAGTCATATCAGATTTATTTCCAAATATGGCCTGAAAACGTTCTTAGAATATCGGAATCCACACACTTTTTTCTTGCTTCCATGTTCATGGGTCATATCCAGTCTGTGCCACATGGGATGAATAAAAAGGGTCAATTGATCCATTTTGCTTCACCCTTTAGATTTTGCTTACTTACCTGTCTCTCTCTCTCTCTCTTTCTCTCTGTGTCAGTGGTTTGCCAGGGCATTGGCATGGCCTAGTAATGAATGGTGACGGGGCTCCCAGCAGCCCGGAGCACTCCTCCTGCACGCTGCCCGACTGGAAGGAGTTCTGTGAGCTTCACGCTCGAGCTTCTGCCGCTGATTTTGCCTACAAGTTCCGGCGATTCATCAGCGAGAACCCATGCTACGACTCACCTGGTGCTGATGCCAATTTCTCGCAACACTTTGCTCAACACTTTCTGACCTGCTTCTCCACCGCCCTCGACCAAGTCCAAGGTCCCGGGTCTCTGGGAGACTCCTCCGCTCTGAAGTACAGCATCGTGCCCTTTGTGGGCATACAGAGCTGCACGCTGCCCCTCAGCCACGACCTCTACCATCGGCGGAAAGACGTGGGGGCCTCGAGCGAATCGCTGGATAGCATGGACAGTGGAGGGGGCGGAGCCAGTGGACAGGAACAGCAGACCCCCACCCATAAGATGTCAACTGTGAGCCAATCCAGGAGTTCGGAGGATGTGTCATTGGGACGACGTAAGGCTCGTTTCAAGAAGGGCTTTTCGCTCCGAAACATGAGTCTGAGTGTGGTGGACGGGGTGAAGGAGATCTGGCACCGCAGGGCCTCTCCAGAACCAGACCCCTTGGGGAGCTCCAGGAGGACCAATGGACCCGAGGCCATGGGGTCCGAACACTGGAGCCAGAAGCTGCGGCTGCCGCGGGGCTCTCAGGGCCATAAAGCAGAGCTGTTGGAGATCCAGAGGGAGGGTGCGCTCAGATACATGGTGGCTGATGACAATAACTGTGTGGGGGCGGCGCAGTGGCAGAAGTGCAGGCTGCTGTTGAGGAAGACCGCCGCACAAGTGGACGCAGGAGAGAAGTTCCAGCTTGAATTCTACGTTCCACCAAAGGTAGAACCGCACTCTGATAAAACTCTTATTAGTATGACAGTCTGTGGGTTATGGGAAGAAAAACTGATTATTCTTAAACAGTAGAGCCCTTCAGCCCTGCTCCTGGAGACCCACTGTCCTGTAGAGTTAGGCTCCAACCCTTATCAACACCAGCTAATCAAGGTGTTCAGGATGAACTGAAAAGGTTGAAACTAAACATAGGTCTGGGACACACCAGACGATTTTTAAATCTTAATCCATTTTTTAAACTAGACCACAGATATCATGACCGTTTTAACCGATTTTAAACATTTTAATCCTCTTAATGCACACACTAGATGATTCGCCCCGACCACAACGCCACACACTTGTTGATTTTTGGAATAAAAGGGGTAATCGGATGCCCATGTTCCACAAGCTGTTATGATTCTTTAGTGTCTTAGTGAAAAGTCTGTAACATATTTTGGTTAAAATTTCTGAACGGTAGTGTTAAAAACTCTTGTTTTACCCTGTCAAAAACCGCTCTTTTCAGAGCAGGTGTGTAGGAGCTAAAGTCTGCAGGATGGTAGCTCTCCAGGAGCAAGTTTGAAGACCGCTGGTTTGGATGAAGCGGTCTATAACAGGTGAAAAAGAACAGAGGTAGGCAATGACCTAGAGTACAGTGTTTCCAATCCTGGTCCTGGAGAACCCCAAACACTGAAATAAGAGAGCCATTCAAAATGTGCAGTGTTGGGGGTTCTCCAGGACCAAAATTGGGAACCATTGGCTTAGTAAAAGTAACATGCTAAGAACAAAAAAAAAAAAAAATATATATATATATATATATTAGTGAGAGTCTAAGTGTGCGGAGGTGGCAGTTATAGTGTTCCTGTGGTGGATGAAGAGCTGTTGGTTGATAAGTACCGTATTTTCCGGACTATAAGTCACACTTTTTTTGATAGTTTGGCTGGTCCTTCGACAAATAGTCAGGTGCGACTTATTTATCAAAATTAATTTGACATGAACCAAGAGAAATGAACCAAGAGAAAAGAACCAAGAGAAAACATTACCGTCTCCAGCCGCCAGAGGGCGCTCTATGCTGCTCAGTTCTCCTGTAGTCTACACTGAACACATACGGTAATGGTAATGGACGGTAATGTTTTCTCTTGGTTCTTTGGTCTAAATAAATGCGACTTATAGTCCAAACTTATATATGTTTTTATCCTCATCATGGCGTATTTTTTGACTGATGCGACTTAAACTCAGGTGCGATTTATAGTCCGAAAAATACGGTAGTCTGATGGCTTGAAAATAAAAGCTGTTTGCCAGTCTAGCTGTCTGTGTTTGGATGCAACGGTACGGTAATGACACAGCCAGGTGGAGTGTGTGTCTCACTCAAACAGCGTGCTCGGTAAAAAAAGCTGTAAAGCCAGTGATGAGCTCAACTGTTTTCACCACTTCCTGAAGAGCTTTGCATCTGGAATAAGAGTTACTGCCCTATCATACAGCAATTCAGCCTGTGATGCTGTGGTTCTTCTCTAGTGCTCAAAACTTGTTCACTTTCTGCATTCAAGTTGATGATAGATGCGAGAACCATCAAGGTTTGTGCATGTGGTTTCTTCTCCTTTATGAATGCTGCTCACAAACGTTCTCACGTGTTTGACACATTCAGATAAGAGAGGACAAGATCTTGACTTAAACTATGGTTTGTTTGTCACGTAAAGCAATCATATTAATTCAGAAGGCTCTGAATAATGCTCAAGAATCATATTAACTACTTTAATGGTTCTTTTATCTTCTTTTAGGAGCTTGACCGTCACACTCTAAGCATTCCTGTAAAAAATTGCCTAAAACACATTAAAAGTAAATGGCATGATGTTCTTGAACCCTTTGGAGTATATGCATGGTTTTGGTTTCTTTTGAAAGGTGACACGTTGAGGTTTGTTTTGGTATTTCCCATTAGGGATGGGAAATACCACTTACTTTGTTTCCGATACGATACCGATGCTTTTAAAGGCCAGTATCATTGATACCGATACGATATCTCGAAACTAAACTTTTAAATCATGGGTAATGATAACCACTTGATTTTACGTTTAAAACACATTTTAACATTCAATACGGCTTAACTTATTAGTTGTTGTTTTTTTGTTTTGTTTACACATGGTTCAAATTCTACAAATACTAGAATTGAACTATGGTCACTTTAGTAAAACCATGGTTCATTTTCATAAGGGACTGACACTGGAAGGCTGATGCATGTATAAAATGCAACCTTTTTACATTGACAGTGTCTGATTTCTGTTAGCATTACAGAATAGAACATGATCAGTATTATCTTAACATTCAATTTATGTAATTGCACAATTAACCATGTAGGCTACAATTTAAATTTCTTTATTAACAACTCAAACATATGTTGTTGTTTTTCTTTCTTTCCTCTGATAAGCATTGTTTAGGGCTATTTACATGTTGAAAAAAAAGAGATTTTGGGAAGCTGGTCTTTTAGCATCGTACACAAACACTGAGAACCACTGGTTTAGGTTTAGGTTTAGGAATTGGTTGGTTTTTAGTCTACTCTCATGTCGCCAGACCTCTGACTAAAAGACAAGGCTGAGACCTCCACTTTCCCATGAAGAAGCCGTCTGATTGGACAGCCGTATTTGTTTGGTGTGTGTTTAAGTCTGGAACTTCCTGAGATGCAGCAGTTTTTCCTTTTAATGTGCTGATTGACTGATAAACTGATAAAAAATAAAACCTTCTGTGGTCTCTCTGCCAGAAGTATTGTTAGTGAAACTGCTTTTCCAGCGAACAGGACTGCAAAATGTGATATTTGCCAGTCTACTTTTCATCATTTGTCATTTGGTGTTTGACTCCACTCGAGGACAAACGTTGTGGTTCATGAGTAGTTATTTGAGTAGATTGAGTTAGTCTAGTGTAGTTTCACACATGAGGTGATTTCACTAGGAACAGATGAACCGGACATATGTTCGTAGCAATGTTTTCCTCATTAAAAATGAGTCAGATCCGGCCTCTTAAAAAATCCTGTTCCGCATTTTGGTTTAGCTTCAGAAAGGTTTAGAGAGATTTTGGGAAGCCTATCTCAGAGCGATTTGGGTCCCTCAAGACAGTGCTAATGACTTCCTTTTCCGGAACAAACTAAAGACAGGGTAAAAATATCCACACTAACAACAACAAAAACATCCGAGCTAAGCTCCAGTCTGTCTTCATGTGTCCCCACAGCGCTCAGAAACGAATAAAGCACATTATAATGACCGTAAGTGAGATCCCCTGAACAAATAATGCAGGCGAAAGCACATGAGAGACTTCAGCTTCAGTCATCAGTTTCACTCTGATGTTTTCAGAGCAACATCCCCTTTCCTTTTAAACAAGACTATAGACCGAGTTACGGTCCAGTGTACATACACACTGTCTTCTGCTGATCATGTGCATCTGTTTTTATGCCTTGCAATTATATTTATTATGTAAATTGTGCTGATTCCAAACTGTTGGTCTGTACTGTATGTATGTATAAGCCTCTTCAGACAGCATGACAGTAGCACATTGTGTTCTCTTTTGCCAACAAAAACACACAAAATTATGCCAAAATGCCCATTTGTGCCAAGTAAGCAGTCTTACATTAGTTAAGAAGTCCTATATGAGCTGTGAGGAAATGGGATGTGTGTCAGGCTTTAAAGAGACAGCGCTGCTTCTGAACTGAACCCTGCTGCAGTCTGTTACTGATGGAAATCAATGAGAAACAAATCTCTTACTGCTCGATTCACTTTTGTTGCTTGAAACAAGCTATGAGATATTACATTTAGTCAATTTATTCAATGCATAATTGCATTATTATAACTCCATTATATTTCTCAAAGCCTGTTGTTTAAAATAATGTCTTTTAGTAAGACTGTAATTTTGAATGGCCAATATTGCAATTAATAGAGACATTAGCAGTATTGGTATCAATGATACCGGCCATCATTAATAAATAAAAAGATGCCATTAAACACATAATTCAAATATATCATCTTTGTCATTTCTTCAGTCATTTAGAGATTCAGTGTGAAACTATAACAATGTAGGATGCAATTAATAGCGATTTAAATACAGAAAAAAAATGTGTTTAATTAAAAGATTAATATACTGTCAGCATATATATATATATATATATATATATATATATACACACACACACACACAATATTTGCATGCTAATCGTTTTGTATTCTGTCAGTTGTATTTTTATTTATTATGCAATTAACAAAAGCAAAAAAGACCTTTAACACTGGCTTGCGCTTTTTTTTTTTTTTTTTTTTGGCTAATCTGTTTTCTATTTTGTTTTCTTAAAATATATATATATATATATATATATTTATTTATTTATTAAGCCCTTGCTGAGTGTACTGTGTTAATCTAACTGAGACTTGTTATAGCACTTATATATCATTGCTGTTTTGTTGTTTTTGATTTGCTTCCACTGTCCTCATCTGTAAGTAGATAAAAGCGTCTGCTAAATGAATGAATGTAAATACACAGTCCTTATTGTTGAGCGCTGCAGAGCCACACAGCGACACACAGTGAATTTGGTGTTGTACATGATACGTATGTGAATGGCATTGACTTGTGTTTGTAGTCATCTAAACCCAAAGTGAGCATCCCTCTGTCTGCGATCGTGGAGGTGAGGACCACCATGCCTCTAGAGATGCCCGACAAAGACAACACCTTCGTGCTCAAGGTATTAGATATGTATGCTCACACATCTGACTTGTCTTTGAGTTAGCGATGTTAGCGAGTGGCTGTGGATCGAGCTGTCAGTTCAGACTGGTGTTGTGTGGTCCATCGCAGGTAGAGAATGGAGCCGAATACATTCTGGAGACCATCGACTCTCTGCAGAAGAACTCGTGGGTGGCAGACATCCAGGACTGCATTGACCCCGGGTGAGACTCGTCTGCTGAGGAAACACGGTCACAACACATCAGCAGCATCATGGAACACCTGTGTGTGTGTGTGTGTGTGTGTGTTTCAGGGACAGCGGGGATGACATCGAGCTGGCGTCGTGTGCTCACAGTCAGCCGCACAGAGACGTCTCTCTCTCGCTGGTGTCCTCCTGCAGCTGTGAGCTCCTGTGTGACGGTACGGAGCTGCTCCGATGCCTGCAGTCTTCTGTGTGTGTGTGTGTGTGTGTGTGTGTGTCCTAACGCTGTGGATGTGCTCAGGGTCACATCGGGGGTCCGAGCGGCTGTGCTCTGTGGCTGCTGATCAGGAGCCGCCCGTCACCCAGCACCCCTCACACGTCCCGCTGGAGCACTTCCTGCGGTCGCCAGAGCCCCAGGACACCAGCACATCATCAGGTACATCAGAACTCAACTACATTCATGTTAAAGAGTTTTGGATTGGAAACTTCTGGTTTCGTGATTTTTATTCATTATTATCCCATCTCCACATCTACACACACACACACACACCCCATTCACCCTGCTCCTGTCGTTTAGGAAGCCCAGGTGAGACTCCAGGGGAAGCGGACGGAGACCCCAGTTTGGCGGGTTACCCATGGTTCCACGGGACGCTGTCTCGGGTGCGGGCGGCCCAGCTGGTCCTCGCCGGCGGGGCACAGAGTCACGGTCTGTTTGTGATCCGTCAGAGCGAGACGCGTCCCGGAGAATACGTCCTCACCTTCAACTTCCAGGGCAAAGCCAAGGTGAGCGCGCTCCTGGCGTCTGAGCAGACCTCGTCACACAGCTGCAGGAGACGTGCTGCTCTTCAGGACTGTCCTGAACCAGACTCACATAGATGCAGTGTACTGGAGAATATCCATACATTCACACAGATGGGAAAATAGTGCTTATATCTCTCAGTATTCTGCTAAATATGCTTGGAGTATGCATATGTGTGCTGATGGTGAGGATAGAATTGACATTTTCTAGGATTTTGGACAATTGGACAATTTTTGTTAAAGTGATGTCTAACTTAATAGATTGAGCATAAACAGATGAACATAAACAGATGATACACACACACACACACACACACACACACATATATATATATATATATGACCCTGAAGCACAAAAGCAGTCTTGAGTCTCTGGGGTATATTTGTAGAAATATACAAAAAAAACATTGTATGGGTAAAAATTATAGATTTTTCTTTCATGCCAAAGATCATTAGGATATTAAGTAAAGATCTTGTTCCATGAAGATATTTAGTAAATCTCCTACTGTAAATATATCAAAACTTCATTTCTGATTAGTAATATACATTGCTAAGAACTTAATTTGAACAACTTCAAAGATGATTTTCTCAATATTTAGATTTTTCTGCTCCCTCAGATTCCAGATTTATATATATGATATATCTCGGACTAATATTTTCCTCCTAACAAACCACACATCAATGTATAAATCTCAATTTGGAAAAATGGACCCTTATGACGTGTTTTGTGGTCCAGGGTCTCATATGTAAATATGTGTATGTATTTATATGCGTGTTTGTGTACTGTATATGTTTCTCCTAGCAGTTTTTGCTCAAAACAAGAAAAGAAATCTGCCCATGGAGTAAGAAACTATTTTAATTTAAGGGAAAACAGGATTATTTTTCACGCCCCATTGGCAGATATTTTTTTCTTGTTTTAAGCAAAAACTAACAAAATTATGATTTTTATTTTTATTTATTTTTTATTTTTTTAGTAAATGCGTCTTGATTCGAGAATGTTTATATATTTATACTATGAAACAAGAAAATCTCTTTTTCTAGTGTCATAATTGTTTACATTATATAAGTATGATATAAATATGAAGACATAGAGCCCACATTAGTCCAGATGTATGTGTATCAGTGAATGAGGAGGCAGTCAGCAGGAGGAGGATGATGATGATGATGATGATGTGTGTTTGGCAGCACCTGCGGTTGTCTGTGAACGACAGCGGTCAGTGTCACGTTCATCACCTGTGGTTCCAGACGGTCACAGACATGTTACGACACTTTCACGAGCATCCCATCCCACTCGAGTCCAGCGGCTCCACCGACATCACGCTGCGCTCCTACGTTCAGGTCCAGCGCTCGGCCTCAGGTACACACACACACACACACACACACACACCTGTGAGGACTCGTGAGAGCACATTATCATCTGGTTATCTCGCTGAGCTCCAGGGACTGTTGCTCAAGCTGAACACGTGTCTGGTCCACATTGCAGCTTATTCTGGTCAAAGAACGGCCATTTAGACGAGAAGCCTGGCATAAAGTGACTTTTTAGAGTTCGATGCATTTAAACAGAAGTCATCTGATCTTAAGCTCAGTTTCTGAACCCGGTGGCACAGAGTTGCTCTTGTTTTAATCAGAAACTCAGAAAACAAGACTTCTTAAATGAACTCATGTTGCTTCTCAAGTAAAAGCATCTTGATTTAAGATATCTTTAGGCTTTTGCACTGGAAAACAAGATGTGAATATTGAGGAACACATCACTTTTTTTACAGTGAGGTCAGATGGTACAGTAAAAGTTACTTCTTTGTTCTTGTGTTTATTTACTTTTGCTAATACGAGACATTAACATTTAGAGACCATATTCACGTATCATTCAATTTAATTTATTGCTTAAATATCCTTTATCTGGTCTTAAATAGTCTTAATTTTAAAACCGTTAGAAGTTTCATTGATTGTTAATTTCCCTATAGAATAAAGCTCGATGTTTTGAGAGAGCTTCATTCCTGTGTTCCTTATACTAAACATATTACCATAATAACAGTTCTGGATGAAAACCACCTCGTAGACCACTAGATCCAGATCCAGAGTCCAGAGAATAACTTGACTATTTTGTCTAATGTAGTTAGTTGTGTTTTTGGTGGATGTGATTGTGGAGTGCATGAGTGAGATGTGTTCCTCAGGTGTGTGCGTGAGTCTCTGTCTGAAGTGTGATGTGACCTGTGTGTGTGTGTGTGTGTGTGTGTGTGTGAGTCTCTCTCTCTGAAGCGTGGTCTGACCTGTGTGTGTACAGGTGTGTTCCTCAGGTGTGTGTGTGTGTGTGTGTGTGTGGGTGTGGGTGTGTGTGTGTGTGTGTGAGTCTCTCTCTCTGAAGCGTGATTTGACCTGTGGTCTGCACAGATGTGTTCCTCAGGTGTGTGTGTGTGTGTGTGTGTGTGCGTGAGTCTCTGTCTGAAGTGTGATATGACCTGTGTGTGTACAGGTGTGTTCCTCAGGTGTGTGTGTGTGTGTGTGTGTGTGTGAGTCTCTCTCTCTGAAGCGTGATCTGACCTGTGTGTGTGTGTGAGTCTCTCTCTCTGAAGCGTGATGTGACCTGTGTGTGTGTGTGTGTGTGTGTGTGAGTCTCTCTCTCTGAAGCGTGATGTGACCTGTGTGTGTGTGTGTGTGTGAGTCTCTCTCTCTGAAGCGTGATGTGACCTGTGTGTTCCTCAGGTGTGTGTGTGTGTGTGTGTGTGTGTGTGTGTGTGTGTGTGTGTGTGTGTGTGTGTGTGTGTGTGTGTGTGTGTGTGTGTGTGTGTGTGTGTGTGTGTGTGTGTGTGTGTGTGTGTGTGTGTGTGTGTGTGTGTGAGTCTCTCTCTCTGAAGCGTGATGTGACCTGTGGTCTGCACAGGTGTGGCGTCTCCTCCCCCCGTCCAAGCTGCCCCGCGGGACGCCTCTGTCTGTTGGGCCGAGTCGACGCAGGTGAGTCATCAGCTGTCGGACGCAGTGCTGTCGTCGAGCTCGTCCTCGTCTCCGATGGCTCAGCCGGCCGCAGGAGCACTGATGGGCCGCAGCAGCAGCGCAGAGAGACTCCTGGAGCCCGGGGCCGGAGCCGGAGCCGGGGCCGAGGACTACCACGACAGCGAGGGCACGCGCCGGACTCGAGCCGTGGAGAACCAGTACTCCTTCTACTGATGTCCTGAGGATCTGCTCCAGTCACACCTCTAACTAACTGCAGATCTGTCCCTTGTGCTGTCTGCTTTCATTTACCACAGGTGTTTCTGAAAGAGTCTCTTCTATCCCTTTTTTTTTAAATGTATCAAAGTTTCCATAAAAATATTGTGCAGCACAACTGTTCAACATTGATGATAATCATACATGTTTCTTGAGCAGTAAATGATCATATTATTCTGATTTCTGAAGATCATGTGACACTGAAGACTGGAGGAATGATGCTGAAAATACAGCGGAGCATCACAGAAATACATTACACTTTAACACAGATACACATAGAAAACAGATGATTTACAATAAAATAATATTTTATTATATTAGTGTTTTTGATCAAATATGTTCTGCCTTTAGTGAGCAGAAGAGACTCTTTCACAAACCTCTATCTTATGGACAGTAGTTTTTCAAAGGTTTAGCAATTCATTCGTGTTATTTTGAACCTGGGCTTTCTTGACGTATTCAGTTTGAAAACCGTTTCTACTTGTATTTTTTTTTCCAGTTTTACTGTATTTTTTCATTTACCAAACGCAGCCTTGGTAAGACATCTTTCAGAAAACATGAACAATATTATTTATTCCAAACTCTTTACCAGTAGTGTAGTCCCACCACATGATCTGAGAGCCGCTGTGTTCGACCCTCAGTCCGTCAGACGCTCAGTGTTCATGTCTTCTTCAGGTGTTTCAGTGACAGGAAACACCTCACATCATCGTACAGCTAAGCAGGAAGTCTTCAGTCTTCATCAGGACTCATGCGTCTGCACCTGATTCAGTGAGATCTGCGTGGTTTGAGGACGACATCAGTTCTTCACTCGACTCTTCATCTGTGTTCCTGAGGCGTGTGGCTAGCAACGTTACCTTTATGCTAATCATATTGTAATTATGTTCACCTGTTTGGCCACGCATTACTGTAATATTAGTCATTTAGGACATTGATGTACTGTTTCTGTTGAGTTATACATGTGATATTAATTTTTTTATCTGTAATTTTCCAATGGTGGCCAAAAGCGTAAAAGAAGACCAATGTTGTAACGGGCTGTGATGATTTGAGATCTGTGTACTTCTGTGTGATGTTTTCCTTCTGAACATCACCTGATCTTCATCAACGTGACGAGTGTCTTATTTAAAGGGACAGGTCACCCAAAAATGAAAACTCTGTCGTTTACTCCTCCTCAAGTTGTTCCAAACCTGTGTGAGTTTCTTTCTTCTGTTAAACACAAGAAGAAGACGTTTTGAGGAATGCTGGGAACCAAACAGCTGCCGGTACCCATTGACTTCCATAGTGTTTTCACACGGGTTTGGAACAACTTTAAAGGAAATGATTTTAAACATCAGAATCACTGTAAACAACTAGTACAACTAGTGTGAACTTGATTTACATTGGAACATAAAAAGGCAGACGAGGATCAGATTTCAGGAGGTTCTCTCCCATCTCCACAGGAAGTGATGTCAAACCCTCCGATTGGCTGCTTCCTGTCCAGCCCTGATTGAGTTGATTCAGATTTCTGTTGTGTGTTTCCTGCTGCCTGTGAATGTGTGTCTGTTTGAGTACATGCTCCGCACGGCCCCATGGGTCATCACTGACCCTCACAACAGCAGTTTCGGTTACTCATGGCTTTGGTTTGTGTGCTGTCAGGGCTTTCACTGATGTGTGATTAACTGTTATGAGTGACAGGACCCAAACTCCATGTGCTTTACTCTAACTGGATCATTCGTTGATAAATGTGAACTCGTTGTGTCCCAACAGCTCGGTGACACCCAATCCTCCAGCTGTATTGTGAGATATAAGTCAAGCTTCAGATTCAAGCCTTTGCTACGGGGACGTTTTGGATAAATTTGGCTAAATGAACAAACCCTCTCAAAGCAGCAGCAGAGGTCGACCGATACTGAGTTAACTGTGGGATAATAAAGTGGAGAAACAGACCACCTCCTGAGCAACTGGATGTTGAAAAGACACCAAAATCTTGACATTTGATGTAAATTAAACGTCACACATACTTTCCTACATATACATTAAACAGTGTGGCACTAACTTCCTGTTTTATCCTAGCAACCGCTTGATCATGAAAATGTCTTGGAATTATTAAATTATAAATAAATAAATGTACTGAGAAACATCCGAGACAAATCAGAAAGTAACAGTTTACCGAACTCCAAATAACATAAACATTGAAAACCAAGCGCTTCGAATAAGTCCAGCAACATATCTTTTTTTTTTTTTTTGATAACCTTTATTGTATGCATATCTTCTGTAAATTTTTTAAATTCCCCATGGTTTGAAAAATGGATAAATGTTTAAAATCTGTCTTTGTTTATCTGCATACCAACAGTTAAAACACACTCACAGTTAGCACAGGTTAAATTGTGTAGAAACCATCTATTGGTCGACCTCTGTGCTGTAGCACACTCATACTTTTGTTTTGTTTATTTAAATGATTTCGTTTTTTGGTGAATTCTGTAATAAGGGTTCACTCAAGCATCAAAAGATTGAAGAAAAATATAGAATTTTTGTATAATTTTTAAGAAAGGAAAATAAAAACACATTTGTTATACTGTGAAGAAAACCTCGTGTAAGCCTGCTGGTCTAGTGGTGCGCTCGATCATGCTGTAGTAGTTTCTGAGTCAGCTTGACCAAGCTTTGATGACTTTGACAAGCTGTTAGGAGCTCGACAGACGGACACAGAGCTGACGCTGAAGCTGGATGATGGGGTCCTGCTCACACCTTTGAACCACCGTTTAATGGAGCGCCTTCCCAAGATTTAGCAGGCCAAAAAAGTACCTCTGTCAATAGTGTAGAGAGAAATGAATCAAAACTCACGCCGCAATCACTTTCAAACCAGTCAGCTTTCTGTTGGTTAACACAGATAACCTGTGTTCCTGTCTTCACAGCTAGAATTGCTTTGTTCTAAAATGTTCTCAGAACATTCCCATGGATTGTTCTAACAATGTTGTTAGCGGCTAGTTTTATTTTTGTTCCCAGAACATTCTCTCAAAAGATAGGATAACGTTCTCTAAAACATTCTAAAAGTGTTTATTAATAACATTATTAGAACATTATCCCCTAACATTCTAAGTAAGATTAAAGCAGATGTTTAGATGTTGATGTCTGTTTCAAAGTAATAGTTTGGTCTGATGTCACCATAATGGTGGTAAGTGTTGGCTTTAGTTGTGCAATTTGACACTTGACTTGTCAGTGTTGATCTTTAGCTGCTCTAATCTTTATTAACGCAAAAACAGCAAGAGAACATGTGATTAGACGACACTGGTTGCTAGCTGATGATTAATGTGTCATCACATATGTGATTTGGTCACCCAATCTAAAAAGTGAAGTGACATTCAGCCAAGTATGGTGACCCATACTCAGAATTTGTGCTCTGCATTTAACCCATCCGAAGTGCACACACACAGAGCAGTGAACACACACACACACACTGTGAACACACACCCGGAGCAGTGAACACACACACACACACACACTGTGAACACACACCCGGAGCAGTGGGCAGCCATTTATGCTGCGGCGCCCGGGGAGCAGTTGGGGGTTCGATGCCTTGCTCAAGGGCACCTAAGTCGTGGTATGTAAGGTGTCAGTTGCATAATATTTATGAAAGTGACTCAATAGGTCAGCAACCTGAGACCCAGCTGAATTTAAAGCAGGCATCATGCAAAACTCATCTTTGGCACCCAGAATGCATTGCGGCATGAAGCATTTCACCATTGTTGAGATTCTTACACTAATTCTTGAGGTCTGTGTGTGTGTAAGCACTCTGTGTTACAAAGAGGTTCATTTACAATGTAACTTAAAAAGAACAGACTCAAATGATTATGATGTAAATATACAGGATCTTGTGAGTTTCAACACATCTGCTGTAGTCACTAATAAATTAATAACAGGATAGACTCCGGATAAAAGCAGTTGATTAGACCGTTACAAGAGAAAATTTATAATACCAGCAAATAACCAACTTCACCTGATGACATTTTTCTCTCACTGTTTTTGCTGTAGCAAATATAATTATAGCAGCTAAATGACTAGTAACACTGAAAAGAGTCATACTGCCTATGTACTGATCACCATAATGGTGATGTCGAACTAAACCATTGTTTTCAATAAACCATCAACACCTCTGTTAATCTCAATAAGAACTTTTTTACATTTATGACAGAAATAAATTTTGTTTATAATAAGTGAAGAAGGTAATACTGTTTTTGGAGTATTTACGCTAGAGTTTGACACCAAACAGAAGTTGGGTTTTCACTTTCAACCAACATCTGACTTCTGAGCAATGTCAGTCCACATCTAGTGTGATGGGAAGCTTTATAATAATGTTAGAGAATAATGTTGTAACAATGTTATCAATAGACATTTTTAGATTGTTTTTGGAGAATGTTATCCTACCTTTTAAAAGAACATTCTGGGAACTAAAATAAAACTTTCCGCTGAAAACATTCCCAGAACATGAAAACGTTCTAGGTGTGTTGAACACATTGTAAAATCTGTGTTGGGGAATATTTTCCCTCATATAAGTAGATTCCCTGGATTTCACCTGCAAAAATGAATTAAAACAAAAATAGTTTGAAGTTGTTTGGATCAGTCTAGTTTTGTGGACTTGCTCTTGAGGTAGATTTTTATTTTTAACCAGTTTGATGGACCACCCTAAAGGACACCCTCTTTCTAACCAAGTCATTTCTGTCTGCTGGGACACAAAAGGACCCTTCAGACTGATTTACTGAGTTAGCTCAGTAAAGAATCTCTTCATCTCTTCCTGTGCACAGATGTTATTCTATATCCTAACATTAAGGTTTGTTTTAAAGGAATAATCTCATTCATCAGAAGTCCTCCATCCACGACAGACGAGTGCCAATTATCTTCATCATGGTTTAATAACTGAAAAATGACTGCTGTATTGTTATAGCTCCAGTTGTAGTTTCCATAAATCTTTCCCTTGGTGTTTTATTTGGTCATTATTTGTTGTCTACTGCTGAGTTTTGTTTTTATATCAATCCTTTATGCTAATAGAGTTTTGAACATTTTGAGATTTTGTATCGAGTGATGACCTTCACATTAAACTTTATATTTCTGTGAATAAAGTGAATGAAGAACCACAACGAAAGGGTTTCATCATAAATGCAGTCTGGGGGATGAAGAGAGTTTACATGATTACACTGACTGGTTTATATAGTGAATGTGTAAGGAAAAGCTTCTTAAAGGGATAGCACACACAACAACTAACATTAGCACATGATTTAACTCACCCTCGAGCCTTCGATGTCTATGACCGTCTTCTTTCAGATTAATATAATCAGAGTTATATTAAAAACGATCCTGTCTCTTACAAGCTTTATAATGGTATGGGTTTCCAAATGTTGAAGACCAAAAAAGTGCCTCCATCCATCATGAAAAGTGTTCCACACAAATCCAGGGTTTAATAAAGACCCTCCTAAAGCGACTCAATGCACTTGTGTAAGAAAAAGATCCAACTGGTTATATTCATCTGAAAGAAGACAGTCATATACACTTAGGATGGCTCCAGTGTGAGTAAATCATGGGATCATTTTCATTTCTGAGTGAACAGATGTTTTAGAAATATTTTTATACTAATGTAAAACATTCACACCAATGTTTCCTACACAACCCACAGCCCAATGACAAAAATATATTATACACAAATATATAATGTTAATTTATACATAGCCCTTTTGTTTTAATTAATGCCATTTTAAATGACGTCGAATGGGACTCGTGTTGCTCTGTCTCTCTTAGCCAATGAGAAGACGCGTAGATACAAAACATTATGGGCGAGTCTACAAATAACTCTCTTATCTTAACACTTGCATCAGTTCTATTAAGGATTACTATTGTCCTTATTTTGGTGCTAATTATTGTCCAGCACACATCTGAAGCAGTCACGCCTGTTACTTTTCTCAGCGCTTTTTAGAATGGACAAATCATAGTCGTTTTTGATTAATAGATAATTATTTGGATTCATCCACTGATGCATAAAATCTCTGTTCGTATATCGAATACCAATCGTTCATTCGAATACATTTAAAAGAGTATATTCTATAAATCTCTGGAGTGAGGTTGAGGTTTGAGCCTCTGAGCGTCGCATGTGGGTGACGTCATCAGCGCGGGCCACGCTCCTTCCTCCATGTGTTTCTCTTCGTTGTTGTGATCTTCAGTACCCGGTGGCAGGTTAATTTTGGGTGAATATCATCATGTCTTCGAGCTGTCGCAGACCCGAGCACATGGCCCCTCCAGAGGTGGTGAGTGAAGCCTCGGTTTGACTCTTGAACGTGTGCACATCTTACAAAACACACTTTCAGACCAGCGAGCTCGTGTGCGCGCATGACGGAGACCCGAGACAGATCCGTCACATATGATGAGTCTACTAACCCACCTAACATGTTGACCATTTAAAATAATACATTTATAATAATACATTTCCTAGCACAAACAATGGTCGAGAACGAGTTAAACTGGTAGCTTCAAGTAAGGTGATAAGATGTCTGTAATTTATTCTGGGACATTTCCTAGTTCAGTGGTCACTGAAATCTCACTTGTGTTTATCTACGCATTTAAAAGCGGGGACAATATTTGTACAAATACATACAGATGCGTCCTCAGATTTGACAGCGATCTTTTGATGCCAGAAATGTAACGTTTAACTGGAACATATTTAGACAGGAGCCCTTAAACCTCTTCATACTAAGAGTCATGATCTGAAGCCCCACTAGAAGGAGCCTGCGTCTCAGGTTCACTATATACATACATCACTTCATTCTGTGGCACATCAGATAGTGTTGAAGGCGGAAATACTCAATGCCACAGATGTATATACAGGAGGTATATTTCCAGCTCAGATTTGGAGCTAGATTGCAGGAGAGGGAAGATGATTAATATCTATAGTCTATAGCCTAATGAGAGCAGGTTAATGTGAGTTTATGACACTGAGAATCAGAGAGGCATGTTTTGTTTCAGCATCATATGTTCTTGGTTTTAGACCGCTGAAGATGGGTAATATCTTAAAATATAAAACCTGTCACCATTGATATATATAATACAACAAAGATTCTGAAATGTGTTTTTACTAATAGATCTACACATTGCATGTAAGAATAAAACTATCTTGGTGTGCCAGCTTTCTAAAGTGACTCCAAAGTCCAGGTGAAGACCCTATAAAATAGTGAATTGCTCAGTATTTAATATCGTCTTTCTTCATAATCATTTATGCATTTCACCATTAAAAAAGTTGAGCTTTTTTCTCTAACTCTGTGTGAGTTGACAAGGAATGAGCCGATATCTTAATTCCAGCCAATCATAATCTCCTGGTGCATTTCTACATGCTTCTGTCATGTGTGTAAATGCTGTTCTTTATTTACAGTTCTACAATGAACAAGAGGCCAAGAAATACTCCCAAAAGTAAGTACATTGACAGTCCAGTACTGCCGAGATTCTACATGCATCGTTTCACACGATATGTGTCTGTTTTCAACCATTAATGCTTCTTCCACTGTAATGTGTGTGTGCTGCAGCTCTCGGATGATCGAGATCCAGACGCAGATGTCCGAGCGGGCCGTGGAGCTGCTCAGTCTGCCCGAGGATCAGCCCTGTTACCTGCTGGACGTGGGGTGAGCGTGTGCTCTCTGCAGGAACATGTGTTACTCTGTCAGACTCCTAAACCTTTGCTTGAACCCGCAGCTGCGGCTCTGGACTCAGTGGAGACTATCTGTCTGAAGCTGGACACTACTGGGTCGGTGTGGACATCAGCACAGCCATGCTGGGTGACGGACCACACACACACTCACACACACACTCACACACACACACATCGCTGGCCAGAAAGAGCTTTTAAAACAGGAAACACTGTTTGTCATGCACTGGACAAATGTTCGTTTTTGGGGCTTTTTGTGGCATGACATTTCTGGTGAATAAGATCAACAGAATAACTAATAGATGTATGCATACTTTTTCAGTTGATTGATTACTTTAATTGCAGACATGCGATGTTAATTTGCATAAATACGCAAATAAAAACAGTCTAATTAATTATGCATTCAGTTGCATACATGCATAGAACAAGAAATCAGAGTTCAGAGTTCAGTTTGCTGGTATGTTACAGATTTATTCTCTTTTTATCATTCTGTAAAACATACTGCAGACATAGAGAAAAACTAATATTTTTATACATTTGTAGGATTATAATGTTGTAAAATCAGGGAAATGATATATGAACGCACCCCTTTATAAAACCCGTCTGAATATAGACAGGAATGAAAGTGTAAAGTCTGCTGAAGTAGAGAATAAACTCAGCGTCTTTAAAGATACAGACACAAATAGATAAAGAGCACTTGGGTGATATTTTCACTAGTCTTGGGAAAAAAAATTCCCAAATAGCCTGAGATCTCAGACTGGACCAGTGCGTGACAAAAGTAAAGTGTTTGACTGTAATCTTTTCCGTGAGCGTGTGAAACTGACAGTAATCGGTGTGTGCGGTCAGAAGCTAATGCTAGCGGTGTTACCTGTGCTGTTCAGATGTGGCCCTGCAGCGGGACGTGGAGGGAGATCTCCTGCTGGGGGACATGGGCGAGGGTCTGCCCTTCAGGCCGGGGATGTTCGACGGCTGTGTCAGGTACGAGCTCCTGAGACGCTGTCAGTGTGAGACGAGTGTGTGTGTGTCTCATGTGTGCTGTCTCTCTCAGTATTTCAGCGCTGCAGTGGTTGTGTAACGCAGATAAGAAAACACACAGTCCTCCGAAGAGACTGTACCGCTTCTTCAGCACGCTGTACTCCTCACTGGTGAGCTCCTGTCAGATCTGTGTGTCTCACACAGCGATCGTTTCCTTCACACCTGTGTGTGTGTGTGTGTGTGTGTGTGTTGTAGGCCAGAGGAGCACGCGCTGTGTTCCAGATATACCCTGAAAACTCAGAGCAGGTCTGTATGGAACACCTCTCTCTGGTTATTAATAATCCTGATTCTGGGTTAAGAATGTGTGGTCAGGTTATTCTCCGCAGACTGTAGGACGTGTTTAAGTGAGGTGTTGTGGTTTCTCTGTCAGCTGGAGCTGATCACGGCTCAGGCCATGAAAGCTGGCTTCACCGGCGGGATGGTGGTCGACTTTCCCAACAGCAGCAAGGCCAAAAAGTGACTGTTCTGATCCATATTCCCAGAAAACATCTCTTTAATGTTAATGTGCTCGAGGATCATAACCAGTGACTTTTTATTCACTGCAGGTTCTTCCTGTGTTTGTTTGCTGGTGTGTCAGGAGTCTTACCCAAGGTGTGTACAGCCTCAGTATGAACACACACACACACACACACACAGAGAGAGAGAGAGAGAGAGAGAGAGACACACACACACAGAGAGAGAGAGAGAGAGACACACACACACACACACAGAGAGAGAGAGACACACAGACACACACACAGAGAGAGAGAGAGACACACACACACACAGAGAGACACACACACACAGAGAGAGAGAGAGAGAGAGAGCGAGAGACACACACACACACAGAGAGCGAGAGAGACACACACACACAGAGAGAGACACACACACAAACAGAGAGAGAGAGACAAACAGAGACACACACACACAGAGAGAGAGAGAGAATGACACACCACACACACACAGAGAGAGAGAGACACACCACACACACAGAGACACACACACACACACGAGTGAAGTCGGCCTGTTCCTGCTGATGCTGTGTGTGTTTTCAGGGTCTGGGTTCAGAGGCGGCTGACAGAGCTGTATCCGGTCAGGCTCAGTTCACAGCACAGAGGTAACACTCCTCTATCAGTCTGTTATCTCACCCATAACCTCACGTTATATTTCACTAACACTGTTTGTGTTCCATGCTTATGGAAGACTTCAGTGAATGTAATTAGATGTGAACCGCACGTACAGCTCCATCACGATCAGGTTTATATGTCGAGTGTTACAGTGAACCGTGTTTCCTCACCGTCTGCTCTCTCTAAAGGTCCCGCTTCAAACACATGAAAGGAAAGTGTGTGAAGAAGAGTAAGGACTGGATCGTGGAAAAGAAGGAAAGACGCCGGCGCCAGGGGAAGTATGTTCACGCTTCTGTTAGTTTAGATGTGTGTCTGTATCAGCCGTGTGCAGCTCAACTCATTCTCTGATGAACACATGGCTCCTGTCTTCACTTGTGCTGTATCTGAGTCCTCTGTTTGTCTTCTCTCAGGGAAGTAAGAGCTGACACCAAGTACACGGCTCGTCACAGGAAACCTCGCTTCTGAGCGTCCGGTCTTCACTGTCCGGACAGCAGACTGTGAGCGGTTCAATCTACTGGATCCAGTCACCACTCTTATCTCTACTGAACTGTGTGCTCCGAGGAAATATACCACCGAATAATAAACCCTTGTGGAGAGGAGAGAGCCACGTGTGGGTTATGTCTGAATTAACAACAGCCATAATAAACCAGGTTTCATCAGCTTTCAGGTGTGATTCTTACATAAATGTGCACTCATTGTAGTGTAAGTGTACAGTGAACCCGGAGCAATGCATTATCCCAGCAAATGTTTTTCAAAAGACAGTGTGAATGCAAGAGATTTGGGTTGTTTATCAAGATTAAATGTTTTATGCATTCATTGAATTTGATTTTGAGTTTCGTATATTTTTCTGTGGTGCAAAAAAGCACATTTCCCATGATATTAACTATTAAAACAAGTTTTATTTTCATTAAGACAAGTGTAACGTGACAATCCACACACTGTTTGAATGAAGTATTGTGCCAGATAACAATAAATGAGTTTTGAGTTTTAATCTGCGCTGTAAGCCTGAAGTGCTCTTTACTTTAAACGGTATTTTAAAGACAAGTTTTCTTCATTAGTTGTACACAAGTAGTGTATACTAACAGTGTGCAGCCTATGTAGGGCGCCAGCAACCAAGACAACAACACCAGGAAGTACAGTTTCAGAGTTTGTAATGCTTTCCAACAGAATGGGTGTTTTGCAAAAATATGCATTTTAAGTAAATTTATATTTTCATGATATTATACCTGTGTGATTGCATTTACAAATAAAATGCTCATACTGGCTAATATTACACTATGAAAAAGTGGAAGTGTTACAAAAATGAATGTAACATTTTGCACAAAAAAAAAATAGTAATTATAAATGTTAGAGGAGAATGGTGACAAATATACAAATATCTGACAAATACAGAAGTTTGAAGACAAATTATTTTCAGATTTGAAAAGTCAACCAAAAATTCTTTGAAATTAACAGAAACGCTATTCATAAAATTAAGCAAGTTTATACATTACTAGGTAAAACTATTATGAATAATTTTGATAAGAGATTTGTCAAAGAAGCCAGAAATCTTCCCATTCTCTATCATTAAACTTGTTATTCCAGAAACGTCCACAAACAGGTTCAGAAACCTGAGATCTGATCCTATTCTTCATCTGATGTGCTACTGAAGACATTGTTTAACAAACAGACTAGTGTTGTCTACATCAGGAGGATAGCATGAAAGATCTTTAGACTCAGGCTTGACTAAAGTTTGAAATATTCAAGGGGGGGCTAAAATATTTATTGATTTTTTTTTTTTTTTTTTCAGAAAACAGGACACAACAATCATCTGAAAGTGTATTCTCTAAAGGAGTATTCTTATCAAACCAATTATGAAAAAAAAGATAATTATCTTAATATGATATATCTTTGTTATTCCAGATAAAATAACTATATGTGGAGAAAAATTGAAGCATTATATTAATGACTACAGACCTGTGTTTTAGTCTCTGTCATATAGTGTTAAATGTTATATAGTTGAGCCATCCACTATAACATGCAGTATATCTTTTAACATTGATCTATGCCTTTTTAAAAGACGTCTCTCTGTACTAGTGCAAAATGAGAGACACATAAAGCCTTGCACATTTCACAGAGGACATTTGCTTTATATAAACTTATATAGGTTTGATGTGTAAAAATAAATGCTGTTTATAGCGAATGCCACTTTTTGCAATAAGTATTATAAAAAGTTCATCTCCTGTGTAAAAATAACTTTCCTGGATATATATGTATATATATGGTATATATATAAATGGTAAATGGACTGCATTTATATAGCGCTTTCAACAGACCACATGGCCATCCAAAGCACTTTACAATTTGCCTCACATTCACCCATTCACACACACATTCGCACGTCCTGATTTTGCCAAGTCCGATGTGTTCCTAGGTCAACATATTTTGTTGACCCTGGAACAACATTTTACTCCAAAAATATATTATTAACCATATCCCTACACCTAAACCTAACCTTAACCATGAGTAATCCCTAAAATCAGAGGAAATGATAGATGAATGACACTGATGTACAAGCACCAAACACTGATTTTAGATTAGATTAGATTAGATTAGATTCAACTTTATTGTCACTGCACATGTAGGTACAAGGCAACGAAATGCAGTTAGCATCTAACCAGAAGTGCAATAAGCAGTAAGTACAGAATAAAGGTCTATAATATGTACAATAACTATACAGGTAAGTATTATGGACATAATTTACAGATATTAAATACTATTAGCATGATATACAGATAGGTGTACTATGAACATACTATACAGATGGGCTATGTAAAAGTGTATGTACACTATAGGCAGAACTATGAACAATTTACAGTATTGCAATGGACAGTAAAGTGCATAGAAAAAAAATTACAATGTGCAAATGGATTATACAGTGTTCCTGGATAAACAGACAGTAGTGCAAGTAATAACAAGTTACAGTTTTTTGCTTGTTGTGAATAAATAAATAAATCAGTCACAGTGTTGAAGAGGGGGAGGAGTCTATGTGTGGTGTGGGGGGTGTTGAGGGGTGTCAGAGGGCAGAGTTCAGCAAGGAGACAGCTTTAGGGAAATTCCTGAATCTTGTGGTCCTTGTTCGGAGGCTCCTGAAACGCCTCCCGGAGGGGAGGAGGTTAAACAGTCTGTGGTCAGGGTGAGAGGAGTCCTTCAGAATGCTGCGAGCTCGACGTAGACAGCGTTTCCTCTGGATGTCCTCAAGAGCAGGAAGTGGTGTCCCTGTGATGCGCTGGGCAGTTTTCACCACCCTCTGCAGTGCCTTGCGGTCAGCTACTGAGCAGTTCCCATACCAGACTGTGATGCAACTGGTCAGGATGCTCTCGATCGCACACCGGTAAAAGTTCACCAGGATGGATGAAGACAGCTGGTTCTTCTTCAGTGTCCTGAGGAAGAAAAGGCGCTGGTGAGCCTTCTTGACCAGGTTGGAGGTGTTTGTGGCCCAGGACAGTTCCTCCGAGATGGTGGTTCCCAGGAACTTGAAGCTGGAGACACGTTCAACAGCCAGCCCGTTAATGTGGATGGGGTCATGCGTGCTTCCATTCTTCTTCCTGAAGTCCACAATGAGCTCCTTTGTCTTATTGGTGTTAAGGAGCAGGTTATTGTCAGCGCACCATGTGGCCAGGTGCTGTATCTCTTCCCTGTAGGCAGTCTCATCGTTGTCACTGATGAGGCCAATCACCGTGGTGTCATCTGCAAACTTAATGATGGAGTTGGATCCATGCACAGGCTTGCAGTCGTGGGTGTAAAGGGAGTAGAGGAATGGGCTCAGCACACAGCCCTGTGGTACGCCAGTGTTAAGTGTGATGGTGGTGGAGTGGGTGTGACCTGACCGAACATGCTGAGGCCTGTTGGTCAGAAAGTCCATAATCCAGTTGCAGAGGGAGGTGTTGATGTCCAGGTCTCCAAGTTTTGTGGTCAGCTTGGAGGGAATGACGGTGTTAAATGCTGAACTGAAGTCAACAAACAACATCCTAACATACGTGTTGTTATTGTCCAGGTGTGTGAGTGCAGAGTGCAGCACTGTACATACTGCATCCTCTGTGCTCCTATTTCTGCGGTAGGCAAATTGGTGTGGGTCCAGTGTGGGTGGGAGGCAGTCTTTGAGATGTGCTAGGACCAGTCGCTCGAAGCACTTCATAATGATGGGTGTGAGTGCTACGGGGCGATAGTCATTGAGGCACGTTGGGGAGGAGTGTTTTGGTACTGGCACAATGGATGTGGACTTAAAACATGTAGGCACAGTTGCTTGGGTGAGGGACAGGTTGAAAATGTCTGTGAAGACCCCTGCAAGCTGCTCTGCACATGCCCTAAGCACACGTCCAGGAATGCCATCCGGGCCAGCAGCCTTGCGTGCGTTGATCCGGCTCAGTGCAGTGTGGACATCTGTGGAGGTGAGTTTAAGGGGTTGGTGGTCTGCTGAGGGTGAGATTTTGGTGGCCATCTCCTTGCTGTCGCTGTTGAAGCGAGCATAAAAGTCATTTAGCTCGTTAAGGAAGTAGACGTCCGTGACTGTTGGTGTGGAGTTGCTTGACTTGTAGTCACTGATGATCTGGATGCCCTGCCACATGCGTCGGGGGTCAGAGTTGGAAAAGTGTTCCTCTACCTTCAGCTTGTAGCAGTACTTGGCCTTTTTGATGCCCCTTTTCAGGTTAGCCCTGGATTTACTGTAGGCCTGAGTGTCATCTGACCTGAAGGCAGCGTTGCGGTCTTTCAGCAGAAGTCGAACCTCCTTGTTCATCCATGGCTTCTGATTAGGGTATGTTGTTATCTGTTTTTCTGTTGTTACACTGTCAATGGTGGAGTTGATGTGATCCAGTACAGAGGAGGTGTAGATATCAATGTCTGTGTGAGAGCCACAGGCAGCCTGTAAAGCAAACATACTCCAGTCAGTGTGTTTAAACCTGTCTTGAAGTAAAGAGTCTGCTCCAGTTGGCCACACTTTGATGGTCCTCACTGATGGCTTCACACGGTTGATGAGGGGTGAATACTTAGGGGTGAGAAACAAAGAAAGGTGATCAGACTGTCCGAGGTGGGGGAGGGGGCTCGCGATGTAAGCTCCATTGATGTTTGTATAAACATGATCCAAAGTTTTGTCTCCTCTGGTGTGGCAGGAAACATGCTGGTGAAATTTGGGGAGTACTGTTTTTAATTTGCAGTGATTAAAATCACCCGCGACAATAAAAGCAGCCTCTGGGTGAGCAGTCTGTTGTTTACTAATGGCTGCATGAAGTTCGTGCAAAGCAAGCTTGGCATTAGCATCCGGTGGAATATAGACTGCGGTTATTATGGTGGAAGTGAACTCCCGTGGCAGATAAAAAGGTTTACATTTAACCATGAGAAACTCTAGGTTAGCTGAGCAGTGTCTCCCAACAATGACAGTGTTCGTACACCAAGCTTTGTTGACATAAATGCACAATCCACCACCTCTTGTCTTGCCGGAGTCATCTGCCGTTCTATCTGCCCGGAGCGTGTAGCGTCCTGCTAGCTCAATAGCATTGTTGGGTACGTCGCTGTGTAGCCATGTTTCCGTGAAAACCATGACATTGCAGTCCATAAGTCTCTTACTGTGGGTGATGCGGAGTCGTAACTCATCCATTTTGTTCACCAGTGACCGCACATTAGCGAGGAAAATGCTGGGTAAAGAGAGCCGGAGCGGTGTTAGCTTTAGCTTGGCTCTTAGACCTCCGCGCTTCCCCCGCCTTTGTTTACGATCTCGACGCCGCCTGCGAGCACTTCCGCCCGGCCGGGTAGAGTGCGAAGCCTCGGTTGTTCTAGCGATCTCAGGGATGAGTCGAAGATTGGTGATAAAACTGTTGGTAAAGTCCTCACCGATATCCAAAAGCTCCTGTCGGGTGTATGATGTTAAAGCAAAGCTGTTCAGTACGAACAGACCCGAGATGAGAAGGAATAATACTGCAAAATTGCAAAAACTGGAGAGACGCTGAGCCTCGCGATGTGTTCGCGCCGCCATCTTGGCCGCCCAAGTTTAAGCGTAAACTTCACAAAATCTATAAACTGGTTCTTCAAATCTGATTGGTTAATCACAATGTCGTTCCAGGGTCAACAACTATGTTGTCCCAGGAACATGTCTCACTTGGTAAAATCAGGTTAGGCCACACATTCACACACCGACTGCGGTGTCTGCCATACAAGGCGCCATCCAGCTCTTCGGGAGCAGCTGGGGTTAGGTTTCTTGCTCAAGGACACCTCGACACTCGGTCAGGTGGAGCCGGGGATTGAACCACCAACCTTCCGGTTTGTAGACAACCTACATGGCGGCAGTGGCTCAGTATATATATATATATATATATATATATATATATATATATATATATATAAATTATACAGTGGGGATCGAAAGTTTGGGCACCCCTTGCAGAATCTGTGAAAATATGAGTAATTTTAAAAAAATAAGAGAGATCATACTAAATGCAGGTTATTTTTTATTTAGTAGTGTCCTGAGTAAGATATTGTACATAAAGGATATTAACATTTAGTCCACAAGACAAAAGAATTGCTGAAATTATTAAAATAACCCCACTCAAAAGTTTGAGAACCCTTGGTTCTTAGTACTGTGTTCTGTTACCTGATGATCCTCGACTGTCTTTCTGTTTTGTGATGGTTGTGCATGAGTCCCTTGTTTGTTCTGAACAGTTAAACTGAGCAGAGTCCTTCAGAAAAATCTTTAAGGTCCTGCAGATTCTTCAGTTTTCCAGCATCTTTGCATATTTTAACCTTTTCCAGCAGTGACTTTATGATTTTGAGATACATCTTATCACACTGAGGACATTTGAGGGACTCAAACACAACCATTTAAAAAGATTCAAACATTCACTGATGCTCCAGAAGGAAACAAGATGCATTAAGAGCTGGGGGGTGAAAACTGAAAACCAAGGGTTCCCAAACTTTTGAATGGGGTTATTTTAATAATTTTAGCATTTTTTTTTTTTTTGTCTTGTGGACTAAATGTTAATATCTTTTATGTACAATATCTTACTCAGGACAGTACTAAATAAAATATAACATGCATTTAGTATGATCTCTCTTATTTTTTGAAAATGACTCATATTTTCACAGATTCTGCAAGGGGTGCCCAAACTTTCGATCCCCACTGTATACTGTGCAATTACATATACTGATGCTACTGGACACAACTTCAGTGATGTTCCTGGACTTATTGAGTGTTTCGGGTCTTTCAACATCATACACCCTCATCCAGGCGACCCAGCTGTGTGTCCAGTTGGCAAATCTAGCTACCCTTCCTCCATGGATCTCCTCTCTTTAGCCATAGCCATCTTGAGGCTTTTTCTGCTGCTTCACTGGTGTTGCGGATGGCTCTTTTCCTCCTCACCTCATTTACACCTAACAAGCTGAAGGCTCTGGCCAGGGATCGGGCTATAAAGCCCCTGCATCCTATACCTCTATTGGGAGACACCTAGCACTCCATCCGGCTTGTTTGCACTCACTGACCAGTCCCTCGTACTTGACGAGCTTCCTCTCAAAGGCCTCTTCCAAAGTGGTCTTCCCAGGGGACTGTAAGCTCCAACAGAACTACTTGTTTAGTGGACTCCGACAAGAGTACGATGTCGGGTCTTAAGGTGGTGATCACAACATGGTTGGGGAACTCGAGTTGCTGCTCCAAGTCCACCAACAGTTGCCAGTCCCTCACAGTGGCCAAGATACCTGCAGATGTTTTTGCGGCTGGTTTTGGCAGCTCTCAAGCTCTGACAAAGGCAATGGCTTGCTTGAAGGGTCGGGAGCGCTTGGCCCACTTGACTCCTGTAGCAATGGCTTCCGCAATGGCCTTCAGTACCTGGTCATGCCTCCACCTGTATCGTCCCTCTCCCAGTGCCTTTGAGCAGCAACTCAAAATGTGCTCTAGGGTTCCACGCTTAGAGCACAGTGAACATGCTGGAGACTCCACTTTGCCCCATATGTAAAGGTTTGATGGACTCGGAAGCACATCATATACCGCTTGAATGAGAAAACTGATCCGCTGTGGCTCTGCCTTCACCAGCTCCGCCCATGTCACTTTCCTTTTGATTGCATTCTCCCATCATGTCCAGGCACCCTGTTGCCTCATTCCTACTGTCCTGCAGGTTCTCTCTTCCTTAGCCACTGCTCTCACCTCCTCCTAGACTAGGCAGCTCTTATTCTTCCCTTTGATGGTGTCAATGTGGGGAGTTGAAAAGGAACCCAGTCCAGCCCTCCCTCTTGTTACCACCCCCACCAGCCTCTTCAATCCCAGCCGTTGCTACTTTTGGGTCACTAGAGTCTCTATATAGCAACACTTCCCTAGCTTTTGTAACCTTGAACACCTCTTACAAGGACTTAAGCGGCAGTTGCAGTTTGTTGCGGTGCCCATAGAGTGCGATGCAATTTAGACTTTTTGGAAGCCCCAGCCATCTTCTGAGGTGGCTACTGACCTTCCTCTCTTAGGTTTCCACGATCGAGATTGGCACTTCATAGACAAGTAATGGCAACAGGATTCTGGGAAGAATGCCATGTTGGTACAGCCAAGCTTTGAACTTCCCTGGCAATCCAGACCTATCCACTGTCTTTAGCTATCTGTCCAGGTCAGTGCAGGTTGACTGGATGGATGAGGAGTCCCTCAAGGTGCTGTCAAACACCTTGCTTAAGCTCTTGACAGACTTCTCTGTGATTGTCGGAATTTTTTCACCAGCTACGCTGAACCGGAAATTATCATCCACCTTTCCTCTTCATGGCCAGGGAGAACAGAACTACAGAGATGTTGCATCCCGTGACGATTCCAATCTCGACTTTGTGCCAGCCTGATGTCACTGCTCCTGAAGAAGTTATCATCCTGAAATTGTTGTAGTAATCAACGATGAGGTCTCTGACTCTGCACAGGACATGATGTTTTGTGAGGGTGAGCTGAACTAGCTTGTGTGGTATTGAGCCATATGCGTTAGCCAGATCAAGCCACAGCACTGTCAGATTGCCCTTGTTCTCTCTAGCCTCTCTGATTAGCTGTGTTACCACTCCTGTGTGTTCCAAACACCCAGACATTCCTGCAATTCCACCCTTCTGGACTGATGTGTCGATAAACTTATTCTTTGATAGGAAGGTGCTCAGTCTGTTGGAGACTGCACTGAAGAAGATCTTAGCTTCAATACACAACAGGGAGATAATGCGGAACTGGTCTATCTTCTTGGAGTTCTCCTCCTTTGAAATCCAGACCCCTTCCGCAACTCTCCACTGTTCAGGGATCCTGCCCCTCCTCCAGATAACATGCAGGATTTTCCACAGGAACAGCAGGAGTTTTGGACAGTTCTTGTACACTTTGTAAGAAGTGCCGCTTGGTCCTGGAGCGGAATAACTTCTCGAACCTCCTTCAGCTGCAGCTCTGACATGTTGAATTGCACACTTGGCCAAGGAGGGTCTATCAGAGTGCTGCACTCCCCCAAATCTTGTTCTCTTACTGGGTTGCTGTATGTTTCCTTCAGGTGGTGATCAATCTCCTCCTGAGAGCAGACCAGCTTGCCGCTACACTTCTGTCCTAGCAGCTCCTTAGTGAACATAAAGGGGTTGGCAATAAATGCGGCTCTCTTTCGGGCTCTTTCACGACGGCGCCTCCGATGCCACTTTGCCCGATGGTGGATCCTGATCTTCTTTCACAGGATGCTCATCAAATGTGCCAGGCCAATGCGATCCTCCTTTCCTGCCTGCCTGTATTGTCGCTTCAGGGTTTTCATCTCCTGTCTGATGTTATGGATTCTCACCTCGCGTTGGTTATTTGAGTGAGATCCTCTGGAGCCTCCTTCTTTCACTTCTTCACCGAACCATGTCATGGCTTGCAGTTTCCTGTCAAATTCTCCCCTTATGGTGGTCTCCAGGATTTGATCGACATCATTATCAAACTGGTTCCACAATGAGTTCATGTTAGATGCAGGCCACTTGATCCGCCTCCTCTCAGACTTAATGCTAGAGGGAGTCATTTGCAACACTTGGAGGTTCTGGGCACTGTGGGGTGACTCCGGGTCTGGCTCCTCCTGCATCTCACCAGGTTGGACACCTTTGCGCTGTGTTGGTCTTGTCCCCACCAGACACTTCATCCTCCATTGGTGGATCTTTAGGCCTTGCTTATTTCCTGCAGATTTTGCCACATATACACTGCTTTTTCGTAGCCGTTTGTCCATTGCCTTGTTCTGATACCGTTATATCAGTCCAGTTGGGGTGCTCATCCTCCCCCCCCCTCAGGCACCCCTGGGGGTATTTTTCCATTAGGTTCATCGTAGCTTGTTGTGGGAGTCCCCCTCACAGAAGACACAAAATTAGGTTGCCAGCATATTCTGCCCCAATTGCCGTCTTTCCGAGCTGTCACCGACTCTCCGGTTGTCACCATGCTTTTCATGGTTGTCAACCAGCCTTTCCTGGTTGTCACTGATTGAATCAGATTAAAGCTGTGCAAATACATCTACTGATGCTACTGGACACATCTTCAGTGATGTTCCTGGACTCGGGTCTTTCAACATCATACACCCTCATCCAGGCAACCCAGCTGTGGTTGATCAGACCACAGCTTGTGTCCAGTTGGCAAATCTAGTTACCCTTCCTCCATGGATTTCCTCTCTTTAGCCATAGCCATCTTGAGGCTTTCTCTGCTGCTTCACTGGCATGTGCTCAAAGAGTGAACTGCAATCAAGATCATGTGTGCATTCTCTCTCTCTCTCTCTCTCTCTCTCCATACCTTTAAACTAATTTTAGCAACTTGTGTTTAGTTGTGTTTCAATTACTTACTTAGCCAGCCTTTTTTGACATTTCAGACAACTGAACTACAAATGTTCCAGTGATGTCTGTGAAGGGATGTTCACTGGACAACCTCACACATCTGTGCTGCCATGTGCTCAATCCACTCATCAGCTATATATATGCAGAAATATTATGTTTACCATGTATTATTACATACATGTACTTTATAGATATATGTAATCCCCAATAACTCCGTTCTACTCTGTTTGTTTGTGTCTGGAAACAGCTCTCTTCACATGCTGTGTGGGATCAGTTTGTGATATCGGAGCATTGTAATGAGTATAAGTATGAATACAGGATACCAGTATCTGTATTGGTGCATCCCAAGATTTCTACATCCTGGTGACCAGGAAGATGGCTGTGTAATGTGAGCAGGGGTCCTACTCAGCTTTGGCCATGAGGCATGCATCTTGTGCCTGAGCTTCTTTCACCTTCTACTGTTATCAAGCTGAGGGAGAAACCTCCTGACTGCTGATGCCTTTAATCTCTTATGTTGTAGATGGTCTTCTGTCCTCTTTCGAGGCTTGTGAGCTGATCTTCTTTAGTGCCTAGGATTTTGACAACATGTCCACCACTGCCTTGGAGAAAGGCTCTCAAAGTGTTTTCAACAGAGGTTCAGGCCCCACTAGGGGGGTCTCCAACCCTGCTCCTGGAGATTTCAGCTCCAGCTCAATCAAACACACATGAATCAGCTAATCAAGGGGTTCAGGGTTACTGTATAATTACAGACAGATGTGTTGGAACAAGAAGTCTTCTCGGTTCCTAAAATCTGTACCCGACCCGAATCACTTCTTACCCAAACTCAGAAGTGATTCTGATAAAAGTTTTTTAAAGAAAAACCCAACCCAAGACAGAGCTGAGTCAGATATGACTGCATTTATTTTCAAACCAGACAGCATTATAATAGATTGCACAGCCTGCAGTCAGTAATTAAAAATCCCAGTGTACTGCTGACTGATTTTTCAGTCTCTCCATGACTTTGATTTATTTAACATTAATTATTCCTTTATATTATTGCCTGCCTGATAGAAACAAGCTATTTTTGAGTTTGGCTCTTAATTGTAACAGTGGATTGGAATAATAAACGTGATCGCTTAAAAATCGATAACCTGATAAATCATGGATCCACTAGTGTTGTCTGCTCTGCAATGCTATTTACCTCATCTCCGGCGAAGGGATGCTGCACACAGAAGAGAAAAGCCCTGTCCTGCATGAACATGCTGCGTTTTGAAGCGAGTGGCTTTGATGAATCTCTATAAGAAGTATTTCTGTGTGTGAGGTTACAAATGTATGTTCCTTTCTCAAAAATGCACCTACTTCAATGCACAAGTACAGGGGATCAGGTCCATGTGGAAAAAGCCCACTCATTTAAAATCGCCTGACACCTGAGGCAATTAATATCGAACCCAGCCATAGCCGAAGCTCTCATTTTTGGAAAGTTTTGGACCCTAAATCTGCTCGGGTCTTGGGTCAGACCTCCGGTTTTCGGATCCGAGTGGACCCATGAAGATCTGTAGTTGGAGCAGGACTGGACCTGAAGTGTGCAGGACGGTTGCTCTCCAAGAGCAGGGATGGAGATCCTGTCCGATGAGATGTCTATTCAGGACATTTGCCGAGCTGAAGATTAATCTTCTCAGAATACCTTCGCTAGGTCTTGCAATTAGGAAATCTCCTCTTTAGCACCACATGTGTTATCTGTGCAAGTGCATTCAAGCTACACAGCTTTTGGCTGCTTGTATGCCTAGGACACGCTCATTTGTGTGATTTCGACTATGTTATATAGCACTAAAGCCGTGTTTGCACGCATATTCATGGAAATGTGCTATGTGGAGAAGCAGCTGATCGTATATGTGTTTTCTTCAGCTGAGAGCAATGAATAAATTGTAAACATGAGTACACATCAAGTGTGTCTATCGTTGTTTGGTTCCTGCTGTGGCTGGCATTTGTGCATCTACTTTGTCGTCATTAATTATTGATTGGTTTTATTGTTTGATATGGTTGTGTAGTGTCATTGTGCATGGCTGCTCAGAACAATGCTTGTTTTATGTGAGTTTATCTTGGCTCCCTCCCAGCTGACTGATGCGCTGATCCCATGTTCTCATCAGCCTCTCGCTCTAGTGGTTTCCAGCAGATCCACTGCATGCTTTGAGTGTCCGTGTAGGTATTTGGTTTATAAACTATCTTTGACAAGCGGCTGTTCTTGCTTACATTGCGACTCTTCCCTCACTTCTTGATCAAGTGGTTGCTGAAATAGAGCAGGATTTTATATAATTCATATAGTGTTAGATATACGCATATCCAACTTGAAATCTCTGGTGACCTAACATATGCATGGACCCTCGAGGAGTCTCCAGAGTCTTACAGAAGTCTTCTGAGACCAGGACAGTCCAGTGCCATGTTATATGAGGAATGGCTCCGCCCACCTCACGAGCGCTCAATCATGTTTACAGGCGCAATGCAACAGGGCTTCAGTAATCTCGGAGAAAGAGGTTTCCCCTGATACCACGTTTTATTCCCCTCCTCTCAAGAAATCGATTACTTAGGATAAATGAAACGTTTATATAATTGCATTCATTTAATTGGGAACAATGTGGATAGGGCTGTGAAATACAGTAACATATATTAACTAAATTAATTAAAACTTTACTTACGCATTTCGTTTTATCACTGATATATTAATTATTCTTCTCTTTGGTGAACCTTGTGATGCTACGATTTGGCTTTCTATGATGCGCTTCAGGATCACTTGGTTGGAGCGTGCGTCGGTCGCGCGCTGTAGGGGTTAATGAGCGCGCGCGCGTCACAGACTGTCAGTTTTCAAAATGACGCTCTTGTCCGCGAGCGATCAACGCGTCACTGAATGCAACATGAAGGACCGCACACAAGAGCTCAGACAAGTGAGTATGATTAGAGTTAATTGAGTCCGGCTGAAGTTTATATCTGTGCTCTGAAGGGCAGACGCGCGCAGATAATGATTTCATATTGATCACTTAGGCTACTCCTCAGAATCGCAGATCAGTTGTGATGGCTCAAGTTTGTTGTGCACTAGTTGGAATAAGGTCGTTGTGTATCGTTGGTGGATTTGAGATGAGCACAATGAACAAATGCTGTTTTATTTGTGTTTGTCATAAATGCATTTATACTGACCTTTGGACAGAATAATGAAGTTCCTTTGTTTGAGTTGAATAGATTGGAAGTGATGCGCTAAAATTCAGAAAAACATCATTTGTGAGTTGTGTTATAATTTATTTACCTTTGAAACTGTAATTAAATAATGTTAAAATAAAAAGGGGGTTATGTTCGTGTAGATAATAAAAGTACTGCGTGCTCATTTACATATACAGTAAAAGTCAGATTACACCATCAGCAGTTACAGAGCTGAAAACTGATTTAACATGCCACATTTCACTGAGCAGATTAAGATTTAACATGATAAATGATGCTTCAACTCTGTGATTTTCTGTAATGGAGAGTACTGAGTTGAGCACAATAATCATTAACCAGTCTTTCCTCGCTATCACTGAACAAACAGAGGACAGGAGAGGGATTCTGTCCTGTTGTGATTCTGGACACTGGCTTGAGTGTGTTAACAAGTCAAATCAGAAAGCCTTGTTTCATTTCTCTGTCAGTACTAGAGCTGCGCGAAAATGACAAAGAAATTATATTTCTATATTTTCTGTGATTTTGTTGATGATAATTAGACTAAATGATGCTGAGTGTTTTTAGTGCTGATATCTTGGCTGGTTTAGGTCTGTAATGGACTGCTAATTCCCAGAGTTTTTCATATTGTGTACCGTGGCCAGTTCATAGACTTTCCATTAAGGGGTGACTTTTGCCACCTTGAATTCATTTACCGTGGACCAGGGTATTTTACCTTTATAAGAGCAGCTTTATTCCAACTTTATATGCGTCATCTTTTATGTCAAATTCTTCCCAGATAGCAAACTGACTCCAGAGCGGAGATCCGGATCAGATAAGGTCCATAACCCACCCATATCCACTAATAAAGTGGTTCATCCGGCTCGGACCTCTTCATTATGTGGGTGCATATCTTATTCAAAATGGGTTATGTGGCCAAAACTAGCTACAGAAATATCTAAAAATAGAGCTGACCAACAATATATATAAACTAGACTGCTTTAAAAGCTTCAATATCCCATTTGTTTCCAAATACCACGGAATAAAACCATTCAAAACTTGAAAAAAATTTCCTTAGTAACTCTCTAAAGAATTAGTTAATTATAGACTGTAGATACATTGAATAGGTTTTACAGGACAATTAAAATACAACCATAAACATTGTGTTTACTTACAGGTGCTGGTCATATAATTAGAATATCATCAAAATGTTGATTTATTTTACTAATTCCATTCAAAAAGTGAAACTTGTATATTATATTCATTCATTACACACAGACTGGTATATTTCAAATGTTTATTTCTTTTAATTTTGATGATTATAACTGAAAAAAAGGAAAACATATTCAGTATCTCAGAAAATTAGAATATTGTGAAAAGGTTAAATATTGAAGACACCTGGTGTAACACTCTAATCAGATAATTAACTCAAAACACCTGCAAAGCCTTTAAATGGTCTCTCAGTCTAGTTCTGTAGGCTACACAATCATGGGGAAGACTTCTGACTTGACAGTTGTCCAAAAGATGACCATTGACACCTTGAACAAGGAGAGCAAGACACAAAAGATCATTGCAAAAGAGGCTGGCTGTTCACAGAACTCTGTGTCCCAGCACATTACTAGAGAGGCGAAGGAAAGGAAAAGATGTGGTAGAAAAAAGTGCACAAGCAATAGGGATAACCGCACCCTGGAGAATATTGTGTAACAAAACCCATTCAAAAATGTGGGGGAGATTCACAAAGAGTGGACTGCAGCTGGAGTCAGTGCTTCAAGAACCACTACACACAGACGTATGCAAGACATGGGTTTCAGCTTCGCATTCCTTGTGTCAAGCCACTCTTGAACAACAGACAGCGTCAGAAGCGTCTCGCTTCAAAAAGGACTGGACTGCTGCTGTGTGGTCCAAAGTTATGTTCTCTGATGAAAGTTAGACGCCGCATTGCTGCAGTAATTCAGACAAAAGGAGCCACAACTAAGTATTGAGTGCTGTACATGCCATTACGTTTCATGTTCATACTTTTCAGTTGGCCAAGATTTCTAAAAATCCTTTCTTTGTATTGGTCTTAAGTAATATTCAAATTTTCTGAGATACTGAAAATGGGATTTTCCTTAGTTGTCAATTATAATCATCAAAATTTAAAAACATAAACATTTGAAATATATCAGTCTGTGTGTAATGAATTAATATAATATACAAGTTTCACTTTTTGAACGGAATTAGTGAAATAAATCAGCTTTTTGATGAGATTCTAATTATATGACCAGCACCTGTAATTCAAAACTTGAGCTCTAAAAAAGACAATAATATTGACTCCGTTCAATAACTTTGAATGAATTAGTTAAATTCAGCTATAAGCAATTCTACAGCAGACAAAGGTTCCATTGTTCACTTTGTGTCAGCTTGATGTTGATTGAATTATGTTCAAATCAGTGAAAATGTTGGAAACATGAAACAAATTTGATTCGGCAATAAAGCAGCCCTGTAGAAAACAGTGATGTCATCATCCAGTAGCCATTATACAACGTCCAACATCCAATAATAGTCTTGAATATTCAGTGTCTTTTAAACCCCAACTAAGCCAGAGGTGACAGTGGAACCCAAACTTCACCAGGTGACTGAAACGGAAACCAGGTGCAGTCGTCTCAGCTCTCCTCTGGCTAAAGGAACAAAGATTATATTTTCAGGCTGCATCACTAGTCTTATTGTGGACTAATGTCATTAACAATATTTCACTGTAAGCATGATAAAACTGCACTGTGGTCCTGCTCCTGGCTTTACTCGTAAGGATCTAAGCAGAGGACTTGCCCGTTTCTCGTGGTCTTTGCTCAGTGCCAATGTAGGCATATCTGCATCACTTTGACCATTGACTCACGTGCTACGATTGGTCGATTATCTACAATGCCTGCATGTTATGGGTCAAACTACTTTTTGATCATCACCTTCAGCAAAGATGAAAACAGGAAAACAAAGCCAAAACCTGGATATTTAAGGCAATATAGAAATCCTGACCAGGCTTGAAAAAAGCATGAATGGTCACCCAAAAATAAGTAAAAAGCATTGGATGTCAAATATTTCTCACAACAACTGTTATGACACAAGCACAAGCACAAGCATATAACATGCAGGCATTGTAGATAATCGACCAATTATAGCACGTGAGAAGATGGGATCTACAGAGAATGGTCAAAGTGATGCATGCAACATTTCATGAAATCTCATAGCAGCCACCAATTTTCATGTTTTAAAAGGATACATATAACTACTAACCCTAAAAATAAAAGTGAACCAGCTAACATTTAAAGAAGTGTGACGTTTTCGGAAATATGCTTATTCTTGCCAAGATTCATTAGAAGATCTCTTAAAGGGTTAGTTCACCCAGATAGCAAAATTATATCATTAATTACTTACCCTCGTGTTGTTCCAAACCCGTAAGACCTCCGTTTATCTTCGGAACACAGTTTAAGATATTTTAGATTTAGTCCGAGAAGCAAAAAAAACTGCGAAGCAAAAGCGAAATCTGTGGCAGTGCATTCAGAATCCACGATCTGCGAAAACAAATCTTTGAAAAACTTTAACAAAAAAGAAGCATATTTGAAGAGCCTGTTACATTTGTGCGACTGAGTTCATTTTTTTTCATTTTCATTGTGTTTTTCCTCTTTTGTAATGGCATATGTTTGATACATTAGTTTCATACATTTGATACAAAGTTACATTCAGTTTTTTAAAGTTTCGTCCATTATTATTGAACTAAATGTAATTCCATAGAAAGAGCTAATTAACATTTAAAGGCAAATGCTACAAAACTGAATGTTCTGAAAAAAAATCTTTTTACACTACCATTGAAATTTTTTTAACCAAACTATGTTACAAACTTTCCATTAGGACCCTAAGGAATCATATCAACTTGTGGAAAATGGGCATGATGTCCTCTTCATCTCACCTGCAATTCTTACTTGAAATGTAAAATAAGTGACCTACATATTCACTCTTGACTGAATTAAAATGCGGATTTAAGGTAACTAAATCCCCATACCTCCCAGAAAAACAATGAATCCTGTCCAAATTGGGCTTTGTTAACTTTAACTCAAATCCACAATAATGCTAATGTGCTTTAAAGATCTAGCTTAACTCGACACAATGAGGTATTTCAAAATTAAAACAGCAAAAAAAGCCAATAACTGTTAACAGTTAAGTAATTGGTATACGTAAATGTACAAATAAAAAATATTTTGACAGTACTTTCTGTTCTGTCCTCATAGACCTGCCGCTTCTCCACTCAGTGACGGTTTAAAAAAGGCGCGTTCGATGTCCAAATTTGGCTAGCATCTGTAGTGAGTCTTTTAGGGCATACTGTAGGGCGTATATTGGGCGCATGGCCAAGTGTGGCAGGACAATTAAAATTTTCTAAGTGGCATCTAAATCAGCGTTTATATGTATTTGCACTACAATTACAACTGCATAAATCATGAGATTATTGTTTTTAAATAATATAGAAATATTATTTTCTAAAATTCTAAAATTGCCAGCAGGTGGGGGCAAGTCATTGTCATCTTTAACTATGATATTGATTTCTTTGGTTTTTTTTATTTGTAAGCGTATATTCATAATAATTGCACTGATGTCACATTTGTTGGTGTATAAAGTATTTATTGGTTATGTGCCAATAAGATAACATCAGTCATCATGTTGTTACTTACCTGCTCATCTGGCTGATCCTGGGTTTTTTCTTTTCTGGTAACAACAGCCATACCACGTTGTACTGTAGGTGTAATTCTTATGTTGTTGTTTTTTTTTTATTTTATTATTCGTATTTAAACCACATGCTGTAAGTTAGGACAAATAATGATGTGTTCTCAAGGACTGCTCTGCATTGTGTAGTGCTAGGTTTGCTGCTCCAACAATTTTCTTTGTGGTTTTGTGTAGCCCAGTAAAGGTGCTGAGTTTGAACTCTATATTAAAATTTGTTTTGTTATTTTGTATTTAGTATTTAGTCATCACACTTATTTTTGTCTGTGGGGAGAAAATAAATATTTTCACTTCAGTCCCCATGTTGGACTATGCCTATCTAGTTCCTCTCTAGACCTTTGGAAACACAATATCTGACTTTGGTGGCTATAAGGCTAGAAAGTTCACAGTCACCTAAAAGTTTGGACATTTTAGGTATTTGCACACTCAATTCAATTAATGTTTTTACATTTGATCTCATATTAGGCAGTTTTACAAAGAATAGTGTCTCACAAACATCCCAATTTACATGCTATCAGTAATTTCTTTGTGTTATTTATGTGTCCAACCAATCACAAGTTAAGTATGGAGTGCCTCAGGGCTCAGTATTAGGCCCTGTACTTTTCTTCTTGTATATGTTTCCCTTATTGTGGTCCCATTAATGCCAGTACAGTCTTGCATGTATTATACATGACAAGATTATATGTTTATCATTTTGTAAAACCTTTGCGTGCGTGCTTCACTGCATCATTTCTATCATAACTTTCTGTGATGTTCTTCTACCCGGCTCCATACATGGCTCTGGCACTCCGGTGGTGAAAATATTTCATTGCCAGATCTATATAAAAGACTATTTGCAAACTAAGGTATAAGTGGACAGTTTTTTGTTGCCAACATTGCTGACTGATTCGTCCCTGATGATTGCATGGGTACAGGTCTAACAAATCGCTTGAATGCACTGTAAGTCGCTTTAGATAAAAGGATCTTCCAAATGAATAAATGTTAAATGACACTACAACGACAATTACTACAATGACATGTTGATTTTTTTATGATAATAAATCACTTAATGACCACTGTATTTCTGTTAATCAGGGAAAAGACCCAGAAGAGGTGGATGAGGTGGCCGTCGGTATTGAAAAGGGTTTCATGGACGAGTTCTTTGAGCAGGTTTGATATGAACATTGCTTTTTCATTAATTAAATCTCCTTTTCTGGGATTTTTTTCCTAATCAGACACACACAGAAAGATGCTGCTGAATGATTCATAATGACACGCAATGAACACGTCATGTTAATACTGCCATAAAACAGATTCACAGAATAACTTAAATGTGTTTGGACAAAGTCAGCACTAAACTTTGCAGTTGCGTTCTGTTTATCAAGTAACAGTGATAACTTCTTTTGACATGTTATATAAGATACATTTGCAAACATACACTATGCATATATAAATCAGCAGTTGACATATGCACAGTAAAACAAATGACTGCTGATCAGATTAGTATTTGAAATATGAAAATATATTGTTAAGTATTATTTATTTATTTGATATTTTTTTGTAAAGCTCTAAGTTTTGTTTGGGTCTAACCCTACAGAGGTATGTGAAACAAGCTTTACTGTTAATGAACAACATGTACTGTATTTGATCCATTCTGATCTTCCTCTTGTCTCTCAGGTAGAGGAGATTAAAGGGTTCATTGACTCTCTGGCAGAGAGAGTAGAAGAAGTGAAAATAAACCACGGTGCCATCCTGGCCTCTCCAAACCCGGATGAGAGTAAGATCCTGCTACACTTAAAGACTTAATTAGCTCACAAACGCAAATGAAAAAAAAAAATACAGTCTTTTGATCAGCTTCACCATTACAAATAATTTGTGTATCTCTGTAAAAACTTAAATGAACATTTAAATAGATTCAGACATAACAACAGGACAGTTGTGATTTGCTGCATTAACACAGCTACAGAATGTGGAGGCCGAATCTGGTTCAGATGTTCAATACACTTCTGTTTACACTCGCTTCACTTATGAAAGAGAGTGACTACATTGCAAGTGTCTCCATTAACCCTCAGATATTTACTCAGATATATGCTGACCTTTATGAGGTTCCACATGTTGTCCGTTTATACTTTATTTAAAGGTGCCCTTTTTTCAGTGTAATTACACAAGTGAGTAATATTAATTATCAACATGTAACTGCTAAATATTTTGGTATCATTTTCCTTGTAGTTATGCATAATTTACTGTTATTACTATAGTAATTAAAGTACACGTGATAATTAAAGATGTGTAAAAATGACATTGTTAAAAGTGGGAAAAGACGGTAGCACTTTATTTTACAGTCCTGTTCCTCATGTACATACTATGTACTTATTATAGTAATTACAATAACTATGTAATAACTAGGTACCAACCATGAACCTACCCCTAAACCTAACCCTACCCCATGTAGTTACCTTGTATTACCAGAACTTTCTTAGATAAATACACTGTAAGTACACGTACTGTAAAATAAAGTGCAACCGAAAAGACTATGAACGATTATATTCTTTTTTGATGTGAAAGAAAACAGTAAGATTTCATTTAGTAATTTGTGCACCAGAGGAGACCCATCTCTATTTTAAGAGTGAGATTGGTTACTGTGTGCTGTGTGAACGGACAGTCAACAGCTGTTTATTCTACAGACTCAGATTCTGAAGAAAAATAACAGTAAACAATAGTGCCATATTCTGTTGAAATCCCCCATATAATGCAAATAGTACCCATTTTATACACTAAATGTAAAGGAATATTAATGTATAGATTCCCTCAAATTGACAGCAAAAAAAAAAAAAAAAAAAAACACACATTAGAGTGACCTGTTACCTGTTCAGAGAAGTGAACGATCTTTAGATCTTAGTTCCTCTGACCTGATGATAACTGTGTGTGTGTGTGTGTGTTTTCTTATTTCATTATTGTTCCTGTAGCTCATGGATTTTATTCTGAGAGGATGAACTGAAATGAGCTAATAAAATGTTTACCTTGATTGCAATGTACGCTGCTTTGGATAAAACCCTTTATCAAATGCAAGCAAAGTACAATGTATTTCAGCCAGCCTCTAATGTCTGTATAAAGCACAAACACACTCTGCTCCTGCTAATTGCTGCAGTCTTCACTGCTCTTACCGCGCTTGACGTCATGGAATATTATATTAGAAAGTGAATGGTAACCCTGGATCTGGTATAGTTTTTTATAGCCACAACTGAACCAGAACAGCGCTGAGATGTGCAGTGCGCCATAAAAGAGAAGCAGGTCTAACTGTAAGACATCACACTGAGTTCTTGTCTGGTTGGGTTGTGTCACAGCCTGACGACGCTTGTGACTGACACACTAAAAGCCAGTGATCTCCCACAATTACAGCAGTTCTCTGTTCTTCAATTTACTCACAGTAAATGAATGTACTCTGAAGTGACACAAGAAATATTAATGGACTGATAGATCTCGTGGGTAGTGGTGTATCAGATGGCTAGGACTTCAGTCCCAGGCTATATTTATTTAGTGGAGCGATGGGCTCGCAGGATTGAGTCAGAGCTAATGGGTCCACACTCCTAAGGTGGATCGGGGCTGATGGTGGGGCTGAAAGGCACCTTCTACAATATTTAGTAGTAACTTATTAGTGGTGACTGTCAGTTTGTGTGCGTATAACAGGATTTTTCAGAAAAATTAATACAAGACGTATTCAGCCAGACGATTAACATTATTAACAGCAATTATTATATGATGCAGTCACACTTGTAGCAATATTTGTTAGTTCTGTTGTTGATTCAGGGTTAGCATCTAAATGGGCCAACCAGGGCTACAGATTACAACTCAACCTGTCCTCCAACCAATACGCTTGTATAGTTTGTTTGTCCAAATCCCTGAAATACGACCCATCAGAGCGTATAATACAATTGAGCCCCTATAGGCAAAAGTTCATTTTCATATTAATGTTTTGTACTCTTATATTTGCCCTCTGGTTTGCGTTTCGTGTAGCTCAGTTAGTAGATTATTGCGTTATACCTTGATAAGTAATCATGCTATCGTGGGTTCGATCCCAGGAATGGACGTGCACGAAAATGAATATGCTCAATAAATCATAATTTAGCATGATTTCTGTGAGGGTTAGGTTTAGGGGTGGGGTTAGGTGTGGTCATTCGAACGAATAAGCCACTTACAGTAGTAAAATATGTAGGAAATACTGTGAGAACGGTGTAAAACGCCCACACATTGCATTTAAATAAACGTGCGTTTTGATTGGTAATGACGTTATACGTCAATTCATGACGACAGACGCAACGCGATACTGTCATTATTTTTACGCCTGCTAGAGGGCGCTTAACTTTAAAATGTAAATATAGGTCGTAATAAGGTGCTTGTTTTATGTTGGAGGACAGGTTCTTACAACTACGACCTTCAAGGCCACAATCAAACAGAATAAACTGGTATTTATGATTATTTCACACAGCAGAAGGACACACGTATTGACACACGCGTCTGCACCGATTGGTTTGCTATCACATAGCTACTTTAAACAGCTCCATTAAGCCTATAGCACCAGAGAGCGCACATTTAGAAAAATAATGATGAAATTCCCATATATTCACACCTCATTTCTTTACTGAGGATATTACTATGTTACTATATTAATGATTCACTAAATTATGCGATCATCTGATGAGTTTTGTGTGCTCTCTCTCGTCTCACTGTCCTTACACATAGTAGGGAAGAAATGACATCAAAATGACTTTAAAAAAATTAATTAAATAAATAAATAATTTAATGAGTTTCTGTTTATATCATGTATTTAGGACTTAGCCTATCACACAAACAAGAGTCCTGTTTTTTCCTCTCTAATATCTGAACAATTGCTAATTCTGTTTTGCTGCGTCAGGAAGAAATAAGATCAAACAGCAGAACTGCTGCGTCTCCGAACAACAGTGTTTTGTTTCTCAGTGTTTCACAGATCAGAAAATGATTCAATCGGCCTTTAACCACAGTCATTTGCAAAGTTAAATCAATCAGATTTTTTACGAATCTGTTGATTCGACTCCCTCATTAAGACAGTAATTTGATGCTACCTTCTGACAGCTGTAGTTTCATAAAAAAGTAGCTTATTTCATTTTTGCAATCATTTAATATTTCTACATTAAAATGTTATATTTAAACTTATCATTTACACACAATCCATCTATGAATTTTGTTGATTGTGATTTCAGTTGATTGTTAAAAGGGCAGGATTTTTTGATTAAATAAGAACCGCACATGAGAGGACACAGATATGACAATAACTTTTATAATACTAATAAGCCAAAATCTCTGTTTTTTGTTGTTGTTGTTTTTTTGCTCAAAGTTATGTCAGGGTTTTGATTTCTCAACTGAGAGAACACATTGTTTATTATATTATAATGAATATTTAACGTTACATTTAATCTTTGACTATAGCCTAGACATGTTGCATACTAATTGTACTATTTATGAACCTCAAAGCATTTGTTTGTGTATTTTTTGTTTCTCCATAACAATGTTCTGTTTGAGGGCATTATTAGTGTAGGTATAGGCCCTGAACACAGTACTGTACTTTGTGTCACGTTCTTATTCATCTTGATTTCTTGTGTGCTTCTCCTGGTTGAGGCGTAGTGAACTGATGTGCTGATCTCATGAATGTGGAGTGAGTCATGCACAGAAACCAACAGCCAGGGTCAGGCTATTCGTTAAATAATACATGAAATTAGTAAACGATTAAAATAAATTATTATTGTTTTTCACCAAACCTTATCTTATATCCCTCGAACACAAGGAATATGTTGCACGTGTTGCATGAGACCATATGGTGATACTTATATAGCCTGATGATGATTGTCATCCACTGCCAATATATAGATGACTGCAAGCAGGACATTTTAGAAAAAACTAAATATATTTTAGTGGTCCAAAATAGAAGGAAGGGGATACAGCATTAGAACAACACCAGGGTGAATAAATGATGACTTAATTTTCATTTTAAGGTAACCTTTCACTTTCAAAAGTAATGGACAGTCAAAACACTGTAACTCTCTGCACAAAATCACTGTAAATGCATCGCATTGAATTAAGGATGCCTTCAGGATTTCTAGAAGGGAATAGTTATAATATAATAGGTATATTCCAGGAGCTCGAGATCAGAAATGATGTGCATGTAAACATGTTCTGTGTTTTTCTCTTTAATTGTATGACAGAAACAAAAGCGGATTTGGAGGAGTTGATGACAGATATCAAGAACTTGGCTAATAAAGTACGCTCCAAGTTAAAGAGTGAGTCCTTCATCTTTAACAACACACATGTTGAAGCATTAACGAATCGATTGCCCCTCTCTTAACCTGTCAGGTGAAGACTAACTTACTTCAGTATGAATGTGATAGACTGTGGTGAAGTAGAAGCTCACTTAAAGTTTTATAAATAGTAAGAAACGTAATAGGCAGTGAGTCTAGTGACAATAACATTGTCTGATATGAGCACTCAAGCTTCAGATGGTTCAAAATGCAGCAGGTAATTTAATAACTCTACCGGACGTCCTCCCAATAGTGCGTACGATGATTTAATCTTGAGGTCATGAATGCATGAATAAGCTTTTTGGCGTTATAAATAGAGAGCAGTCAATATCATTTGCATTTACCATCATTCATTAATGTTCCCTAAGACGATGAAGCGATGAGTGATGTCTTCTGCTGAGCTCACCATTACATCATGACACTGAGTCCCGAGGATTGGGAATAACTTTGCTATTATTGATTCTTCTTTACTCCCTTTAGCACAAGTAAATAATTAACCATCGTTTATTTTATTTCTTTAGATATCCAACAGACCATAGAGCAGGAGGAGGCACTAAACCATTCAAAAAATCCATCGGCTGATCTGAGGATACGGAAAACACAGGTCAGAGGCGTTACAACCTGTTATTACTGATGACTGGCAGATATGTTGTTGTGTGCTCATTAATATAAGAGGTTTCTGTTTTTCAGCACTTAACCCTGTCACGTAAATTTGTGGAGGTGATGACAGAATATAATGCAACGCAGTCAGATTACAGGGAGCGCTGTAAAGGACGGATACAGAGACAGCTGGAGATCAGTGAGTAAAACACACTGGTAATGCTTTAGTAATCTAGACATGACCAGAAACTTAAACATATATATGTAAGGTCCAAGTTCCCAAACAAATGCTAATCACTAATCACCATTATGGTGACTTCTTAAGAAGTAAACAACTACATTTCTCTCAGTGGCACAGTTAAAGACGACTTTATAATATAAACTCACAGTAAAACAAGAGCTGTGATCGTTCTGCTGTTCATTCACAGTAGTTTGTAAATAAATGACCAGCGTGCATGAATTTCATAGCAAATTTTCGACTACAGTAATATATTATAAAATATAATATTAATTGATAATTAATAATATTTAATATTATTTACAGTGTAGCATTTTGGCTGTTTATTAGACCTTCTAAAGCATGTGTTGATGTCTATTCTGAATGACCATATTTTAGATCTCTTAATCCAAAACCACATACCTCAATTTAACAACTACCTTACTAACTATTAATAAGCAGCAGGTAATAAGTTTATTCTAATTAGCATAATCCAAAGCTAATAGCTGGTTAATAGTGATGATTGAACCCCTAAAAAGTGTGAATAAAAACACAGATTTTCACTACAAAAATATTTATAAAAGGAATAATTGTAATAGCTGTAAGCAATTAATAAAACAGAATTGCCCCACAAGTTTTTCTGTTATTTGAGGCTTTAGTGTCAATTGCTTCCGTCTCTTCACATGATCCCTGACTCAGGTTTAGGATTTTTCTTGTGACTCAAGAGGAGTGTGCACATCACTCTGAACCACTTGAAGTTAACATTTAATTTGCTGTATTTCCCAGCTCTTCGAAGCCATAATGTTTTTTCCAACGCTCTAATGCCAAGGCATATTAGTGTTTTGTGTGTCAAGTGTCCGTACGTCCTCTATATAATTATATGGTTCTGGGGAGAACAGATGACCCCCATCTGTCTGACAGGCCTGTGTCTTCAAACTGGAACCATAATAATCATCCTGCCATCTTGAGGGAAGACTGCTAGTGTTTGCAATCTGTTACTGACTACCAGGACAGTGTAGTAGATCTGCCCTGCTGGGTCATGCCACAATAATGTCCGCAGTATAGCTCTACATTCAGTGTGTAATCAAGTCTGAGTCACGATTCATCCAGATCACAGATGTGTGATCACGCCACACAGTTCATTATTAACTCAATGAGCCACTAATTACAGACTGTCAGGGGTGAACAGTGGTGCATGTCACCGCACTGTTTCAAGCTAATGATTCTCTATTGTCATTTAAAAAAGTGCAGTAGAAATGTTTTTGTGTAATAAGCCCTTTAGAGAAGCATTTCCTCCATAATGGATTTCCTCGTAGCTTGACCTTTTCATTACATTTTCAGTGAAACAAGAAGGTATTGTTAGCAATATTGTTAACAGGTTTGGATTTTGGCTCAATCAGAGTGTGCATTCATCACAGGTGTTGTGTATTTCTGTGGTTTGGTGAAAACATGGTAACCCAAAAGATTAGAGAGCACATGTTGACTGCTGTCTATGATGTTTGCTTATTATTAGTTAGTAAGGTAGTTAAGTTTAGGATTAATGGCCCTAGAATATGATAATGCAGAGTAAGGCATTAATATGTGTATTATAGGTAGAGATGTTCCGATACCCTTTTTCTCTTCCCGATACCGATTCCGATACCTGGGCTCAGGGTATCGGCCGATACCGAGTACTGATCCGATACCTGGGTGTATATCTGTATATACAGCTGTATATACTACTAGCCCTGTGTAAATTGCTAGAATTTTTTTATGGTGTGCTTCAGACAGATCCCTCAATAAAACATGAACAAATACATGGTGAACTACTGTATTTATTACAGTATTTTTATTATCTAACATGAATTTGACAGTATTATTTATTTTCTTATGCAAAAAAGAACTTCAAATGCAGCCAAAAATCTAACACCGCAAACTAAAAAAGGTATTTAAGTTTTACAATATAACTGTATAAAAAAACTGCAACAAATAAGTCTAGGAATATAAAAAAAGATCTATTAATCAGATAATCTCAAACAAGTAAAAAACAAGCAACCATCTAGGCATAATTATTATTATTATAGAGATGTATTATTATTACTGTAGGCTACAACAGTAGCTTTATATATTGTCAATTTACTCATGTAAACCAAACATGTATTTTAATGGGCTGCCATGAAGATCTTTGAGTGTCTGTGTTTATGATATGACAGTATTCTCAAATGAAACGGTAAATTCTCATGAAGTGACGGTTTATGCGTTCGTGTCCTCATGACACACAGCAGAGACTACAAAACAGCGAGCTCTCGCGCATCTGTGCCAGTCACCCACAGAGATGTAGATTTTGCGGGAGTAATATTTAAATAGTATTTTGCAGTTTAATATTCACAGACACTAGTATATATTCGGCTACTGTCTGGAGCCCTGCGTTTTGACTTACACGGAAGCGACTGAACGCAGTTGCCGGTACTGAATATACTCGAGAGTCTGTAACTACCGGTACTACAGAGACATACTGCTAACCACTGATCTATAATATAGTAGCGGCTTCACTGTCTTTTGGCAGTTTAGAATGTGATGAGTGATCCAGTCATATATAGATAAGGGCTGCTAACGCGTTTTCATTTCTTCTTCGCTGCTCTAAACAGGGGTTGCTTGTGGCAACACAGCACAACTTCCTGTGTTTTCAATGCATTTTGAGCAGCGAAGAAGAACCGTGCAGCGGTTAGGCAAAGCTTGCGGTCATAACTAGGTCTTTTTTAAGAAAATGGTATCGGATCGGTATATGGGTTCATGTACTCGCCGATGCCGATGCCAGAATTTGTTGTGGTATCGGAGATATTTCCGATACTAGTATCGGAATCGGAACAACTCTAATTATAGGTACTAACATACAGCCAATATGCATGCTTAAAAGCAACTAGTTAATAGTCAATAGTGTTCCCTAATCTTAAGTATAACCAAAAACATCTACACATCAACCCATTTCATCATACTGTAGTCTAGAGAGATGCAAAACTCAGCATGCATATTCATATTGACTTTAAAATCTAGTTAAACCTCTCAGATTTAACAACAGTCATAAGACATTATGAATCTCTGCATAGATCAAATATGCATTGTATGTGTATCAAATACAAAAATGTTGCCCTATGTTACTTGGTACTATAACACTAGCAAGATATTAATGTTGTTGTTTTTTTCTTTTTTCTTTGTAGCGGGAAGAAATACGACAAATGAGGAGTTGGAGAGCATGTTAGAAAGTAACAACCCCTCCATCTTCACTTCCGGAGTGAGTGGATGTATATAGCATCATATATTAGTACAGTAAAAATGTTCATTCTTTAAAGAAACAGACTTAGAAATGTGTAATAAATTTATGCAGTTTTTCAGTGTATTGTACGTTTTGAATGGAAACGTAACTGAAAATATGTTTCCATTCAAAACGTATATTTTAACATTTTTGTTTCTACTACATTTTATCATTTTCTCTTCATCAAACAGCCAGATTAAGATGGCTTGACACAAACCATATCAAGGCAGACCCTAAACAGAGCTTTCTTTTGTATATGCAAAAATTTTGCAACCTACCCGTGAAATATTAGTTTGTCTCATAAATATAAATTTATTTTGCACCTGCACTAACAATTACCTGCATTTTTGCCACACTGCCTAATTTATTATAACTATAACCACCTAAAATCTGTGTGGGAAAGCTGTGCGATACACTGCAGAGCAGGGAATAATGTATTGAAGACAAGCAATAAACTATTCAGTGTGAACATAGGTAGTCCTAGTTTTAGACAATGAATTATTTAATTTAAATTGAGTATTGGCCAGCTAACAGACAGATGGCATACAAAATTTTTATTTTCTCTGCCAACTAAACCAATGTCACAGAACCATGGGAAGATTGACTTGCAGTAGGCACAAAGAGTGTTGTATCATTCCTGTATGAATCCGAGTAAATTAAAAACCCATTATTATTAAATTAAATACAGCATAACATTAGGAAAGTGAGGAGAAAAAAAACAACACCCATACTATGATCATATTGGGAGTACAGTCTGAGAACAAGAAAAACACCTCAGCAACAAAGCACATAATCAATATAAACACACGACTTTGCAACTGGGGACGGAAATTAAGGGGGTCGAGGTAATCCAGCGCAGGCAATCAGCCGTCCGGTCCATCAGCCCTACGACACTGGTCACAGACCCGCTTGTCAGACTGGCGGTACAAAGCAGTGAAGGCGAGGGATGGGGGGTGTTGGGGTGAAGCATATCTGTATATATGTATGTCTGTGTGTGTGTGTGTGTGTGTAAGTAAAAGTTTGTGTATTTGTAGGCCTGGAGAGTTGTGATTCAATCTAGATGCCTCAGTCCACGGATTGTGATAACGTCACAGCAAGTTGTCATTGAGACAGCCTTGGTCAGGTCCTAGACAGAGTCAACAATCAGCAGGTGTGGAAGAGGGGTGAGGAACGCAAGAGCGTCTCACTGCAGTGCTCACCCGGGAGATAGTTGTTATTCCAGCTAGCCAAGGCCAGTGCTGGTAGAGGGAGCCGAAAGAAGATAAAATACCAATTGTTTGGTCTTGGGGCAAGTAGCCTCCAATTTCACGGTCACTCTCTTGTCCATTCTGGTCTCCAAATCATTACAGGCAGACTTGTGAGGCTTTGGACAGCTGTTCCCGTTTTCTGAATTTTTTCGATAACCCAGCAGAAGACCTGTTATCATAGTTCCGAATAGGTAGATGTCTTCAATGTCCTCCACGGAAAGAGCTGCCAGACACATGACCTGCCACCTCTCCCACGCGTCCTTCATGTAGTTAGCTGTGAACCTTCCGGCAGGGCAATCAGGTTCCCCCGATCCCAAGCTTCTCGTTGAGAAGATGGTGTCAATTGCGTTGAGAGACCAGTCGATCAAATCAAATGTTTTCCAGTTTTGGAGAGCAGTGCAGAGAGAGTCTCTGAGAATAGATGAGACGAGAGAGCAGAAGGGAAGGCAGGGGGAGGAGAGGGAGAGAAATGTGTCCTCCTCCATTGACAGCCAAAGAAGAACAATGAAGACTTTGTCAAAGAAGACTTCCTGTGTCCCCTGATTCTCCATGGCCTCTTGAGTCCCTTGATCTGCCATGGCCTCCTGAGTCCCCTGAACCTCCATGGCCCCCTGTGTCCCCTGATCCTCCATGGCCCCCTGTGTCCCCTGATCCTCCATGGCTTACTGTGTCCCCTGATCCTCCATGGCCTCCTGAGTCCCCTGATCTGCCATGGCCTCCTGAGACTCCTGACCCTTCATGGCCCCCTGTGTCCCCTGATCCTCCATGGCCTCCTGTGTCCCCTGGTCTTCCATGGCCCCCGTGTCCCCTGATCCTCCATGGCTTCCTGAGTCCCCTGATCTGCCATGGCCTCCTGAGACTCCTGACCCTTCATGGCCCCCTGTGTCCCCTGATCCTCCATGGCCTCCTGTGTCCCCTGATCCTCCATGACCTCCTGTGTCCCCTGATCCTCCATGGCCTCCTGAATCCCCTGATCTGCCATGGCCTCCTGAGACTCCTGACCCTTCATGGCCCCCTGTGTCCCCTGATCCTCCATGGCCTCCTGTGTCCCCTGATCCTCCATGGCCTCCTGGGTCCCTTGATCTGCCATGGCCTCCTGTGTCCCCTGATCCTCCATGGCCCCCTGAGTCCCCTGATCCTCCATGGCCCCCTGTGTCCCCTGATCCTCCATGGCCCCCTGTGTCCCCTGATCCTCCATGGCTTACTGTGTCCCCTGATCCTCCATGGCTTCCTGAGTCCCCTGATCTGCCATGGCCTCCTGAGACTCCTGACCCTTCATGGCCCCCTGTGTCCCCTGATCCTCCATGGCCTCCTGTGTCCCCTGGTCTTCCATGGCCCCCGTGTCCCCTGATCCTCCATGGCTTCCTGAGTCCCCTGATCTGCCATGGCCTCCTGAGACTCCTGACCCTTCATGGCCCCCTGTGTCCCCTGATCCTCCATGGCCTCCTGTGTCCCCTGATCCTCCATGGCCTCCTGTGTCCCCTGATCCTCCATGGCTTCCTGAGTCCCCTGATCTGCCATGGCCTCCTGAGACTCCTGACCCTTCATGGCCCCCTGTGTCCCCTGATCCTCCATGGCCTCCTGTGTCCGCTGATCCTCCATGGCCTCCTGTGTCCCTTGATCTGCCATGGCCTCCTGTGTCCACTGATCTGCCATAGCCTCCTGAGACTCCTGACCCTTCATGACCCCCCGTGTCTCCTGATCCTCCATGGCTTACTGTGTCTCCTGATCCTCCATGGCTTACTGTGTCTCCTGATCCTCCATGGCTTCCTGAGTCCCCTGATCCTCCATGGCCCCCTGTGTCCCTTGATCTGCTATGGCCCCCTGTGTCCCTTGATCTGCCATGGCCTCCTGAGTCTCCTGATCCTCCATGGCTTACTGTGTCCCCTGATCCTCCATGGCTTACTGTGTCCACTGATCCGCCATGGCTTCCTGAGTCCCCTGATCCTCCATGGCCTCCTGAGACTCCTGACCCTTCATGACCCCCCGTGTCTCCTGATCCTCCATGGCTTCCTGAGTCCCCTGATCCTCCATGGCTTCCTGAGTCCCCTGATCCTCCATGGCCTCCTGAGACTCCTGACCCTTCATGGCCCCCCGTGTCTCCTGATCCTCCATGGCTTACTGAGTCTCCTGATCCTCCATGGCCTCCTGAATCCCCTGATCCTCCATGGCTTACTGTGTCTCCTGATCTGCCATGGCCTCCTGAATTTCCTGATCCACTATAGCAACCTGAACTGGGGGCATCCTGTCACGTGTATGTTCCTGTTGAGTTCCTGTTTGCCCTTATGTGGTTCTTCCTATTCCTGTCCGCATAGTGTGTTATAGTTTCCAGCTGTGTTTTATTAATTTTTTTTTTTTTATTTGCTCCCAGGTATGTCCTATTGGTGTTTGTGTATTCAGTAAAACACCCAGTGATTGAAGCAGAATTATGTTGGAAACATCATCATTCTCACTTTCTCATTTTGCCCCAGATCATCATGGACTGCAACATCAGTGAACAGGTCATGAATGAGATTGAGACGCGGCACAATGAAATCATCAAACTGGAGAACAGCATCCGTGAGCTGCATGATATGTTCATGGATATGGCCATGCTGGTGGAGAGCCAGGTGAGCTTCACTGACAGCTGATTAAACAGCTGCTGCTTGCTCTGTGTGTGTCACATTGTGTCACTATCAATATCAAAAAAAAATCTGGAAACTGTTTTATTTTTACAGGACATATTCAGACCCAGTTAAAATTCGCTTTAGTGTGACACGTAGATGTGAGCCGTAGTCCTGCAGCATTTGGGACATCTGAAGAATCACATTCACACTGTAGGGAACAGACAGGATTTAAAACAGCTATAAAGTAGATGCAGTGTAAGCTAGTAGTTTATTTATCTTTCATGGTTGTGCAGTGATTCAGTCAGATGGCTAATGTCTCAACTCACCCACATTATGGTAACTTCAGAACTCAGAAAAAAAAAATTGTGTTCATCTTCAGTCATCAAACAAACACAGTTTTCCAGCATTTCCTGCACTTTACAACAGTGACTGTATGATGTTGATATCTATCTTTCCACACTTAGGATAACAGAGAGACTCATACACAACTATTGCAAAAGGTGAAAACATCCACTGATGTTCATGAAGGTAACGATGCATTAAAAGCCAAGGGGAATAAACTTGATGGTCAGGGTGAATTGTTCCTAATTTGTTTGCTGGAAAACATGTACATATCTTATGTAACTATAAAGATCAGTGGCAAATAAAACAAAAAGATCTTTAAACAAATAATAAAAAAGGGAAATTAACTAGACACATGTGAACATAATGGGTAATCAAGAAAACAAACCATAATTAGGAGTCAATGAAACAGGAACACAGGAACAGTGGAACAAAATAAACTTCAGAACAGCAATATAGAAACCCATGACCACTCCATTTAATGATTATTTTGTTCTGTCTTACACAATCAGTGGCTCAAAAAAAAAAAAAGATCTTTCCAAAATCAAGTCAGATCCTACTTTTTCCCCTCTCATTCAAGAATCAGCTTATATCTATACCTACTAGCAAAGAAAAGACATTGCAATTTCTATTTTCAATTTCTGAGTTTGAGTCTTGCCAGTTTGAACATCAAAGCGAACTGAGCTCTCTTTTGTATCTTATCATGGTTGAACTGACAAATACACACAAAATCATGTCAGAATTACTGTTCTGTCATGTATCCTCATAAGCGTAGTCAGAAGTGGATGTTAACAGTTAGAGGAAATGAGAAGTGTGTCAATATATTAGATCTGTACATGAGGCCTTAAAGTGACAGCAGCCTAACAGACCTGCTGCTGTCTGTGTCCTTTATATGATTTTATTCACATATATAATCACCAAACAACTATTTGATATGTTAAGATGTAACGCAGCAATGACATTGATTCTTAGCATAAGCTTGAGTCCAGACTCGGGGACCGTTCCTGATCAGATCCTCCTCTCTTTACTATGCTTCCTGTCTGTCTATACCATCCTATTGCAATAAAGCCAAGACTGCCAAAAATAAAGAAGGAACTACAGACATGAATAAACATTGGCCTGGCTGTCCTGTTTTCTTTCAGGGAGAGTTAATAAACAATATAGAGAAGAATGTCAGCAGTGCACAGGAATATGTGGAAAAGGCCAAAGAGGAAACCAAAGCAGCTGTCAAAGTCCAGAAGACTAGCAGGACGGTGAGAGAGCACAACGAATCCATTATACTCCTCTGAAATCACCTTTCTCTTTTTCTTTCCTCTTTCTCTGGTGCCGTCCATCCGCCGTTCTGGTCAGGGAGATATGATAGACCGTATAGAGTATAATGTGGATCATACAGTGGATTACATTAAGGATGCGTTGTTAAACACCAAGAAGGCTGTAAAGTACCAGAGTAAAGCGCACCGGGTGAGTGGAAGATACGAGGCCTGCTGTCCGTCCTGCATGAACTCATTTCTCACCTTTTTTCCATTCCCACTCCTTGTTATGGGAAGCTTTGTCTGTGTGCTGTCAACGTTAATGTAATGCTGATGGGTCAAACTGCTTTCTCAGTCAGTGAGGTGCTAAATTCATTTACACACGAAAACTAGCCAACAACAGTTCACCCAAAAATGAAGATTTTCTGTATATGTGATCATTCTCAGTTCATCTGAGATCAGGATGAGTTTATATCTTCATCAGGTTTGTAGAAATGTAGCGTTGCATCAGTGTCTCATCAGTGGATGCTCTGCAGTGAATGGGTGCCGTCAGAATGAGAGTCTGATAAAAACATCACAATAATCCACAGCACTCAGTCCATCAGTGAACATCTGGAGAAGACAAAAGATGAAACAAATCTAAGATGTCTGTAAATTCATACCGATGCTTCCTTTATTCATAACATTGCGTTCTCCATAGAAAAGAGCAGTACAGCTGAGCTCCACTACAGAAGGAAAGGGTTTGGTACAGGAGAGATTAATTACTAGATTTTCATTTCTGGGTGAGCTAAACCTAGTTGTTAAGGTTTGTAATACTTCTAGTCCTGAGATATCATGACCTGAAGATGCCTGCAGTCCTCTGATTTTCTGTCCATATCACCCACAGAAGTTGATCCTGATCGGCGGGTGTGTGTCCATCTGTCTGTTCATCCTCATCATCTCTCTAGCCATTGGATTGAGCTAACAAGACCCTCCACTGTCTGTGCGCCGCTTGTGACAGACAGGAGCTCAGGACCATCTGTGTGCATACTGTTTTATTTGAGATTCAGCCGATAGATTCAGTAGAAAAAAATACAAATAAATCATAGACATGCAGGATGTGCAATGTACTGAAAGATGAAATTAGATGAAATAGGCTACGATGTACAGTGGCTAGAAAAAGTATTCACTATCTGTAAAGTTATTGTTTTACGTGTCAATTGACTTTTTCTGAAGTTATACATTATAGAAAATATGTAAAGAAAGCAGACAGGACCATTACCGTTTACAGAAGTGGGTGTGAATTTCAGCCCAACACTTCCTATTTAATGTTCAAAAGGTGAGAGGTAGGATGTAAGTAGCTAAATATTTCATATTTGATGACCCAGAGTAACTAAATATTAAATGTGAATCCAGGAATGCAAGCAATTCAAAAGGAGCCGTTTTCAGCAGATTCGGCTTGAGGTTAAAATGCATTCTTATGCAATAAAATCTAGTTCTAGATTTCTACCGTCTATATCCTACTCAAATATTGTGATTCCAGACCCAGATGTCTTCGCTGCGATCAGTGGCTGGACTTTGATTACACACATATGATTGTCCGTTCTCCTGAAAGAGGACACTTTTCATGTCATCACCTGTGTTTGTGTTGTTATGTACCGCTCTGTGTCACGTCTGCTCAGCACTGTGGCATGACTGTAAATGGTAAACAGTGTTATGTATTTACTACACTCCTAATGTTCAAAATAATGCCGTCTTGGAGAGCAGTGTTGAGCTAAGTGTTGTTTACTCTTAGAAACTGGTGTTTTACATTAGACGATACTTACATTAAGATCACAACAGCATATGTTTTGTAAATGAATCTATATCATGTTAAGTCATAATGAATGAAACCCCCACAATCCTCAAACTGCTCTCCATGAATCTTTAAACATCTAATGATATTTCTGCCTGGGTCTTCTTTTTTTCATGCTGCCTGGATATCTTTTTTTTTTTTCTTGAACTCTTCCAAATACAGAAGAAAATCACAATTATTATCTGCTGTGTGCTGCTTGGGATCGTGGTTGCTTCTATCATCGGCGGTGTGTTGTCCTGAATGACACACTTTCAGCATGATGTGTTTAGAGCGGATCATAAAGAGGATGTTTGTTTGAGTCTGTGTGAGGCTGGACTGAACTACATGGCTTGCATAGGCATCAAACCTGAGCAAAAGTCATTTAGTCAGTTCAAGCCTTTATTCTGGTTATTGTACGTCGCTGTATTTCCTCAAGAATAAAACACAGGTCGCCTCTGAACAAAACTAAATGTATCATCTGTCATTGTGATACTTTGAGGCTCTTTGAAGCAAACACGTTCTCTTATTCTATAGTGATAAAGAGAAAGTAGTGTGTGTCGTTATCATAAATGAACCACTAATCTTTTATTTAAATTGAAAACAATGATTTCTGTTTGTTTTATTCTGTTGTTGCAGTTCAAGGTCCAGTTTATTCACACCTCTGAGATTGTTTCCAGATGTCTGTGTGCTTCATTAAACATGTGAATGTCTAAAGCGAACATGCATTAGTCCTCTAATTCACGCATCTTAAATTTGCTCGACAAAAACATGTGAAATGCGGTACTAATGATAACAGTCAAATCATTATAATCAAATGTATAGTTAGATTGAAATTCTACGTTCAAGATCTATAGCTTGGTCTGATTTGTCAATCTGCTAGTATGAATACATTTCTGGGCCCATGGTGCACATAATATAAGAGAAATGTGTCATTCATAATCAACAGTTCGTATTGTTTATCATAGACCAATACATTAGAGCAAATTGTGCATGTTGTAAAGCTTATATTGCACTTAGAATTTGTATTCATTTCTTAAATGTATATGTTTTGTTTGTATAAAAGGATGAATCCCTTCTCTGAATTTGAGTAAATGCCATTGATTAATATACAATAGATATTTTGTTTCATTTTCAACATCTCAACTTGAGTGTTTCCAGCAAGAGACCTTCAAGTGTTCAGGTGAATCACAAAAAGGGAGGACCTTTCCACTGACAAAACACATCTAGAAAGACAATGTACTGCACACAATAAAACCTGGTTTTCCTCTTTCCTTTACATAAAACAGATCTACGACATCCATGAGTCACTCCACCGTACCCATACAGAAAAACATATATTTAGAAATCTAAATCTAATCAATTTAAAAATATATTTGACATCTACATATTTCAGTCCAAGAAAATGCCTTTTCTCGCAATAAAATACATTTAAAAATATATTTTGGTATAGGAAGTTTGGAACAAAATATATTTACTATTTAAAACATATATCACTGAGCTTCCCCGTTTGCAACATATAATTAGCATTTATTTCAAATATATATATATATATATATATATATATATATATATATATATATATATATATATATATATATATATATTTTGTCATAAGAGAGAAGAGGTCAGCTGCTATATCATGAAATATAAATTGAATTACATTCAAACAACAAGGCAGATTATGTCTTCATTAAATTAGAAAGTCTACGCAATACTTGTACACATACACTCGATAGCACTGGACGTGTGGGTATTTGTACAGTGCAAATCTTGTAGTTATTTACCTATAGTTCTAAAACAAGGTGCATAATATTTTACAATTCATGAGGGGATTGACGTTTGTTTTATTTCGGACTTTTATTTTGACACCTGGCGCGCAGGAAATGCGTCACAACCGCTGCCATCGCTTCCTGTGGTAAAGGGATTTCCGTCAACAACAAAAACATTCGACCAACTCATCAATGACGGGCGGAAACTGCTTATTCTCGATCTTTTAAAGTGTAAAACACATCCAGATAAAGCTGTTTTCGGTGTTCACATCTGCACAAGTAGTTTGACACGTAAGACAGAAAACTGTTGTTATTATTATTTACAATTTGGTGATCTTGTTTATGAGCTTGTTTGTTTAACCTGTACAATTACACTCAATATTTCGGTTAATTTCATCGTAATTCATTCCACTGTGAGCTAACGACAGTTTTCAGGAGACAAGTTTTCTTTTCAAGAATGATAATATTATACCGTGGTACGGAATAATGGCTTGGTTTTTATGTATCACAGTTTTAATGCAACTAACAGGACTCTACTCGCAGGAAGAATCTGTTTTAAAACAATAACAATGCAATTTCTAAGTGTCACTGGATTGTATAAATGGCAGGGTCCTCTGAATCCTGACAGCTCTGTGTGTAAAGGAGTGATTTAACCCTCTGTGTGCCGTGCTGAAGTGTCTGGGTGTGTGTTCGGGCATCAGGATGGACTCTCGGGGGGAGCGCAGGGGCTTCAGCCTCCAGCAGTCTGACCTGATGTGTAAGAAAGGATGCGGTTTCTACGGTAACGCTGTCTGGCAGGGCCTCTGCTCCAGATGCTGGCGTCAGGAGACCCAGTGCAGCCAAGCCAAACAGATCGAGGACGACAGAGCACTGGCCGAGAGGTGAGAGACGCTTCGTCTGATGGATGTCACTCTCCTGTGAGCAGCTGCTGTAGTGCTGTGTGTGTGTGTGTGTTTGTGTCAGGCTCCAGAGAGAGGAGGAAGCAGCGTACGCCAGCAGCCGTCAGGAGGAGCATCCTCCACCACAGTCCTCCAGAACACACAGCGTACCCATAGTGAAGAGACTGTTCACCTCCGCTCCCAAAACACCTGCCAGGACAGGTACCAACTCACAGACCTGGCATAGAATCAAATCTCCAAATATATTAGTTAGTGTGTGAGTGAATGGTTTCTAAAAAAGGTCTTAATTCGCCCTTCCAAAAAACTTAAAGGTCCCATGACATGGATTATTTCCTTTTCTTTAAATGCTTTTTAATGTGTCCTTAGGTGTATTTACATTGTTAGTATGATTTTTACATTTAAAATGTAGAAATAAAAAGCATTTTTATATCCTGACATTAGCCCTCTAGCTTGAATGCTCTGTTTGGAGGAGGCGTGTCTGCTGTGAGACTCAGAGTAAACCACAACTGTTGTGATTGGCTGACATCTTTGCATTTGAAATGCATATTACATGTGAAACCCCTCTCAAATATATATTTATATATATATTACTATTACAGCTGTCGAGATTAACGAATCGTGGATTTTTTTTCGATCTTTTCCCATCACATGAAAGGCTGCAGTGATGAGCATTGAGTAGACAGAGTCTGTTTATCGCGTGATTGCAGTGATCTCCTCATTATTGCAACACGTTTTCTCACAAAATGCTTTCACCACAGCTAACAGCAAACACATGGATACAGTAAGAGCTCCGTTGTGCAGCATAACAGCGTCATTCATTGTAACGGCAGTTTGGGCAAGTGTGCAGATATACTCACGATGTGTAACAGCTCCGGAAAAAAACGAGCGTTCTTTGATCGCTCTCTGTAGTTTAATCACAATTTAAATAACAGATTTGTTTCATGCTACTAAGAGAAACAACGTGAAGTTGATCGTTTAGTCACTGGCTTGATTCACTGATGCATCAGTATTAAACGATTTAGAAAGAAAGTCTGTGTGAACTTGAATGATTAGCTACCCATCAGAAATCACTGATCACAGATCAGGCATCAATGAACACTGTTACTCACTGTTTGTGCCGGTGCTGTCGAATCCATATCATTAAAGTCTGTTTGTAACGCCTGTGCTGAATTATATGTAAATATTTGGGCGGGCAAAGCAGAGAAAGGGGAGGTAACAATTCTCGTTACAACGTCACAACGAGGAGATTCAAGATCAGCCCGTTTGAGCTTCCATTTTCTCAAAGGCAGAGAAAGATAGAAAAATCTCAATTTACACCGATTCAAATTTCTAGAAACTTGGGGACCATATACAGGCTAGGGGAACTCAAATTAATGTAAAAAAACCTCAGAAAGTGAAATTGTAATGTCATAGGACCTTTAAGACCATAAAAGGTTTTTAAATCAGAGCGGAAAGTCTTAAATTCATACAGTCATGGCATTAAAAAATAAGCATGCACTGCAAAAAAGATTCTTCTTCAGTGATAGTGTCTTGTTTTTCAATACAAAATGTTTAAACATCTTTACATCACAATATATTTACAGTCTTCGAAATGCAAATACGAAGAGTTTATGCCTTTAAAACAAGAACAAATCTCAGTAACACTTTAGTATAAGGTCCAGTTCCTACTATTAACTAGTGTCTTATTAGCATGCATAATACTAGCATGTTGACTCTTTACTAGTACTTAAACTACCTTACTAACTATCAATAATCAGCATATTATCAAGGCCAAAGTTGTAGTTAATAGTTAGATAATAGCGAGACTTTGATCTTAAAATAAAGTGTGACCCAAATATCTATCTCTGGGGAATTAAACTTGATTTTCTTTTGAATTTAGTAGATCTTGGCAAATATATGTACTTATTTTAACCGTAAACTCACTTCACTTTGACTGGTTTCTCAGAAAACAGCACCCCTTATGTAATTTCGCTTCTCAAGATTGTAAGATTTTTTTTTAAACGATCCACCAATGCTGAGAGCGAACGATACAGTGTGAAGTTCTGGCTCCTTCAGTCCTGTGGTGGAGTGTGTCCATCTCTCTCTGGTGTTGTCACACAGATGCAGGAGCTCCACAGACGCCTCTGAGCCGGAGCACATCGCTCGGCCGACAGCCCAGTGCAGACCGTGATCACGTGACACAGCACTTCATTGACTTCCTGAAGCCCTTCCAGAGACCCGGATATGACATTTTTAAACAGTGCCATGCCTTCGTTGAAAATATTGCACACAAAAAGGTGAAAGACAAGTATGGTGATATTTCCCAGCAGTCATGCTTTTATTAAGAGTGATTAGCTGAATGTTTGTCTCTGCTTGCGCTGTAGGTGGCTGTACGTGGTGAGGACTTCTCAGACTCTGTGCAGGATTTCTATCAAAACATTTCAGAGAACTTACAGACAAACTTTAAAGGTACAACACGCAAAGTCAAGTTTGTGAATGAATCCGAGAGATTTTATAAGATTTACTGTATAAGGGGTTGGCAGCCATTTGTCTTATTTTTTTTTTTTTGGTGATGGAGTGCCGTTTTTTTTATTTTCGTAGTTAAGTCACAAACTTGCATAATTTCTTTTAATTAGTGTTTAAGTTTCCCTGATTATTATTGTGAAACATTCTCTGTAAAACGTAAATCTTTTGCAGTTAACCATTTGTTAAGAACGGCACACATACATGAGCTGATGTAACTATCGATATCGAGAAGCCACACAGGTACTGCCTTTAAATAAAGTTTCTGCTCTTCAGCACAACAGTGTCCCACAAAACACAGACACCAGGAACCCTTTAAATCCCAACAGAACATGAAACATGAACCCATCTCTAGATCTCAGCATCTTCACTCGTAACAAACCAATCTGACTTTATTTATTTCACTCTAAACCTCTTATTGAGGATTAACTGGGGTTTAGATGTTGATGTTTTGAAGTCACCGTTGTGGAGATCAGTGTTTGTTTTAGTTGGGCTTTTTAATACCAGTTTTCCTCTGGCTCCAGTGTTTCTAAAGCACATTTGTGAGAGATAAAGTTGAAAACCTGAGAGATAACACCTGATAAAGTTGGTTATTTATGGTGTGGCCTGATACACTGATCTCATCCAGTGCCTAATCTGTGAGTAGGTCTATATTAATGAATTAATTTCACATGACTGTAGCTCTGGAATACTACTGCGTAATACTCCTGTCCAGCTTAGACATTTCGACCATTTTTAAGTCATTATGCAGAGAGAAAGATCTCTGTGTTAAACATTATTTTGCTGACATTCATGTGACATTGTATTTATTTATTTAGGTGTGTTTTCATCTTATTCAAATAAGGAGATTTTACTTTAATTGCATGCTTTTTGCATGTAATTTTTTTTTTATCAGCTATCGTTTTCTTGTTGTATTGATTAGAGAATATTTTTACTATATAAAAGTAAAAATACTATATAAAAATACAGCAATTTTTCAGTCGAAAAAAAGTAAATTACTTAATACATAAAATAACAGCCGAGAAGTTAATTTAGAAAGCTAACCCTTTTTTTTACAGTAATTATAGCAGCTAAATTAGTGAAACAGGTTATGCAACTAAGAGGAGTGATGCAGATTGTTGAGAGGTCGCGACCCCTCCTTCATACAGTCACATTCATACTGCTCGCTCCTGGTTTTCCCCATCTCTGACGGTGGTTTGTAAATGTGTGTCAGGGTCTCCAGATGTGATGGATGAGGTGGAGCGCTATGTGATGGGCCGTCTGTATGAGCAGCTCTTCTGCCCTGACCACACCGATGATGAGAAGAAAGACCTGGTCATCCAGAAGAGAATCAGGTGTGCTGGGAGTGTAGGCCTAGCCCGGGGAGATAAAGTGAGAAGACTAATAACAGTGTGTGTGTGTGTGTGTGTGCAGGGCTCTGCACTGGGTCTCCATTGAGATGCTGTGTGTTCCTGTAGACGAGCAGATCCCTAAAGTATCAGACAGTGTGGAGAGAGCCATAACAGGTACAGACCCCTGCGTGCGTCTTTATACACTCACTGCTGGTTTACAGGGAGCTTGGGACATAACCTCCGTCATCACACACACAGTATTGGTCCTGCTTTCTCACTCGGTGAGACGCATTTGCAGCTGTCATACAGTAATTCATGTGCAAGTACATTATTCAGAACAGAAAAGCAATAGCTCACCCTTGTGTCCTCCAAACCCATATGACTTGATTTTTAGTGTTCAGACCAATCCTTTTCTTAGATTGAGCTGCTTCTGGTGAATTCTCTCTGAAGGAAGGGCCTTTTTTGTAAGATTGTGCTTTGAGACATATTTGAATATAAGGATCAAGTGTATATATAAAAGAGGGATCTGTAAGTATGTGTCCCTGGAGCACAGAAGCAGTCTGAAGTCTCTGGGGTTTATTTGTAGAAACAGACAACAATACATTGTGTGGGTCAACATTATACATTTTTCTTTTATGCCAAAAACCATTAGGATATTAAGTAAAGATAATATTGCATGTAGATATTTAGTACATTTCCTACCGTAAATACATCAAAACTTAATTTTTAATTAGTTACATGCATTTCCAAAAGTTCATTTAACTATATATCTTTTCTATAAATCAAAGGTATTTCAAATAGAAATGTTAAAACTATTTTCAAATAGTTGCATCTCAGTCAATTAGTGTCAGATCCTAACGTACTATACATCAATGGAAAGCTTATTTATTCAGATTTTATTCCAAGATTTATGATGTATAAATCTCAATTTACTGAATAATTTACACTTAAGAATGGTTTTGTGGTCAGGGTCACATATATAAATGTAATATTCACATATATACCTCAGTAATTCACCATTTCTACGTGAAACATTAGCAAGCACGTAATGCATTACACTTTGCTGAGAGATTATGAAATCATTTTGTTGTTAAAAGTGAATGCACTGACACACCATGCATCATGTGTGTGTGTTTTACAGACCTGATCGACTTGGACTCTAGAAAGGTTCCCCGGGAGAAGCTGGCGTGTGTCACCCGGTGTAGTAAACACATCATGACGGCCATCCAGGGCAGTAAGAAAGCTGCCGCCTCTGCTGACGACTTCCTGCCCACCCTCGTCTACATCGTGCTGAGAGCCAATCCTCCTCGATTACACTCCAACATCCAGTACATCACTCGCTACAGCAACCCCAGCCGCCTCATGAGCGGAGAGGACGGATATTACTTCACCAACCTGGTAAGACTTCACCGTCACCTCATGCTTTCACTGTGTTTCAGCACCTTCAGACTGTTTCAGTCACTAGGACACAAGTACTGCTTAGTATTAAACCAAAGAGACTCGGACAAAACCACTCTAATGCGTTTAGTATGGTGCATAGAGTCACTGAAGGAGAGCTTCCTCATGTTATCACCAGCTGAGGAGACTAGCTCTCATCTCTGATCTCGTTCCTGTTGCAGTGCTGCGCCGTGGCGTTCATCGAGAAGCTTGATGCGCAGTCGCTGAACCTGAGTCATGAAGACTTCCAGCTCTACATGTCTGGTGCATCGTCTCCGTCGGGTCCCAAAGCCGCTTCGTCTGGCCACAGCTCACAGAACGGCTTTAGAGAGGAGCGCTGCGCAGCCGAGGCACAGCGGGATACAGACCTCATCGAGTGGAGCGACGGCCAGGAGCTCTCAGTGCTGGGCTTGTTAGAAGAGCCTCCTGCACACACTCACACCTCAGACACATTCACTATTGACTCAGACAACATAGGGGGCGACAGCCTGCCTCCTCCATTACAGCCGCAGAAGTTCACTGGATAGCTCCCAGACTCTGTTCCTGCCACGGGACTCGATGCATTCACTTCCGTTCTTCATAGGGAGCGCAGCAGTCATAGGTTTATATTTCACTCCCAGATAAAAACAAGTAATAATGATGAGAGAATCTGAAGGATAGTTTTGGGACCATTACAATTTGAGGTCTTGTGAAAAAAAGAAAATAAAAGATTATTAGATAGTATAAAGTATTTATATGTCATAGTGGTATTTGCTGTACTGCTTTTCATTAGTGTAAATATAAATGTTAAAAATTTTATTGCATTTATGAGATTTCAATGAAAATCACTACTGAAATTGAGAATTACGGAGAAAAAAAACATGTTTTTTTTTTTCATTATTGTTTTCGAAATAATGTTACAATGCCAAAAAATAGACCTAAGCTTAATTTCATTATAGTTTCTGTTGAAATATTTAATCTATAGTTTCTTGCACTGATTTTATTGCTTTATGCAGGGTCACTGGAGTCTGAGAATATGTAACTTATTAGTATTTATTTTAGTGTTTTTTTTTTCCCCAGCTGTGGAGTTCTGCATCTCCTTACGTCCTAAAGCCATTATTATAGGCATTATTAGAATTAAGAATGAATATGGGTAAGGTTTCTATAACTGACCTGTTGGTATAGAGGTGTGGTCTTTACTCTGGATTTGTTGAGCATTGCTTGAATCCCAGGTGAGGTTTCATGGACACCAGCGCATTAGTAAACGAGAAGTTACTCTGTATAACAAATCTTTAGCACGGTACTATTTAAAAATGTATTATCAAATATTTATTTTCTATACTGTAGGTTTCAGTTTCAAGGAAATGCTGTTACAGTATGAAAGAAGGAAAGATTGATTTAGTGAGTTAATTATTATAAACATACCTTTTAACCCTTTGTTCTATGAAAAATATTACTTATGCATGCAAAGTTACAGTTTTGCTGTGGTATGTGGTATCCCATTACGGACTGTTTGTAAGTTCATTTAGTTATCTAAAAGATCTGGGTTTGAAGTCTGAAAAAAGGCTGTTTCAACAAATATGAATAAAATGATCTCCTGAAGGAACAGAAAACTGGTGTCTAATTTGATCTCCGGTTCAGTTTACACCAAATTTTAAACATTTTACATTTTAAAATGCACTTTGGTGCGTAATTCACAGGCCAGTACATATTTTGCAGCTGTTCAAATATATTCGCTTTAAACATTTTGGATCTTGTTTATACCTTTATATAGTGCTGTCTACCAGTGATCTCATTTAACAAAATTTGGGATAAAGCAAGAAAGATTGGATGAAGATATTAGCCGTTTTCACACACTAAACTTGATAAGTTACTTGCCAGGTTGACCCTATCTGGTAAATGTACCGCATCTTCTATTCACACAACAGTTATTCGTACATCGGCACCAAAATATCTTCGAAATAAAAGGTTATTTTAAATAGACGTGTCTCCTTTAAGACTTCAGTGTAAAGGGCCACTGCTAGGGTTAGCTAAAATATTTCACACGTGTTACTCTTTTGACAATTTGTATTACTTTTTAAATATTACAGCTGCCAAGATTAACTTACCGTGAAAATTATGACATTATATTAAGATCTATTCCCAATGCTTGCAGTGCTGAGGATTGTAATGTAATGTTTTGGGAAATAAATAAATAATGTGATAAATAATGTGTGTATTAGAAAAATCAATCACATTTTTGACATGCTATATGAAAGACAGTGTATGTTTCCATCTGTTTTTGGCATTTGACTGACAGAATTCAGGTTTCGAGGTTTCTACTGAAAGTGATGAGTGTGAGGAGACATTCTTATGTAACTTTAATTAGCATTGAACTGAACTGTTGGTGAACACTCCCCAGCTGGTGACTGTACCTGAGCAGGCCATTGTTGAGGAAGATGAAACACCCAGCTACACCTAAATGGGAAAGGCCTTATTATGGGATACTACATGGAATGGAAAAACAACACTTGGATGGCATCTGCCTCATCCTCCAACACACACATTACATCAGGTTGGAAAACAAGATCCTGGCCTGTGTGGACCTCATAATGTAAGTGTCTGAGTTATTTAATCATCACAAATGAGCTTCCTTGTTTTGCCTTGAATTGCCCATTAGCCTTTAGAACAGGACTTCGGTCATGTCAAACACAAGAATCAAACTCCATTTCATTGTGTTCAGAAAGGCATCATCATTTTTGAGTCTTATAAAACCACCGGTCAGGTTCCTGATGATGCGGCATTAAATATTCAGACTCTCCTCCTCACTCCTAATTTTGCTGCTTATTAATAGTTAGTAAAGTAGTTATGTTTATATGTGGGATGGATTTAGAGATCTAAAATATGGGCTTGCAGAATAAGACATTAATATGTGCTTTATAAGTACTTATAAACAGCCAATATGCTAGTAATGTGCATGCTAGTAAATAGTAACAATTGGTCCTAAAAATAAATAAATAAAGTGTTACCATAATTTTGTTTGCAGACATACATACATGTACATTTTCAATTTGTTGTGAGGAAAGTGGAACATTAATCAAAGTGATATTTCTTGCTTGATTTTATTACTTTAGTGCTTAGAAACCCATCAGCCCAAAGTCTACATTGTGATTTGTATTTAATACAATACATAACATATGATATGATTTGACGATTTGATTATTTTGTTGATCCTATCACACATGATATTTGACTTTGTCAGAATCATTCAAATCACACTTTCTTTTTTTTTCTTTTTGTCAAAATGTCTTATGTCTGAGCGGTAAATAAGGACTGTATACCAACAGGCAAAAACGACATACTGTGCAATATGTGCCATTTTTGTGGATATGTAGTTTAGATGTTTGTCTAAAAAGACATGTCACTTTGAAATCAAATCTGGTGTGGTTAACAAAATGGGATACTTGTTTTAATACTTGTTTAAAAAGTACACTTCTTTGATACTCGATAAGATAAAAATGCTACATCTACTGTAATTGGTCATAAATTTCTCTCATGTCCATATCATGTAAAGTTCAGTTCGAGATCTAGTCATGAAGAAGGAGTTAATCAGGATAGAGCAAGAACCCAGAGAAGGTGCTGTCATCCTCGCTGCTGGAGTAGACACCGTTCCAGTCTCTCAGCGTCTCTACCCACACCTGGTCTCCCACATCCAGCTTCAGGATCACCAGATTGGATGCCTGGTCAATGTCTTGACCCTGTAGGGTGTCTCTCGAACGCACCTTACGCACTCCATTCACCACCAGAGAAGCACGCAGGGGCTTGTTTCTCACCGTGATCTGGTAGGAGAACACATAAACTCCTGAGTAGGTGCAGTTGAACTTGCTTGTGACTATGTCGTAATGGTTTTCTCCATTGTAGAAAACCTTGTCAAAGCGAACTGGAAATCCTGATGGAGGGAAAGACTTGCTTGGATATAGACCAACACTGAAAGCAGACCGTAGTCTCGATCCATTTTGACCCATAGAGCCCTTCAGTCCCCGTAGCCCTCGGTCTCCACGTTTCCCTTGGGGCCCACGGTCACCCTTCATTCCCCTCAGACCTCGTATACCTTTGACTCCTGCTGGTCCCCGTGCTCCTGGTTCACCCTTAGCTCCAGGAACTCCTGGTTCCCCGCGTTCACCGGTGATTCCTGGAGTCCCGTGCATGCCGTGTTGTCCAGATGGACCAGGGTCTCCACGCACACCTGGAGGTCCAGGATCACCTGGCTCACCTTTCTGGCCCCTCTCTCCAAGTAAACCGCACTCTCCTCTATCACCCTTTTCACCCTTGTCACCAGTCATGCCTTGGGGTCCTGGTGGTCCATCTTTGCCTGGCTCTCCCTGGTCACCCCTTGACACATTCAAATTTGGATCTCCTTTTTCTCCTTTCGAACCTTTGAATCCTGGCAATCCAGCTGCACCCTTCTCACCTTTAATACCCATCTCACCTGTTCAGTAAACATATATTTAGTTGATACATCTTATTTACATTTATAAGGGAATCTAATCTATATCTATGTTCACCTTTCATTCCAGCCTTTCCCTGGATGCCTGGAGATCCAGTGAATCCTGTGTTTCCTTGATCACCTTTCTCTCCTGTTGAAAACAATAGGAAATCTCAAACATGCATGTTATTTTAGAATACATCACCAAAATTGCAGTTAAAATAACCAGGATAATGTACCTTTATCTCCTTTAGATCCCATAGAGCCCTTTGGCCCTATTGGGCCCGGCGTACCTTTGGGTCCAGGTGCTCCCTTTTCTCCAGGTGGGCCTACAATATGGCATTAAACCACATGACAGAAGCCAGGTTTTTCCCCACATATCTATAGTAAATAACACACTAAGGGCCAGATTTACGAATAACTTGCGGTTAAAAACTGCTTTCTGGGTATACCAAAGACTCACAGTGAATGCTTGGCCATAAAAAGGTGTAGAGAGCTGACCTTGTTGCATATGTATTTGTAGGAGTTTCCCTTTTTAGGTACAACATTAATATACATAATTATATACATAAATGTGAAAATGCACTATCCAAACTTAGATTGTTGTAATTCGTTAACACTTTGGAGCACAGACCTAAGGTTGGAGAACACAATTCCTCAGATTATTGCTGAAGTGAAATCAAGAAAAATGGAAGTAAGTTATATAAGGAACTGTAAAGAAAATGTACTGTACTAAAAAGTTTTGATTGTGTATAAAATAAATATTTCACAAAATATTTTGGAATCTACAATTGCTTAAAAGCCACATGTTTTAATAAGTTAAGTCGTTTGGCCTCGTACTCTATCACATACATTGTCAGTGTTGTGCGCTTGCTTAGACCTTTGTTGTGATAAACAGTAAAGTGCATTCAGCTGAATTCAATTTCCATTTTGTCGGGTTTAAAAAAGATTAGTATACCTCCAGTTAAGCCCTCCTCATGTGAAGACCGAAGAATGTAAAGACCATCGACTCTACCGTGCGACTACACCAGGCAGCGACACCAGCAGGGAATATAAGTATTGTTTTGATTAATCTCTTTTTCTTTCTCTTGTTTAATTTCTGTTTCAGTTTTTTTTTTATAACCAATTCTTACTATGTGTTTCCAGATCTCTACTATCACTACTACTTGCTTAACAACCTGCACACTTTGCCTATATCTGCTAATACACTACTTTCTTTTTCTATTGGTCTCTGGAATTGCCAGTCTGCTGTAAACAAAGCCGATTTCATTACTTCTATTATTAGTCATTCAAAGATGAATCTCTTGGCCCTAACAGAGACCTGGATCAAACCAGAGGACACTGTTACACCTGCAGCACTCTCCAATAATTTCTCATCTTCCCACTCTCCCCGGTTTGACTGGAAGAGGTGGAGGTACTGGTCTGCTCATCTCTAATGATTGGAAATGTAATTATTTACCATCTTTGGGTATCAACAGCTCCTTTGAATCTCATTCAGTTACTGTTACCTACCCTCTTAAAATGAATTTTATAGTCGTCTATTGACCCCCAGGACCACTGGATAACTTTTTGGATGAATCAGATGTGTTGCTCTCAACCTTTCCTGAGGATGGTACCCTAGTTATACTTGGAGATTTCAACATCCACCTAGATAAACCTCTGTATGCTGATTTCCAAACTCTGCTTGCCTCTTTTGATCTCAACCGAGTGTCAACTACTGCTACTCACAAATCAGGCAACCAATTGGACCTTATTTATACACGACACTGCTCGACTGATCATGTTCTTGTTACTCCACTGCACACGTCGGATCCCTTCCTCCTCACTCTTAACCTCAACATGATCCCTGACACATCACTTACCCCTCCACATGTCATCTTTCGACGTAACCTACGCACACTTTTCCCCTCCCGGCTATCTGCTATGGCAAGAGCGGAATCCAAATCTTCAGTACTTATCCAGCTTGATCTGTCCGCTGCTTTTGACACAGTTAACCACCAGATCCTCCTATCAACCCTACTGGCAAAAGGTATCTCAGGAACCAAACTTCAATGGTTTGAGTCTTACCTATCAGACAGGTCCTTCAAAGTATCTTGGAGAGGTGAGGTGTCCTACTGGGGTGCCTCAGGGCTCAGTTCTTGGACCACTTCTCTTCTCGGTCTACATGGCATCATTAGGTTCTGTGATTCCGAAACATGGCTTTTCATACCACTGCTATGCTGATGACACTCAACTCTACCTCTCATTCCATCCTGATGATCCGACAGTAGAATTCACATCTCAGCTTGTCTAACAGACATTTCTTGCTGGATGATGGACCATCACCTTCAACTCAACCTTGCCAAGACAGAACTGCTTGTGATTTCAGCAAACCCATCGTTTCATCACAATTTCACCATCAAGTTAGGCACATCAACCATAACTCCTTCAAAAACAGCTAGAAGCCTTGGAGTTATGATTGATGATCAGCTGACTTTCTCAGACCACATTGCTAAAACTGCCCGATCCTGCAGATCTGCTTTATTCAACATCAAGAAGATCAAGCCCTTTCTTTCGGATCATGCTGCACAACTCCTTGTTCAAGCTCTTGTTCTGTCCAGGCTGGACTATTGCAATGCTCTCTCTGCAGGTCTTCCAGCCAATTCTATCAAACCTTTACAGTTAATCCAGAATGTGGCAGCAAGATTAATTTTTAATGAGCCAAAAAGAATACATATCACACACCTCTGTTTATCAATTTGCACTGGCTTCCAATAGCTGCTCGCATAAAATTCAAGGCATTGATGTTTGCCTACAAAACTACCACTGGCTCTGCACCCATTTACCTACATTTATTACTTCAGACTTATGTGCCTCTAGAAGCTTGTGTTCTGCAAGTGAAGGTCGCTAGATTGTGCCATCCCAAAGAAGCACAAAGTCACTTTTACAGACTTCTAAATTAAATGTTCCCTTCTGGTGGAATGAACTCCCCAACTCAATCCGAGCAGATGAGTCCTTAACCATCTTCAAGAATCGGCTTAAAACACATCTCTTCCATCTTTATTTGACCCTCTAACTATAACACTCACTATTCTAAGTCTATTCTTAAAAAAACAATCGAACTACCTTTCTAATCTTTTTTTTATTCTATTATCTTTTCATTTATTATGCAATTGTGTATGTGTCTGTGTGTGTGTCTCTGTGTGTGTGTGTCTGTGTGTGTGTGTGTGTGTCTGTGTGTGTGTCTGTGTGTATGAGTGTGTAAAGACATCTAACACTAGCTTGCTCTATTCTTTTATTTTTATTCTTTTTATTTATTATATATTTTTTAAAGCCCATGCTACGTGTACTGTGTTAACCTAACTGAGACTTGTTATTGCACCTATATATCATTGCTCTTTTTGTTGTTTTTTATTGCTTCCATTGTCCTCATTTGTAAGTCGCTTTGGATTAGAGTGTCTGCTAAATGAATACATGTAAATGTAAATGTTGCACATTTGAGGTTGATATAAAAAAATTATGGTCCTGGGAGATTATATTTAGACATTAATACCAAACATAGCCACTGGTTGACACCCAAACTCCACTGAATCTTCCTGATGCAGTTTCCTGTCTCAAATTTATAAATTTCTATCTCAATATTACTTCTATCACAAAATATTCTGTAATATGACACTTGACACCACCACCCACTTGGAGGAGCTGTTAAAATTTTTTTTTTGACAAGGCAATACAAAAAGAGCATCAAGTTCACAGTAAAAGTTAAGGGGGTTAATTGAATTCTTCAAGGTGAATTACTAAAGTTTGGGGGAGTCAGCTTACTGGTATTTGCACTATTATCCAACACCTTAACTGTGCTGTTAGTACATTATACACACCCAATTATCATTGGCTATGCTTGTTTGTGATCCTACGCTGCCCTTGGTAAGCTGCCTGGGTCAATATGGATATGAGCTGACAGATCACCTGCAGAACTTTCCACTCCCATCGGTCTCACACTTATTTGCCCTGGGGTGCTTTTCCCAAAAGCATCATTAGCTGATTATGTTGCATTGAAAACTATTGGTAATAATGGAACTTTTGGAAAACGCACCCGTTTAGTAAATCTGGCCCTATTATGTTATAAAAACGTATGACTTCACTCGGCTGACCTGGCAGTCCTATATCTCCTTTGTAGCCTTGTGGGCCTGTCTCTGGAGGGCAGCACTCACAGAAGTTGAAGTAGCATTCATTGTAGTCTAGCGTGTAGTTGTCTTTGGCCGTGGTGGGAGATGCGGTGGTGTCTGTAGGGTAGTCTATATAGCTGTCAGCAGGAACTGTAGTGCTCTTTGTGACATGTGCAGGGAAGCGCTCTCTTGTTTTGGTGTAGTCCACAATCCGTGCTGTGACCGTAGGCTTGCCTACATATACAGTAGTTTGGATCACCTCTCGGGGGGGTTTCTTGGTGTACTGGAACTTCGGCCGCTGAGTGGGCTTGATTGGGTCACACGAGGTTATAAAGGTCAGTGCTATTACCGTTATGAATATTGCACGTTCAAAAGACATTTTATCTGTAGAAAAAGAAGAGAAATGTGAATAAGTATTTACAATTCTGCCTGGACCAAACATCATCATTTCAGAGGTTGTGTAGCAGGAAGCTGTTGTGTTCGTGTCATGTGTGTTATTTGGGATTAAGTACTCAACAGTACATTACAAGAGTGAATGGAAATAATTTTAAAGTGTTAATAAATAACAGCTCATTATCAGTGTTGGGTGTAATGCTCAGGTGTTCCTGTAGCTCAAGTGGTAGAGCATTGCGCTATCAAGGTTGGGGGTTCGATTCCCCGGGAACACATGATAAGTAAAAATTGATAGCTTGAATGCACTGTAAGACGCTTTGGATAAAAGCGTCTGCTAAATACATACATTTAATATTTTAATTTAATGCATTATAACTATAATTGAATAAATTTTCCCTTAAAAACGTTAAGTAAGGGATTATTCTCTATTGTGACATAGAATACTGGACACTCATGAATCAAGCCATCTAACCAATAGCAAACAGAGACAGCTGGAGCAATGTGACACATGATCTTGGAAGAATTTCTTCCAATGGATGGACAGTAGCCAAGCTCACAGCTTTCATAGATATAACAACACCTTATAGACTGATTTATTAAACCCGCTAAATGGATCAAAACTCTTGGTGCTTTCATTCTCTGAATAGTTTGTGACAGGTGATGCTGGATTCTAGATTTCTGAGACCAGAACCTGCCAGCTGAATATAACAGCCTCAGTCAGGAAATAAGAGTCTCATTCCAATCTATTTGGTATTACTCCAAAAAAGCTTTTGTCCAAAAGAGCAGCGATAATCTCAGGAGCTCACTTCAGCCTCAACTGTTTTCTGGAGGGAAATGGCTTATCTAATGAAGCTGCTTTAGAGGTAGAATGAAGGATACTGGCACACAGTGACCATGACCAGTTTAGTTTTGTGGGTGTATGGTTTGTTACTCCAAAAATTTTATTTATTACTCGTTACAAGTTACTCCTTTCAAAGGTAATATTATTATTACTTACTATCTGGCAACATAACTTTTCCTACACGCCCCACAGAAGTTGTAATTGTGTATTTTTCCCATAAAATTATTTTAAAATGTCCATCATTTGACCAACATCTACACTGGATCACAGTCAGAAGTTTATTCGAATAGTGATTGATGGTGACTGAAGTACAACTGTAAAAGTATTAATTGACGTGTAGCTTGAAGCTAATTGTAGCTATAATTTCTCTGTTACCCATGTTGATTATATTTCGTTAAGGATTTTATTTTAAAAAATCACATAAGTTCATAAGATGTTTAAATAGAGTAATTTAATTTATATGGGTATCAGGATGATGGTGGTGGTCAAGCCGTGTAATACTAGAGTGAAGTAAAGACACAACGTACACATCTGTGTTTAGATCAGCTTCTCTCATGACAAAATCAGTGTAATGACAATATTTCCGTCCTCTGAATGTACGCTTTTCCATATTCCAAGATTTCCTGATGCACTTGTGACTTCATGTGCCTGTGCGAGTCGTGAAAATTATCAAAATAAATCTGGGAGTTGTTGGATTTCAAATCAGTGGGGGTTGAGGCATCAAAAGTAATGCAACAAACTGTTTTATGGATGGTATTATTATTACTAAAATCTTATTAGTAATTTGTTACAGTACTACAGGTGCTTCTCAATAATTTAGAATGTTGTGGAAAAGTTGATTTATTTCAGTAATTCAACTAAAATTGTGAAATTTGTGTATTGAATATTCAGTGCACACAGACTGAAGAAGTTTAAGCCTTTGGTTCTTTTAATTGTGATAATTTTGAGTCACATTTAACAAAAATCCACCAATTCACTACCTAAACAAATTAGAATACTTCATAAGACCAATAAAAAGGTGGTAGGGGCTCCTTTTGGTTTAATTACTGTCTCAGTTCAGCGTTCCTGCTGGAAAATGAAATTTAGTTGAAGGAAGCATGAAGAGCTCCAAGATTTCTTGGTAAACGTGTAACGTGTCAAACCCTTCCTTCAGACTCTAGGACCTTGGTTCCTAAATGAAATACAAAACTTGCTCTCATCTGAAAAGAGGACTTTGGACCACTGGGCAACAGTCCAGTTCTTCTCCTTCGCCCAGGTAAGATGCCTCTGATGTTGTCTGTCGTTCAGGAGTGGCTTAACAAGAGGAATAAGATAACTCTAAACATTTGTGTGTGTGGTGGCTCTTGATGCCTTGACCCCATCATCAGTCCATTCCTTGTGAAGTTCACTCAAATTATTGAATCGATTTTGCTCGACAATCCTCATAAGGCTGCGGTTGTCTTGTTTGGTTGGTTACACTTTTTCCTTCCACTCAACTTTCTGTTAACATGCTTGGATACAGCACTCTGTGAACAGCCAGCTTCTTTGGCAATGGATGTCTGTGTCTTACCCTCCTTGTGAAGGGTGTCAATGATTGTTTTCTGGACAACTGTCAGATCAGCAGTCTTCCCCATGATTGCGTAGCCTAGTGAACCAAACTGAGAGACTGTTTTGAAGGCTCAGGAAACCTTTGCAGGTGTTTTGGGTTGATTAGCTGATTGGCATGTCACCAGATTCTAATTTGTTGAGATAGTGGATTGGTGGGTTTTTGTTAAATATGAGCCAAAATCATCACAATTAAAAGAACAAAAGACTTAAACTACTTCAGTCTGTGTGCACTGAATTTATTTAATACATGGGTTTCACAATTTGAGTTGAATTACTGAAATAAATAATCTTTTCCATTACATTCTAACTTATTTAGATGCACCTATAGTTACTCGATAAAATAGTATTTTTACTGTAACTAGTTACTGCCCACCACTGGTGATGTGTTTGGGGCAGTTCACAGAGACAGCTTTTTAAAACTTAGCAGAGTGTCTTAAAAAGTGAGGTGAAAATGGTCAAAGATGTCAGTCTAATGCATGTTTACATTGAAAAACCGTTATAAAGCAGCATAGTGGAACACAAAAGTGCATTCTGACCTTAAGCTATGCAATGCTTAAATACAACTGATCCAAGTAAAGTATGCAGATACTTTAAGTCAAGGTCACAGTAAGTCAAACATAAAGATATCTGAATGTCTTTGCATTCATAACAACCCAGCTAACAGAGAACGTTCCTGCATCTTTCATTAAAAAGTTACATAAATGTTAGGACAAGACATTCTCAAAATAATAATGTTTATGGAACGGTCTTACAACGTATGAAATATGTTCTCATATAAACGTTCAGCGAAAAACGTTCTGAGATCAGAATTTTCAGAATGTTTTTATAAAAGATTTTTTTATAACCTTAATTTGTTACATGGGAAATTATCAATGCTAGTGTAAAGAAATATATAGAAAATACATTAATACTTTTTGGAGCTGCTGTATCCTCTCTCATCCTATCCAAGAACCTCTGGAATCAATGAAGCTGAAAAAAGGCATAAGGAGAATTCAGTCCCTCTTATGTTTCAGACAGGAACATAGGCTATAGGCTGCTGAGGTTTGCAGACCACAGCAAGGAAGGGGGGCGATACCCATCTGAAACATGAGAGGAAGGCCTGCTTTAGGAGCGTAATACTCCACCTTGACCTGCTGGTGTCACTCCACTATTCAAGACAAACCCAGCTATAGTGCTCACTGCATCCAGCCCATGCAAAGAGCGGCTCTGCAGTACACAGGCCCTGGGCCACCGAACCCCCCTGTTCCTGAAAAGCCTTATGGGAGCGAGACAGGGTAAACCATAGGACACGGAGCCAGTATCAAAATACAGCCCCAGAGCCCCTTCTGCACTACTCCACACTCAGGAGCAACAGAGCGGACAGTAATAAATGCTCTTGAGTTAAAAGATGCTTAGATCGAGGGGTTTAAAATTGCAAATATAGAGACGGGCATTCATTTTATCAATGCATCATGTCATGAATGCATCGTACCTGTAAAGCATGTTTGCTCCTGTTTGAGGGGATTTGAGGAGCATGGGGCTGGAGTGTCACCTGAGCTGGAGGTGTCTCTGGTAACGGCTAAGGCTGTGCTCTGCTGGTAAGCCTTTAATGGAGAGCACTGTGACCTTGTCAGGAATAGAGCGGCTTTTGGACTATTCACCTTTTGTTTTGTTTTTTTCTCTTCAAATTCCCAAGACAGACTTGGAAGGCTTTTCGATTCACAGGGTTGTATAAAATGATGGTTATGTAAAAAGCTATGAATAATTTAAAATAAATAAATACATAAATAAAAACTGAACAAATACGGAAACATCAAAATATGTGCTATAACTGCTCACCATTATATATATATATATATATATATATATATATATATATATATATATATATATATATATATATATATATATATATATATATATATATATATATATATATATATAATATTATTAGTATAATTTAATTTCAGGAATTATAATAAAATGTTTAAAAGAGTTTAACGTCACACCATAGAATGAAAAAGGTATACTTTATCCACTAAAATAAAATTTCATTATAAAACACATAATGAAACACATAAACAAAAAACATGCACATTTGGCAAAAGCTCTTGGAAAATGGCATTTGCAATGTCCTTAAGTCAGCAAACTTTACATTTTTGAAATTTTGCTTAAGCCTTTTAAAAGAGTTTAGAAATGCACCTAGATTTACCAAAGCAGATGTAAAGTATACATTATATACAGCAGAACCTCCAGTACAGCCAAGAGTAAAGATCAGAGATTATAAAAAAAAAACATTTAAACTTTTTTAAATTGTGTTTTTAAAATGTGAATGCAATTTGAAATGAAATGGATAATACATAACTGAAACTGAATTTTGATCAAATCTAACTTTTGTTCCTAGCACTGTTCCATCCCTGCACCCTCAGACAGAGCTGAGATCAAGTCAATGAAAAGCATCAGTAAATGTGTTTACCAGACAGCAGGCTTGTCTCTTGTCCAGTGGCTTCAGTGGTTTCCGTCTGAGTAAGCTCAAAACACTGAAGACTGAAAGCACCAGATATGTGTCTGTCTTTAGCTCATGGATACACACAGATTTTGGAGTAGAGCAGGGGGTGTGTACTACGGTTCTGGCCCAGTGCTTCACAGTTACAGTCACCCAGACTGAACCTCATCATAGTGCTGCTGGGCAGCGGTGTTACCAGAACTGACCCAGAAACCTGACCCAAGCCCGCAGAACACTATGCACTCTATTCACCTGCTCGTGCTTCCCATTCCCTCTCATTTCCTCCCTCTTTCTCACTTTCCCCCCAGACTCTCATATAGGGCTCTGTCATTTATTCTAGTACTATAAGAGGAAAATAACATAACAGTGTTGAATCCTTTCGTTAGAAAAGATTACTGCTGAACTGCAAGGAAATCATATTTTTACACTTCAAGACACAAATAGCCACAAATGCCCCTCAATTATGATTTCCAAAGACCTTTTCTGCAAATGTCACCCCAATTCTAAATATGTACCTATTTATCATTTCTAAACCCATGTGAAAAACCAAAAGCACCTAATCACATTTAAGCATGTGAGGTAAAGTGTGTAGCATCTGTGCAATGCCTGATGCTTTAGATTTCACCACTATTTGAAGCGTTTACTAGGTTGAGAAATTCATGTGTTTGTGATATTCAAACCCTATTTACAGTTTTTCTGAATTGCTAAAACACTTTTCTTGAAACCGCCACTCATTTTCTCAAAACCTTAAACACAATCCAAACCTTCAAACTAAATGAACAGAACCCCTGACTCTTCTGGCAAATTACATGAAATTATCACCTGTTAAGCATTATTTAATGTTTGTTAAAGATTTATTAATGAAAGTTTACATTTACATTTAATCATTTAGCAGACACTTGTATTCAAAGCGACATACAAATGAGAACAATAGAAGCAATCAGACCAACAAGAGAACAACAACAGTATACAAGTGTCATGACAAGTCTCAGTTAGTCTAGTACAGCTACACGTGCTGGTCATATAATTAGAATATCATAAAAAAGTTGATTTATTTAACTAATTACATTCAAAAGTGAAACTTGTATATTATATTCATTCATTACACACAGCCTGATATATTTCAAATGTTTATTTCTTTTCATTTTGATGATTATAACTGACAACTAAGGAAAATCCCAAATTCAGTATCTCAGAAATTTAGAATATAACTAGAGACCAATACAAAGAAAGGATTTTTACTTAGTTTGGGCTCCTTTTGCCAAAATTACTGCAGCAATGTGGTGTGACATGGAGTCGATCAGTCTGTGGCACTGCTCAGGTGTTATGAGAGCCCAGGTTGCTCTTCACAAGGTCAGGCAAGTTTATTGGCCAATTAAGAACAGGGATACCATCGTCCTTAAACCAGGTACTGGTAGCTTTGGCACTGTGTGCAGGTGCCAAGTCCTGTTGGAAAATGAAATCTGCATCCCCAGAAAGTTGGTCAGCAGCAGGAAGCATGAAGTGCTCTAAAACTTCCTGCTATACAGCTGCATTGACCTTTGACCTCAGAAAACAAAGTGGACCAACACCAGCAGATGACATGGCACCCCAAACCATCACTGACTGTGGAAACTTTACACTGGACCTCAAGCAACGTGGATCGTGTGCCTCTCCTCTCTTCCTCCAGACTCTGGGACCCTGATATCCAAAGGAAATGCAAAATTTACTTTCATTAGAGAATATAACTTTGGACCACTCACCAGCAGTCCAGTCCTGTATGAAGCGAGACGCTTCTGAGGATGTCTGTTGTTCAAGAGTGTCTTGACACAAGGAAAGCGACAGCTGAAACCCATGTCTTGCATACAGTCATTCCCACAAATATTGGCACCCTTGGCATATATGATCAAATAAGGTTGTGAAAATGTATCTGTGTTGTTAATCCTTTTGATCTTTTATTAAAAAAATTAACAAAAATGTATCATTTCATTGGATAATAAGAATTAATAAATGGGGGGAAATATCATTATGAAATAAATGTTTTTCTCTAATACTCGTTGGACACAATTATTGGCACCCTTTTATTCAATACTTTTTGAAACCTCCATTTGCCAGTTTAACAGCTCAAAACGGTCTCCTATAATGCCTGATGAGGTTAGAAAACACCTGACAAGAGCTCAGAGACCATTCCTTCATCCAGAATCACTCCAGACCCTTCAGATTCTCCTCTTCAGTTCACTCCTCTCATTTTCTGTAGGGTTCAGGTCAGAGGACTGGAATGGCTATAGCAAAAGCTTGGTTTTGAGCTCAGTGACCCATTTCTGTGTTATTTCTGAGGCTTGTGTTTGGATTATTGTACGGTTGAATGATCCAAACATGGCCCATTATAAGATTTCTAACAGAGTCAGTCACTTACTGATTTTTTATCTGTTGGTATTTAATATAATCCATAATGCCATGTGTCTAAACAAAATGTCCAGGACCTCCAGCAGAAATATAGGCCCACAACATCAAAATTACAGCAGTATATTTCATTGTACACATGGGGTACTTTTTTCTCTGTGTTCACCAAACCCATCTTGAGTGTTTGCTGCTAAAAAGCTCATTTTTATGTTTCATCTGATCATAAAAGCCAGTTTTTGAATGAGCTAGGATAATTTTTCTTGTATCCCTCCCAAACAACATGTGGTGATGTAGGTTCTGTTTGACTTTTTTTTTTCAAGGTTTTCTGAACCAGAGACTCAACTATTTTCTGCAGTTCTCCAGCTGTGACCCTTGGAGAGTTTTTAGCCACGCAAACTCTCCTTCTCACCGCACATTAGGACGATATAGGCACACGTCCTCTTCCAGGCATTTTTATAACATTTTCTATTGATTGGAAATTCTTAATTATTGTCCTGATGGTGGAAATGGGAATTTTCACTGCTCTAGCTCTTTTCTTAAAGCCACTTCACCGATTTGTGAAGCCCAATATCTTTTGCTGCACATCAGAAATATATTCTGTGTTTTTTCTCATTGTGGGAATTTGGGCTTTGTTTTCCCTCCACTTTATATTTCTGTGAATCAGGAAGCAATGGCTGGATAATTTCATGTTTATAATCATTCTGGAGTGCTCAAAATTGGGAATATGAATGGGAATATACTTCAGAGATATTTTACTCATAAGAATTTCTAGGGGTGCCAATAATTGTCCAACGAGTATTTGAGAAAAACATTAATTTCATAATGATATTTCCCCTCTGTTTTAAATTCTTATTATCCAATGAAAGGATACATGCTTGTGAATTTGTTAAATAAAAAATCAAAAGGATTAACAATGCAGATGAATTTTCACAGCCTTTTTGACCATATTTGCCAAGGGTGCCAATATTTGTGGGCATGACTGTACTTCTGTGTGTAGTGGTTCTTGAAGCACTGACTCCAGCTGCAGTCCACTCTTTGTGAATCTCCCCCACATTTTTGAATGGGTTTTGTTTCTCAATCTTCTCCAGGGTGCGGTTATCCCTATTGCTTGTACAATTTTTTTTTCTACCTCATCTTTTCCTTTCCTTCGCCTCTCTAGTAATGTGCTTGGACACAGAGCTCTGTGAACAGCCAGCCTCTTTTGCAATAAACTTTTGTGTCTTTCCTTCTTGTGCAAGGTGTCAATGGTCATCTTTTGGACAACTGTCAGGTCAGCAGTCTTCCCCATGATTGTGTAGCCTACAGAACTAGACTGAGAGACCATTTAAAGGCTTTGCAGGTGTTTTGAGTTAATTAGCTGACTAGAGTGTGACACCAGGTGTCTTCAATATTGAACCTTTTCACAATATTCTAATTTTCTGAGATACTGAATTTGAGATTTTCCTTAGTTGTCAGTTATAATCATCAAAATTAAAAGAAATAAACATTTGAACATATATCAGTCTGTGTGTAATGAATGAATATAATATACAAGTTTCACTTTTTGAATGGAATTAGTGAAATAAATCAACTCTTTGATGATATTCTAATTATATGACCAGCACCTGTATACCATATCTATGTATTTTTTTTTTTTTAAGAATAGTATAGACAAGAAAAGAAAAAGGTAAGTGTTAGTTTTATTTGGTCAAGTGCTGGCGAAAAACAAGAGACTTTAGATGTTTTTTGAAAATGAGCTGTTCAAATTGAGATTGGGAGGTCATTCCACCAGCTGGGCACAATCCAGGAAAAGGTCCGTGAGAGTGATTGTGAACTTCTTTGGGATGGCACCACAAGGCGTTGTTCACTTGCAGAGTACAAACTTCTGGAGGGCACATAAGATTTAACCAGTAGGTTTAGGTATGTTGGTGCCCTGTCAGTGGTTGTCTTGTAGGCTAGCATCAGTACCTTGAATTTGATGCGAGCGGCTATGGTAACCAATGTAACCTGATGAGGAGAGGAGTTTTTTTGGCTCATTGAAGACAACTCTCACTGCTGCATTTTGGATCAGTTGTAGAGGCTTGACAGTACATGCAGGAAGAGCCAGGAGAGCATTACAATAGTCCAGTCTGGAGAGCACAAGAGCTTGGACAAGAAGTTGGGTGGCTTGCTCTGACAGGAAGGGTCTAATCTTCCTAATGTTGTATAAGGAAAATTGCAGGACCGGGTCAATTTAACAATATCAATATCAATATCATCCAGCTAGAAATGTCACTCAGACAGGCTGAAATGCAAGCAGCTACTGTCAGATCATCTGGCTGGAATGATAAGTAGAGTCGAGTGTCATCAGTGAAGCAGTGATAAGAAAAGCAATGCTTCTGAATGACAGATCCTAAAGACATCATGTAGATGGAGAAGAGAAGTGGTCCAAGTACTGAGCCTTGAGGAACCCCAGTAGCAAGAAGATGTTACTTAGAAACATAACCCCTCCAAGATACACTGAAGGATCTATCGGAAAGGTAGTGCGGTTCCAGAGATGCCCATCTTTCTGAGGGTGGACAGGAGAATCTGGTGACTAACTGCGTCACAAGCAGCAGACAGGTTAGCAGCAGAAAGTATTTTAAAATAAAATCCTCAATGACAAAATAGATTATTGGAAAAAGTTGTAAGTTGCACCTCTACTGCTGCATAAAACAGTATCACATTTCTATAATTCAAATTCCTTAAAGCAGGCGTGTCAAACTCAATCCCTGGAGCGCCAGAGCCCTGCAGAGTTTAGATTCAACCCTAATTAAACACACCTGACACAACTGATCAAGGAACAGTGTTTGACACTGCATTGCATTAATGAGGTCAAACATAACAGAGAACACTTCACATAACACCTGATGTGCTTTTTACATCAAAAGAGGAATGACATATACACTTATATTTGCCTGTCTGTCTCATCCTCATATAGTCAGCCGGGCATGGTCTGTAGAAAATACTTTTCAGGTGGGACTAGTTTTCCAGGGGGTCATTCGAGAAATTTGTGTTTCACCGATGTACTTTGTGAAGAAAAATTCCAGAGCAAATTACTCGGTGATCCACTGAGAATCTAATTCCATCCGAATGTGAATGTCTGTGATTGCCAAAAGATTTTTCACAATGCATTTCCTTGTGTGTTTTGGCCAACGTGGACTAACTTACTACCGCCCACATTTTCTGCTTGGTGTCCCATTCATTATGGATGTTAATATGTTTGCCTTCCGGGGAAGAAATAAAATAATAAAACCAAGAGCCAGATCACATAAACTGTTAAGACTGGCTACTGTAATATACACAATGCACACATAACAGAGCACATGATCTCTGCAATGACTAGATGTACAAAACAGACCCTCACCTCTGTAATAAACACAGATGTTCGTCCCAAATGAATACATGGAATCACAGATGTCGGGTAATAAGAAGTTGAACCCAAACGTCGTTTAGAAAATTATTCAGAATAGGGCCTCCATTTTGTATGTCTCTCTTATCTAACACACCTGACTCAGTTCACTGCTCCCTGTTCCCTGAGCACAGGATAATATAATGTACATAAGCATAATTCAAACATAATTTGGTAATACTGGATGTATCTAATATAATCAAACTATGTTTATTTTCACACTACAGGTTGCAACAGACAGTTATCATGCAGTTCAGCGCATTCAATTTTACAAAACATAAAAAAAAAAAAAAATGCATTGCAGCACAGGGCACCAAACGTTTACCATTAATGGAAATAATGGCAAAGATTGTTTAAAAAACAAAGGTCAATGAAAGACAGAGGCAGCTACCAAACAAAAACTGTAAAATTAAAGTAAAATATACTAATTTATACCCAGAATTTTAGGAACAAAGGAATATTTTACCTTAATTTTACAGGTTTTGTTTGGTAGCAGCCTCTGTCAATCATTGAAGTATTTGTTTTAATTTTTTTATAAATAATCTTTGCCATTATAACCATTAATGGCAAATGTGTGGCACCCATTGCTGCCATGCATTTGACAATAATTTTTATTTTTTTACTTTTTTTAAGAGAGGATCAAGCGCGCTTGTTTAGAAAATCTAACTCTTTATATTTTGGTCCTGTCTGAATATTCTCAGTCCCCTTTCAGTCATGAATGCTGCGCTTATGAGTGCATGATATATACATCATAATAACTCCATTATGTTATCATGGAGTCGAGTCTCTGTCCACAAACGTCTTCAAAGTTTGTTACATCAGTAGATTATATACAGGGGTGAGTCTGATTCTCATGAAAGCAACTTGGTTGTTTCTCTTCATTTATTTAGCCCCTTGGTGACCATCATGCCAGCTGTCAAGCATCTCTTGTCGCTCTGCGGTGGGAACATCAATCCTGTCCCTATGTAAAAGCAGTTCTTCAGGCTCTGACAATGATGCTCTTTTAGAATAGTGAGCATTGAGTTCATAGGGCATATTGTGTGGCCACAATGTGCTTCATGAAATGCATTACTTTCCTTATTGTTTGTGGACTCATGAATGATGTTTACTTTAGACTCTGACATCGTTCTAGTCTGAATCACAGATACCATGACTGTAACGTCTCATGTTCATCTCTTCAGTGCATGCAACACACTACTGACTCCATGTCACGTAGACACTTACTCTTTGCACAGCTAGGAAACACTAGCATCTAACAAATGCCATGAACAAAAAAAAAGTTAATTTTAAAAAACAAAGCTTATACACAAATCCAAATAGGAAATTAAACAGTTCTCAAATAATCATTAGTCTTGTTCGGTGTCCCAAACTCTCATATTTTAGAGCAGTTAATGCAATTTATAAAACAAAAAGCTATCTGTGTGTGTGTGTGCGTGCGCGTGTGTGTCGCGTATTTGTGTGTGTGTGTGTGTGCGTGCGTATGTGTCGCGTATTTGTGTGTGTGAAATTCAGAAGTAACCCCTTTGAAAATCTTTAACATTTTCATAAGTAACTGTAATTTAATAACGCGTTTTGATTAAAATTACATTTATTTTGTAATTAAATACAATAATTATGTTACATATAACTAGTTGCTCCCCAAAACTGATGGTAAAAGGTCACATTTATCCTTCACACACTCACTAACTTTCCTCTGAACTGCAGAATCTACTGCAAAAAAAAAAAAGAAAAGAAAAGAGAACACGCCTTTTTGCACTTGGACTAACATTGTACTAATCTCATGCTTGCAGAAATGTGTTATGGAAACATTACTTACATGTGTTTCTTCTTTGGTTTATTGCTTCTGCTTTAATATATCATTTGCAAAAGTGTCTGCTAAATGAATAAATGCAAACAGTATTGACAATTCTTCATTGTATTGTTCACAGAGCTGGGATGATTCTTATGTGCTGACAGTTATCATAAACTCGCTGTACTTTCTTCTGTTCCTGCTCATGACATACTCTGATTAATGATAAGAAAGAGCCGTTTGACTGTCATGTAAAATAACTGCAGTAGGGTGTCAAAACATGGAAAAGCTGATATCATCGAAGGGTTGGAACACAATTAAAGCATCATGTTTACTTGTTACTAAATGCAGCAAACTTTAACGAGTAGCACTGAATAAGAAACACCATGAATCCCCCATGTCTAGTTAATACATATTCTGTACATAAATGTGTGTGTGTGTGTGTGTGTGTGTGTGCGTGCGTGTGTGTGTGTGTGTGTGTGTGTGCGTGTATGTGTGTGTGCACATATACAAATAATTATACACACTCACAAGTATATTACAGCACTTTTTGGCAGACTTCAGGCTCTACCCACACGTATTTCATGTTTCACGAGGACAACATCCACTAAAACTGAAGAAGTGAAAGGTTTTTAAATTCATTCTATATTGACTTAATTGTGATAGACGTACGTAAACTAATATAAATGAAGTGGGTCTGCACATTTAGTGCATAGTAGAAATAATTTAACAACAACAACAACAAAACAGTTAAAGAATCAGTTAAGACAAGTTTAAAACCATTTTATTAAATTAACTTAAATCAGTTTGAAAAACTTGATAATAATAATAACAAACAAGGATGCAATCAAATTAACATTATAGTAAATGAGGGAAAAGAATCATCTTTTTTCCAAAAAGCAATTTTGAGACCTATTATATTTGGATATGTATAGTAGGGGTATTATTGAAAAGAAGGGATGCAGCCAAACTGGTTTATCAAGTCTAAAGTTATTGGTGCCTGGGAGGCTGATATAATACTGCCCCAACAATCCAGTTTTCCCACCTGATTTCTAAAGACTTCAGCACACCTGACAGCCAGATCTGAATTCTTTCCAAAGCAGTCTTTTTCACAAGGCATGCTTTCTTTTTGCAGCGAGATCTTGTCTGTTTGAATCAGCAAACATCATGTATCCTCCGACACCCTTGCGTGAAACTGAGGTTTAAAATGAGTTTGACAGTTATGTCAAATGTTAGTGGTAACTTTTTAGGATGAGACTGTTTTTTCTTCAGTTGTCACTTCTATAACTGCATCTGCTTTTCTTTCAAGATGTTGCAATTGAATAGCCTTCTTTTTAACAGAGCTGGTGTCACATATCACACATCGGCTTTCACAACAAAATTATGATTAATACCAAAACAGTGTTAAGATTCTAGTCAAAACTCATTATCAATATCAAATAAGCTGAAAAAATAATACTCAGTATGTAATCAAATTATTAGCACTGTATGGATTTCTAAAAATAATAATAATAATAATAATACAAATAAAACTGTGTATAAAATAATATATCAAAATTTCCGTATTGATTTTACCTGTATAATTCACTGCATTGCACTGTGTTTTAGAATTAACAAACATGTCTGTTAAATTAACTGGTAAAATGACCAGTACATTTTCAGAAGCACTTTCTGACTACAACACTTAAAGCGACTGACTCATGCTGACCGTGTTATATGTGTGATCTGTGTTTATCTGGCAGTTACATCCAGCTCTGAACACAGCAATGTTGAAGTTTTGAAAGATTGCAAGGCCAGTGCAGACTACAAACAACTTAATTAGTTTTGGATTCACAAATTGCTAATTATCTTGACTGCTATTTTTAACTTAAACCAATTAATACGGCCCATTCGAAAGTTGTTTTGTAAACTAATGGTGCTTTTATAGCACTTTTGATGCACACCCGAGTCCGCTTAAAAGGGTGGTTCGAGGTATGGTTCATGTGAACTCTTTCTGTTATATCTTTCATTTCATTACCAAGCAACAGAGTAAACAGCTGTTGGCCTGATGACGCAAATAAAATAATATAAACCCAGTATGGTGAGGGCATTGGGAAGGGGAGCAATCGAACTCGACTTTGGACCAGGCAAGTGAACCAAGTGTGAAAGCACTCTTAAAGGTGCAGTAAGAGATTTCTGAGAAATGCTGTTGAAAGTGGACCAGACCGAGCACCAAAACACACTTGTAGCCAATCAAACATGTCATCATTAGGATCTATCATCCAGAAACATGGCTTTTGCTATCACTACTATGCTGATGACATGCAACTCTACTTCTCATTCTCATGCATGTAGAAGAGAAGTGGTCCAAGCACTGAGCCTTGAGGAACCCCAGTAGCAAAAAGCTGTGACTTAGAAACCTCCACACCCTGAAGGACCTACTTGCAGTTCCTAAGATGCCCATCTTCATGAGCGTGGACAGGAGGAACTGGTGGTTAACTGTGTCAAAAGCAGCAGACAGATCCAGCAAGAGGAGTACTGAGGATTTGAAAGCTGCTCTTGCCAGTCTCAGGGACCATTTACATGACGTTTTCAGCCCAAAACTTTTTATGCATTTTGCCTGTTCATTTACACAACAACAGTGTTCTGTGGACTGAAAAGGTACTTCATACTTTTGAAAAAAACAGGTTTCAAAGTGCAAGTTTTTCAAAACACCACTGTTATTGATTCTGTGTAAACAGCAAAAATGGGAATCTTTGAAAACGCTGTCATCATTCGTGTGCATAGTATCTGTTAGGTATGTAGACATGTGCTGTACATGTCGATTTTAAAGGCAAGCGCGAACAAACACACAACAATGGCGGAGTACATGATACTGTTGTTGTTGCTTTTCAAGAGTTTGCTGATGCTTCTTCAGCAAAGTCTGGATTTACTTCACCGATATTACAAAAAAACAGCAGAGATGCATCATATAATCATCAATTGCAGAAAAAGGTACTGTTTACTAACAGTGCCTACTACTGGCCTGGGATACGTAAAACAGTGTTTTGGCCATTTTCACGGATATGTGTAAACACAAATCCTTTTGAAAATGTTGTGGTGTATACGTGAAGCTTTTTAAAAATGCGAGAGAAAAACGTTTCCATTTTTGGCTACATTGTTGTTGTGCAAACATACCCTCAGTATTCCCACTGCCTGTCTTCTGCACAAAGCATTGACTTACCTGGCTCTAAAATAAATCGACTGATGCTTTGGGAAGAGGATTTGATGTAAGTATGCTGTAGATTTCAGCTCATTACGCTTGGACTGAAAAAGGTTTTCAACAGCACTTGTGATTGTGTGTCTCATAGCATATTAAACAAGTACACTCCCACATAACTGACACCATGTTGCAACATACTGTATATGTATCAAATATTTCCTTTATGGAAAATATGCTATACTAATAACACAAAATACAATTTGTCCTAGCCTGCTAGCTTCTAGCAAGAAATTAATTTGCAGGTCTCTGCAGTATCTTATCACACCTGCCTAAAAAGGGGCAGATCCTGGCAGCACATTGCTATTAATACAGATGTTCTCAACTAGGGGTCCTCAAGATAACTCACATTTCTTTTAAAATATGATGAAACAAGCATTCAATTGAGATAAAACAACTAAAAATCAAGATGGAGCTGACTGAGCAGGTGACATCACAGAGTACTGTACTGTGACAGCATCATGCATCATGACTGCAGAAAGAGAGAGAGACAGTGAGAGAGAGAGAGTTACGCTGCACTGCGTGCTCTGTCGCATGTTAGAAAAAGACAGGGAGCTTTAAAATACGTTTGATCTTTTCTTTAGCCATTCTATTCCTACACACACACACAAAGGTGAGAGTAAATTCGAGAAGTGGGTGTGGAATGTGAGTTTAACTGGTAGAGCAGCTTACTACACTTTCACATCACATCCACTCTTCACTGCAGCGTGACGTGCAGAGGTGAGTGACTTTACATGACTCTCAGATCTGCCTGCACATTTACAGAGGCTTTGAAGCACTGGAATGTTTATTTGATGATGCATTTGAAGATTAATATCACCAATAATTGTAATGGCCATAACAACAGAACTGCTACTACTACAACCACGCAACTTACTATTACCGTTACTACAAGAGACCAGGTGCAGTCATAACAGAGTGGACTAGGAAACATTATGAATATTTCTCTACTGTGCACGGTTGAACTGTTAACGTGTGTGCACATTCACATTGGTATCATCTATGTGAGGATGTTTTGAAATGGTAGAGCAAAAAAGATAGTCTGTCCTATTGACTACCAGTGCAACAAATGTATCCAGCTGAAAGTGTGTTTAATGTTTCTGCTGTTGCCTGGATATGGAATTATGAATTGTCAGTTGGCATTGTTACCTCAGGTCCATTGTTATGAATAATCAGTTTTGTTTATGCTTACTTTGTGTCATCTTAACTTCACACCACAGATGAAACGTATTGCATCTATGGCTGTAGGGATACTGAATATAGCCCTGTAAAATGATTTTGTGGTAATGTCTCATTTAACCAGAAATAGGGCTGAATTTACGAGTTAAAATAGAAATAAATTATATAATAATTTATCAGCTACCTATATGTTCACTTTATGGAGTGAGACAGTAAAATGTAGCTAAAATATATATACCCTTGTTATGTGGTTAATAATTTACCATAATCACATTTTAAGTCTAAAATACGCAACCCAGTTGTTGTATTAGTTTGCGTTTTATGAGCAAGAGTGTAAATGTTTTCCTTGTTGACATAAGTTTGCAGAGATCGAGCGAGCGTGTTCCTGCTGGGTTTAGGCTTCTGCAGGGCTTCAGTGCTACACGTGTTGAGCTTCACATCGATAATTAGCACATTTTAACTGTTTGTTTCATCCCAGAACTCTCTTCACGCACAGTTTACCTGACAAAGGTTAGATGTTCCCTGCTGTGATTACTGCTGGGGAAAAACAAACAACCAATAATTTAATATTACCAACAAGCTCAGGAAGAGTCTGATTTGATTCTCACATTACAAGACATGTTTTCATGCTCTTAGAACCTCAGTGTGTATCATTACTGTTTGTGTGGTTTCACATGATTCAATTGTTATCAAAAGTCCCTAAAAATAAATAATGGAATACATGAGTCGTTGAATCCAACTGTGAGCCGCTTGAATAGTTACTCATTCACGTCATAAAGTCATGTGGCTTTGTTTGATAGGTTCTTTAAAGACATGTACCACTCCTAAGCACCATTATTACTCACCATCGTTTCATCTGTTGTGGTCGTGTCCATTGTCAGGATGTAAGGAAGCGCCTCACCCTGTTGTCTTCCCCCAGCAGCTCGTAGCGTGGCTGTGTCGCTCCTCTGTATGGATATGAAGAGCATGAGAGAGTTTGTGTGCTGGCTGTACTATCAGTACCTGCTCATCACAGGCATCTATGTGCTGGAGCCGTGGGAGAAGTCCATCTTCAACACTGTCCTCTGTACTATGGTGGCCATGGTCATTTACACCTCCTATGTGTTTGTACCTATCCACGTGCGGCTGGCGCTGGAGTTCTTCTCTGAGCTGGTCCGAGGGCAGCCCGAGAGCACAGTGGCCCTCATGAACTCACCATGAACTACTGCTCTGTGACTATTGGCTTGAATACTCTTGTTTATTTTCCCACTCAGGAACAAACAAGCCTGATGAAATGAGGTGTTGTCAAAGCCATGTTCGAGCCCGTCAAGTCTTCCACATTTAACTAGATGCCTGCTCCATCATAGGATTTGTATGCAAAGAATTGTATGCATTTGTGCATGATTTCCAGTACCAAGGTTTTGCATGATATCACCAGTCCCATATGGACACTTCTTTCCAATTAACGTCTTCCTCATCACTGGTTGATTAAAAAATAAATAATAATTTTGACTCCATAGGAGTCCCTGATCAGATTAAGGAGTTATTATTTACCCCAGTGCAAATTAAAAAAAAGTCTTCTTTTTTTTATTACTGCATGCTGACTTTTATATTCTGGAGTTTTTGTAATCACCTATGCAATGTGACTGCTCTACATGAAGGTATAAACATTTATTTTTAATACAGATTGCTGCACTTGATCACAAATCAATAGGCCCTCATTGGAGCCCGTTTTAAACTCCTGTGTTGATTGGACCTTTGCTCTGGTGATGGTGGGACCATCTTCCATCATTTTGTTAGTCTCTGTTCCTGATATAAGATTGCATGAACACAATAATATTCACATGGAATCTGTGTCCTGCAGATGTGGAACAAGTGTCATTCACACATTTGAGGCACTTGAACATTTATTTATGAAATACCTTAAATTAAATATATAATATTGTCAGATTGTAGTTCTCTCGGCTCAGCTGATCACATTTTACCATGTTTAAATCAATTCCACAGATTTTCTGTTTTGGCCTTATGAAGTTATGACTGAAAGTTACCAAATTAATTTTTTTCTCAATTTGTGTTTTTATGGTTATTTGATGTGACATGCTTTAAATTACGTTTTTGTATTTTTAACTGTCTGTATGATGTGATGTCATGTATAATAGTTTATTTTTGAGAAATAAATACATTTCACAAAATATCCGTCCCATTTTCTGTACTTTCTGTAACTTTTAGGATATAAAATTAATGTGGCCTCAAAGGATATTTTATAAATGTTATAAACTGATTTCATCTACAAGAGGGCATTTGTTTATATATATTTTAACTCGTAATGCAGGGAAGTGGCCAAACTGGTTTATCAAGTCCAATGTTATTGGTGCCTGGGAGGCTGATCTAATATTGCTCCAGCAATCCAGTTTTCCCACCTGACTTTCTAAAGACATCAGCACACCTGACAGCCGGATCTGAATTCTTTCCAAGTCATTATTTTTCACAAGACATGCTTTTCTTTTTGCAGCGAGGTCCTGTCTGTGTGAATCAGCAAACATCATGTATCCTCTGACACCCTTGTGTGAACCGAAAAGAAAAGAGAAACACAAGAACTACATCTGACTAGCTACAGCATTGGGAGAAATCAATTGAAGAAAAAATGAGAAAAAAAAAACACATTGCCACCATACTTGTGGTCAGTGTTTGCTTTAGGTAGTCTCTTGACCCTTTTATTTGCTTAAAGTAATTTGCTTCTAAGAAATTGTAATATTGTTTCACAGCAAATGTTTGTGCATTGAAGTAACAGTTGAGCTTTCTCTTTCTGTCTATAACTCGTGACAGGTGAACATCAAGTGGTTTCTCTTTGTTTTTATTTTGTCTGACATTCAGTGGTTATTACCTACAAAAAACACTAAAGCGTTATATTTTTTCAATATTGAAAACTGATTCAACTCAAGCTTTTAGATATAAACACTTATCATATGATCCTTAGTAGTTGCGGCATGAAGCATTTTGTTGATTGTCATTGTTGAGATTCATACGTTGGTTCGTGATGACTGTGTGTGTCTAAAAGATACTGATACTGATCTGATACTGATACTGGATTTCAAATTTATATATATATATATATATATATATATATATATAAAATCATTCATTATAACTATTATAGCAATATTTTGTTTTCATACTGTAGCTTCACAGGTTTTATTATAAAAACCTACACATATAATTGAAAAACATTATTTTGATTGTAATCAGGCGAGCTCATGATGACTGTCTGATCTTTCTGCTTTACAACAGCTCATGCATTGTAACAGAGAGAGATCTAGCCCATAGGTTAAGGGTCAAGAGCACAACTAAACCAAACACTGATCTCCATGATGGTGACATCATTTTAACCAATTCAACATCAACATCTGATCCGCTGTAATTTTCAATAACAGCAGGTGTGCATCACTAATGCACAAATCATCATTTAATTTGTCTCTTAATTATCTTATTATCTTTAACTCTTTGAGGACCTGGGATATATGACTTCAAAACTTGCTTGTGACTTGAAAGTCCCACCTCTGAGCTGAAGTCAGTTGTAGTTCTTGTGCTTCTCTTTTTTCAGTTATTATGCTTGTTAACAGCAGCTATTCATCACTTAAGCTAAAGCGCAATTATCTCATGAACTTTAACACTGATTTAGTGTTATTTTAACTCTTTGTAGATCGGGACAACATACACTCTGAGCAGAGTTGATATAACTCTAGAGATTTTGCTGATTTTTGCTGTCTTTTAACCTTAATCTAATGTATACAGCAACATAATGACAACCATGCATAATGGGCAATTGTAGGCCATTTGTTTCTGCTAATTTTCCCATATCTGATTATTGGTGAATAATGTAAATTGTGTTTATGGCTCTCCTTACTCCATATAATCTTTCTTTAGGTGCTCATTTATATATCGTTACAAACATTGTCAGAAATCAACAGGGCCATTAGACAAAAATGCAGTATTTTTTTTTTCAGTATGTTGTATTAAATTAATTAACTTCTTGCTCCTTAACTGCTCAGTTAATGACATATAAACTTAAATCTTGTCCTGTGGATCCACTTTTCCGAATGCAGTGTCAGTGTCTCTTCCTGTCTCCTGAGATGCCTTCCTCTGATATTTGAAGGCAGTATAGATGTGTCCTTCACTACCTTTGATATCCCACAATCCTCAATTCAGTGATAGTTGAGCTAAGAAAAAAAAACAGCATTGTGTTGTGGATGATGGGCAGTTTGTATGTAAATGTATGCTTTTGACCAACTTATTCCACTTTTGATGTCATTTCTAGAAAGAAAAGTTCATCAAAGCTATTCCTGTTTAAGAAGTCTGTCCAAAAACAGTTCCAGGAGGTACCTTCATGCACAACGCTGCCTGAAAAGTCTTTACCCATATAATGCAGTGAGGCATTGAATCTTTCAGATGGAGCCACACTGTTCAGATTATGGAGTCTCATAATGAGCTGATGATCTGAATCAGGCACGTTAAATAAGACATACATGACTGGAGTTAAGGTCACTGGTCACCTGGTGTAGCCTGAGAAATGGACATCACTGCAATTATGGCAGTGATCAGACCTGGTGTTCCCTGATGGTGCAGTTGGATGTATGTGCACCACCTACCCATCTCTTAAAAGTAGTTTTAAATTAAGAGGACCAGTGCCATTACAGTAAATTGCTAACTGAAGACTTGAGGCTGCAACACAAGACTAGTAACTGCAACACTGCATGATTTGTTTCCTGGAGTATTAAACTGACTATATCTGTTCGAATATGCTGGATTGCATCTCACTAAGCAATTTTCCTATCAATTTACATAGTTGCTGATGAATCAGGTGGACACTACCACACCCCACAGCAGGGAAACATTAACAGCCATTTTCCGTTTAAATTGTTATGCATAATAATAGTGTTTGTTCTATAGGCTCCACTTAAACTTGTTAAATGACTAATGAATTAATAAAACAGAGACAGAAAAGTCTGTTTTCTGAATATAAGTCCTTCTCTTTAAAGCTGTGCATGGACATACAGAGCATTCATACTGCTTTATTTTTTACACTGTTATGTAAAAGCAATTTTTACATTACACTGTAAAGAATTGTGATAACTGCAAATGCATAAAAACGCTGATATAAATATTCAGATCCTTTGCTACAACACTTAAAATCATTTTCATAAGATCCACCATAAGATAATTTTTTAGATGTGTCTTCTCTTTGATTTGGAGCCCAGCTGTGTCTGTTCATAAGATCAGAGCACAAATCAAGCCATGCAATGCTCAGATACAGGACTACAGATCTGGGAAAGACTACTAAAAAAATCTGCTTCACTGAATGTTTCCAAGAGCACCATGGCCTCCATAATTCTCAAATGGAAGAAGTTTGGAACAAAGATTCTTCCTAGAGCTGGTCACTAGGCTAAACTGAGATATCGGGGAAGAAGCCCATCTTCCTTGATAAGAGAGGTGACCAAGAACCCGATGGCCACTCTGGTTCAGTTCATGCATGGAGATTTGAGAATCAGCAACAGAGTCTGGGAGACTGGTCAAAATGGGAGAAAATATGAATGCAGCAAAATATAGATATTGTCAATGAATACCTGATCCAGAGCACTCAAGACATCAGGTTCACTTTCTAGCAGGATATACTATGCTTACAATATGATGAAAGAGTGGTGTAGGGAGAACTACTTGGGAGACCCAGACTTAAACCCAGTCAAACATCTCATTAGAGACCTAAAAAATGGCTGTTCACCAATGGTTCCCATCCAACCTGACAGAGGATGGCAGGAAATCCCCAAATCCCAGTGTTCAAAGCTTGTCACATCAGAGGAGTTTGAATATACAGAAGAATTATTTTGCTGGAAAAATAACACCCTTCCAGGAAGGGAAAGGAGCAGACCAACAGGGGTGAATTACATATACTGAACAAAATTATAAACGCAACACTTTTGTCTTTGCCTCCATTTTTCATGAGCTGAACTCTTTTTCTATGTACACAAAAGGCCTATTTCTCTCAAATATTGTTCACAGATCTGTCTAAATCTGTGTTAGTGAGCACTTCTCCTTTGCCGAGATAATCCATCCACCTCACAGGTGTGGCATATCAAGATGCTGATTAGAAAGCATGATTATTGCACAGGTGTGCCTTTAGGCTGGCCACAATAACAGGCCATGCTAAAGGCTGGTCTGTCATGACCCTATTGGGACAGGGAACTTTGCCTGGGGCAGCAATGGAGTGGGGCAAGGTGTCTGACTTGCCATTCTTGGAACCATGCAGAAGCAAAAGAGTTAAATCAAAGTGTCTAACGAGACACCAGTGTGACTGGTGGAATTCAGCCTTTCTGTGAAACATTTTGAGGGGAATTTGTGAGAAAGAACTGGCAAATCGTTGCCATGTCGTTGAGATGCTGTGTGTTTCGTTGTGCGAGCCAAACTACTTTGTTGGCCTTCCAAAAGAGGACACAACTAGAAATCTGTCTTTTATTTACAACACTGTTCCAAAAGATTTGGGTGTGTGCAGTGCATTTTAGGGAGGAAAGTTTCCCGAGCCTGGTGATGGGTGTAACACTTCTGTTACATGCTTGAGGAATTCGTCCAATCAATCACAATGCATTAGATAGCTGGCTAATCAGAGCACACCTTGCTTTTCAGAATAATGATTTTTGTTAAAATCGAAATGTTTCAGAAAGGTGGGGCATAGAGGAGCAACAATAATGTACAGTATGTGGAATATATATATTTTTAAAACCTTAAACTGTGTAAACATTGCATTTCACCAAATACACAAAGTAATTTTATTTTTAGCAGCGTCATATCACCCCTTTAGGCTTGGCATATACTGTGTGAATTCAGCAATGGTTTTTTAAACACCAGTTCTCACTTTTACGAAAGAATCGCATACAATATAAGGCCAAAGCTCATGATTTATGTGCTTACACTATATCAGGGGTGGTGAACGCCGGTCCTGCAGAGTTTTACCTGAACCTTAATCATACAATCTAATCAAGGTCTGAATGGTTAGTAGAAAGCTACAGGCAGGTGAGTTTTAATTAGGGCTGGAGCTGAACTCTGAGTTTAGGTTTATAGCTCTGCTTCAACCATGCAATAACCTCATTTGGGGCGACCAATTTTATGACATGTCAGAAATTCATCCAGCTATCAGACTGCACGTCGGAAGTGGTTAATCGCCTCTTGTTACACCCTATACACCGCACAAAAAAAGGTACAATTTTACAGGACACACTTAGTCTTACAACTGAGAAATTGGCCCACAAAAAGAAGGAAATCACACAGTGTATGCGCGGCTTTAAAGGTTCTCAAAGCATAAACAGACTGTGACAGTGGGAGCCGAGCTTTTTAACACGAAAACATTAATCTTTACACACACTTTTTAAGAAAATAGGTGGTTATGAATAATTATTTTAGAATGGTAATGGTAAATGTTCAGCTGGCCTGGAACTAAATCCATCCACAAAGTGCATGCTATGGCACTTTCATCTCAAATATTATTAGCAGCTGCAGTGAAAGACTGTGAACGAATATAAACCCTACTAGCTTAAACACACCCACACATATATGCTGTAAATATCCTGTTCTTTCCTGTTGTAAATGAAATTACAATGAACTGAATTCAGACATTCCCTCTTGTCTATTCATCTGACCGACTGAAGGGAATAAACACTACCTCCCACTCTGTTCCTCTTTCAGTGTTTACTCAAGGCAAACTTCTGATGGAATGTGTTTGAGTAAAACACTGAAGGGTATGGAGCAGAGCACAATAACAAATAGGTGCTTTAAGGCCATCAGGTAGATTTATCTGTATACAACTGAACTTCAACAAATAAAACTGACATTCAGTTGCTAAAAAAATGAACAATGACTGAACAATTTAAACAAACCTTTATACTGAAGCAGACTGGTGAACAGGTGTAACAGTCATAAATTACATGTTCTCAGTGTAATAAATAACCCTGTAAAAGCCATCAAAGAAAGGTGTTTGGCCAAAGATAAATCTCTGCAATTCATAAGCTCCTGTAGTGAAGGAATTTGAATATGTAGGGAGTGCTGTTACCCACAGGGAACTAAAACCTGGTTAATAAAAATCCATATATGACATGAGAACATGCTTCAATGCAGTCACAGACGTCTCACTGCTGGCTATCTGCATGTCGACATTATCAGAGGTGAACAGAGAGCAAATAAATCACTGTCATATAGATCCCATTACATGTGTCTGTTCCCTGAATTACCAAAAACAAAGCTCTATTTGTGTCTAATTGTTAATGAATTGAATTGTATTTATTTACTTATGAATGAGATGATGGGCTAATTGAACTATAGGGTATGCTATATATATTCTTTCTGATAAATGGTTTGTTTTGCAGAGGTGTTTAAAACTTTCTCCAGTTAAAAAAAAGAAGTGACTGTGTATGTTTAATCTGCTTTTCTAAACGTCAAGTCACTTTCATTACTGAATTACATTACCAGTTGCTGTTATAAAGTTCACGTTAGTTTGATTTTATGCCAAAATAAAGTGTGGAATTCCAGTGATGTTTGCTAATGGTGTTAAGGCACTAAAGAAGGTCAAGCTGTGAGTGAAATGTTTGTGGTTCTTTTTTGTAATTTTTCTCCTTCACATTTTGCATCTACACAGCAAAATCCCCAGTGTTAATTTAACACTCTGAGTGTGGACTCATATAAACACTGAAGCAGTGTTAAAAGTAACACTGAAGCAGAGTTGAAGTTAATGAGATAATTAAGAAGTTAATTGAGTTATGATTAAGCATTATTGAAGACACCTGATGTTAACAAGCAGACTCACCAAACGAGAAAATCACAATTTGTGTATCACCATTATAGTGTTCAGTGTTTGCTTTAGCTGGGATCTTGGCTTGTAACTTTTTACTTTTAAAGTTTGTTTGTCAAACCAAGAGCAAAAATCATTGCGTGTTGATGATTATGTTTTAATGTAATCGTTGTGAAAGTGACGTGACATTCAGCCAAGTATGGTGACCCATACTCAGAATTTGTGCTCTGCATTTAACCCATCCGAAATGCACACACACAGAGCAGTGAACACACACACACACACACACACACTGTGAGCACACACCCGGAGCAGTGTTCATCATTTATGCTGCAGCGCCCGGGGAGCAGTTGGGGGTTCGATGCCTTGCTCAAGGACACCTAAGTCGTGGTATTGAAGGTGGAGAGAGAGCTGTACATGCACTCCCCCCACACACAATTCCGTCCGGCCCGAGACTAGAACCCACAACCCTTCGATTGGGAGTCCAACCCTCTAACCATTAGGCCACGACTTCCCGTAAAAACAAAAAAATGTTTGACTTGAATCACTGAACTCATTGAATGAACTCAAAGTAAAACTTCCATTATTGATTGTCACAGCTTTGATTCCACAATGAAAGCGTCTGCATTTTCTATACATTTTGTAGGTATCTCTTGCAAGTGATTCTGATTTTTTTTTTATTAAAGAATTCTAATTTTAGGCACACACAGATAACAATAATCAACGTATGAATCTCAACAACGGTGACAAACAACATATTCAGACAAACAGACCAACTCTGAACATCACAAAACTAGATACAAAAAATGAACATAAAAACAGCAAAAATAAAATATAGTTAGAATAAAAAGTTAAAAAGACAGTTCAGCTCATAATTTATTCATGCCGCAATGCATGATGGGAGCCATGGATGAGTTTTTATTGGCTACAACATGCTTTTTTGATGGTCACCGTTGTTGTGATGCTCACGCTGATTCCTGATGTCTGTGTGTCCAAACAAAAGATTACTTTGTTTTACGTAGAACTAACTATTAAAAACATGTCATACTATGTCAGAAATGCTGGGTTGCTTACTTTTCTTTTTCACTTAATTTATGTTTGCAGTAAAGAAACTTAAACTCAGGCATTCAGGTCACTCTATAACAAATAGCTCAAATCACAATCAATGGCACACATGATTGCCTTTGCTGTGGTCTGTCTGTATGATATAATTCAGTCACCACAGCCACATAAAATCTAAAGATAATAACTGAAGGGTCAAGATCCCAACTAAACCAAACATTGACCACTATAATGGTGATACACAAATTGTGATTTTCTCGTTTGGTGATTCTGCTTGTTAACATCAGGTGTCTTCAATAATGCTTAATCATAACTCAATTAACTTCTTAATTATCTCATTAACTTCAACTCTGCTTCAGTGTTACTTTTAACACTGCTTTAGTGTTTATATGAGTCCACACTCAGAGTGTTAAATTAACACCGGATATTTTGCTGTGTAAAGGCGTGGCCACTTGAGTGACAGGTGGATTGCTGCTGCTGACACTGGCGTCGCACTAGGTGACCGTGGCCGTTTTTGCCCATTTTCGATTATCCGGAAGAGTCTCGCGGTGACGCACTGCCAAGATGGCGACGGCCCGCTCTGCACACTTTAGGCTTCAAAAACACACTTCAGGAGTCTATGGGTGACGTCACGGACACTACGTACATGTTTTTATAGTCTATGATCTCAACCCACGTTTTTTTTTTTTTTTTTTAGTTTTACAACTTATTTTAGTTTTTACTATAGGGAAAAACACATAGGGTACAAACGAGAAGTCGCAGCAGTGGAGAACAATGCCATTTCAGTACCCGGATCATCACTTTGCCACAGTCCATTTTAATTGATTGTGTTCACCGACAATATTTTCTGGAAGTATTCCTGAGCCCATGTTGTGATCTCCATTACAGTAGCATTGCTGTATGTGATGCAGTGCTGTCTAAGAGCTGAAGATCACGGGCATCCAGTATGGTTTTCTGGCCTTGACCCTTACGCACAGAGATTGTTCCAGATTCTCTGAATCTTTGGATGATATTATGCACTGTAGATGATGATAACTTCAAACTCTGCAATTTTTCTCTGAGAAACTCTTTTCTGATATTGCTCGACTGTTTTTGGCCGCAGCATTGGGGGAATTGGTGATCCTCTGCCCATCTTGACTTCTGAGAGACACTGTCACTATGAGAGGCTCTTTTTATACCCAATCATGTTCACAATTGACCTAAACTAATTATTGTCAAGTTATTTCACGAAATGTACCATATCCATAGCATTAATTTAATCACATTTGTCATTATAATGTTTACTATATATATATATATATATATATATAAATATATATACACTGTAAAACCTGACAAGTAAACTTAACTCAAACCGTTTGAGTAAACAGATTGCCTTGATTTAAACCCTGTAAGTTTTAAAACTTTGCATTCAAATAATTAAGTGATTAACTAAGTGCTGATTGAGAATTAGTGATGAACAGCTGCTGTTAACAAACAGAATCACTGAAGAAAAGAGAAACACAAGAACTACTACAACTGACTTCAGACACAGTCTTAGATGAAATCAACTGAAATAAAATACATGAAATCTCTCAAGATCTGATTAAACAACCCCACAAACAGCATCAGCAGCTCCACTTATTAATAACCAGACTGACTTTATTTCTGTCAGACGTCTACAGAAGATCTTATTGAGAATGAACTAAGGTTTAGATGTTGATTTATTGTTTCATTTGAAGTAACCATGTTAGAGATCAGTGTTTGCTTTAGTTGGGCTCTTGACCCTTGATTTCTGTCTTAGTCTTTTCTCTGGCTGTTATAACCGTGTGTTTCTAAAACACATTTGTTGTAACTCAAAAGCCCATAAGAAATGCCATCAGGTGTTAACCTGTACCTAGATGTAGGTTGTTATACTTTATATCGGTGATGATAATCATCAATTGTTGAACTGCTAGGAGTCTAATCTCTGATGAAATAGGTGTTGTGTAATTTGATTGATTATAGTAAAAGTGATTCTAAGAGCCAGTGGTTCTGTGATAATCAGTTAATACAAAGACTTTCCAAACAGTTTGGTCTTCTACGGTGTCAAACAGTCACACACAGACATCAATAATCAGAATATGAACCTCAACAATGGTGACCATAAAAAAAAAAAAAAAATGCTGCAGAGCATGCTGGGAGCCATGGATGAGTTTTGTACTACAATAGTACCCAGCATGCATTGCAGCATGTTTTTTTGTCACCATTGTTGAGGTTCATATTCTGATTATTGATGTCTGTGTCTGACCAACTACTGGGATGGAATACAAATGTATGTGTACAAAATGTTTATGAAGCCATTTTTATATTAACTGATTATCACAGACTCTTAGTGTCACTTGTATTAGATCCACTTCTACTAATTACACATTTGTTTCCTCAGAGATTAGACTCTGTACAGATCAATATTTGTGAATAATAATGAATAATTATCATCACCTATATGAAGTATAACAACCTACATCTAGGTACAGGTTAACACCTGATGGCTTTTCTTCTGGGCTTTTGAGTTACAACAAATGTGTTTTAGAAACACACGGTTATAACAGCCAGAGAAAAGACTAAGACAGAAGTCAAGGGTCAAGAGCCCAACTAAAGCAAACACTGATCTCTAACATGGTTACTTCAAATGAAACAATAAATCAACATCTAAACCTTAGTTCATTCTCAATAAGATCTTCTGTAGACGTCTGACAGAAATAAAGTCAGTCTGGTTATTAATAAGTGGAGCTGGTGATGCTGTTTGTGGGGTTGTTTAATCAGATCTTGAGAGATTTAATGTATTTTATTTCAGTTGATTTCATCTAAGTCTGTGTCTGAAGTCAGTTGTAGTAGTTCTTGTGTTTCTCTTTTCTTCAGTGATTCTGTTTGTTAACAGCAGCTGTTCATCACTAATTCACAATCAGCACTTAGTTAATCACTTAATCACTTAATTGCAATGTACATCTTCTTTCAGTGAACTCAACTGAATTAAGTAAAGAGTACTCATAACTGTTAGTTTTTTCAACTTAAATAGTTTAAGGCAATCGGTTTCCTCAAATGGTTTGAGTTAACATAACTTGTCAGGTTTGAGTGAGGCTGTGTCTGAAGTCAGCTGTTGTTCCTTTCTCTCTTTTCTTCAGTAATTATGTTTGTTAACAGCAGGTGTTCATCACTAAAGCTCAATTAATCACTTAATCACTTAATTGCAGAGATGGGACCAAGTCACACATGTGCAAGTCTCAAGTAAGTCTCAAGTCTTAACCTTCAAGTCTCAAGTAAGTCCCAAGTATTTTTTTCTTGGGCAAGTCAAGTCAAGTCAAGTCACAAGCTATGTCAAGTCAAGTCCAAGTCAAGTCACCTTAATATTGTTATTTTACCTGCAGAATCTGATCTTAATAAAGTTAAAAGACAAGATATAAGTAACTGTCAGTAAATTAGAATAATTTGGATTTGCATTGTAAATACTCATGTTCAGTAAAATACATCATGGAATCAAACAAAATTGTAACTTCCTAAAATTATTTATTTTTCTCTTCTGCCAACAGTGTTTGAAATGTTTTACATTTTCAACATTGACTCCATAAAACTAAACATCCAAAAGACTCCTCTCTGAACACCTCTCTCTCTCTCTCTCTCTCTCTCTCTCTCTCTCTCTCACACACACACACACACACACACACACACACACACACTCTCTCTCTCTCTCTCTCTCTCTCTCTCAGAGTATAGAATATAAATATGACGTATTTTCAGTTGTTTCATACTTTTTTGTTATGTACAGTACAGACCAAAAGTTTGGACACACCTTCTCATTCAAAGAGTTTTCTTTATTTTCATGACTATGAAAATTGTAGATTCACACTGAAGGCATTAAGGGCTATTTGACCAAGAAGGAGAATGATGGGGTATATATATATATATGTAATATGCACTTCTCATGATTGGGTAATCGCGGCAGCTACATTTGTTTTTCTGATTAATTGTTTTGCTCTATGAGAAAGACAAGGTAACAAAATATTCGGGGCTTATGCCCCCTTAGCCCAGCCCTAGCGCCGCCCCTGGAATGCGTTTTTTTGACGGCCTGCTAGCGGATCATTAGGGGCCGTTCACATCACGTCTTTTGTGCGCGCAAGTTCGTTATTTCCAATGTAGGCGCGCGGTATGCGCGCTCATAATGGAAGCAACGCGCTCACGACGCGCACCGCATCGAGTTAAAAACATCTAAACTTTTCAGAATACTGCAAGCGCACTGCAGGTCATGTGACAATAACTAACCAATCAGCTTCATCCTTTCTCGTATCAACGTTGAAAGCTCAGCTAACATGAAGGAACAGCTGTTCATAGCTGTATATGGATTGCCATTTTGAAATGAATTTAGTAGCAGAGCTACTGCGAGCGATTTTTAGTGCTGCAAATCCATTTATCCTTTTCTACGTCTTCATTGAGAGAGAGCGTGTCATGGATGCTTAGCAACGACAGACGCCCCAGGAGCACTTCTGCCGAGCGCTTTGGAAAGAAGGAGAAAGCGGCGCGACTAGCGTTTTCCACGCGTTTTTAGTCGCGAACTATTGAAGACAAAAGCGATGACCCTCGGTACCTCTCAGGCTGACATGTTGATGTGATGTGATATCTGATTTAAGTGGGCGTGGTGTGTGTAAGGTAGAGAGGGCATGACTGATGATAGTGTCCTGATCCAGTCACGACGCTATTCTCAGCCTGCGCTCCAGCTGTGTAATCAACTTTATTTTAAAAAAATAATTTATATATTTTATATTCAAACTGAAAACATGATTTGATTAACACTCAAGTCGTTCAAGTCATCGTGTCTCAAGTCAAGTCAAGTCCCGAGTCTTTAACTTCCAAGTCCGAGTCAAGTCTCAAGTCCTAAAAATAGCGACTCGAGTCGACTCGAGTCCAAGTCACCAAGTCACAAGTCCCCATGTCTGCTTAATTGCAATGTATATCTTCTTTCAGGGAACTCAACTGAATTAAGTTCAGAGTACTCATAACTGTTAGTTTTTTCAACTTAAATGGTTTAAGGCAATCGGTTTCCTCAAACGGTTTGAGTTAACATAACTTAAGGATATCTGTTTACTCAAACCGTTTGAGTTAAGTTTACTTGTCGGGTATTACAGTCAAGGCAATCGGTTTACTCAAACGATTTGAGTTAAGTTAACTTGTCGGGTTTTACAGTGTATATATATATATATATATATATATATATATATATATATATATATATATATATATATATATATATATATATATATATATATTTGAGGGATCCCCCCCAGCCCCCCTTCGAGCACTGTATTACATGCATGCACAGCTTAAATCACCTTTTTGGTAATTCCATGACTTAACTGGCCACGACACTGCATGCACATAGTTTATTTTGTGTTTTGATATGAAATATAAATAATATATATATATATATATATATATATATATATATATATATATATATATATATATAGTATATTTTTATATATATACATCAAAAATTCAGTCCTAGCTCACATTCAACATATTTCTGTAGTAGGGCCCTATGAAATTGGTTAAATTTACCAAGTTGTTTTTTTATTTTTCTGGACTTTTGTTTGAGTTGTTAAATTGTATTTATCAAAAAGCATGAATAATTGAAATCATGAAACTTACACAATTTATTTAAAGTTTAACAAAAGTAACCAAACTTTTATTTTAACTTTTAATGCTTAGAGCAGTTCTAGAGATTGTGTTCTTACAGATGCAGCAGAGACTAAAAGCACCATGAGCATCATGTAATGAAAGACGTCTGTGCCATTCGTTCACACAGTGGCCACAGTTACAGTTATTTGTACTGGAGATCCTTTACATGCACACGAGTCGTAAAGATGTAATGCGTGACTGTCTTACCACATCAGGAACATGGTGAGGGTTCATCTTATTGAGGAACTCATCACTGATATTGGCAATGGCAAAATCAAAGCTGGGGTAAAAACAAGAGCATGTTACACTCTATGACCTGTTTTCATGCATTAAAATCTTTTCATGCTAATAAAAACTGAAATTAAACACACTCACAGTAAACCAGACATCACACTGACCTTCCACCAGTCAGGGTTTGCTAGAGTTATCACTGTTTAGAATGAAGCTCACGAGGCTGCATTCATTTGATTAAAAATACAATTATATGATGAAATATTATTACAATTCAAAATAACTACGTTCTATGTGTATCTGTGTTAAAGTGTAATGTATTTCTGTGATGCACAGCTGTATTTTCAGCATCATTCCTCCAGTCTTCAGTGTCACATGATCTCCAGAAATCATGAAAATACGCTGATTTATTTTAAATATTGGATACCATTTTGCTGCTTCACATATGAGATGAATACACATGGTAGATTTATGGTTTGAATAAATGCTGTTCTTTTCAACTTTTTATTCATCAAAGAATCTTGAAAAAAAAAATAATAATAATAATTAGAAACCAGAAAACTAATGAAACAAAAGTAGAAAGCATATTAAACTGACTTTAACAGAACTGCGCCAGTCCAGCAGAGAACTGACTAAGGTTCTCTCATTGGTTTATAAAACACTGCACACAATCTGACAGCTCTGAACACCTCAGACTGTCTGCTAGAAGTGTCCCGAATCGTAGTTCAGGATCCTCTAGAGCTAATCTTAGTGTGGAGTTGTGTGTGAGTTTTATGCTATCTTCTGGTTCCTTTATTGTTGCTTTATTCATTTCATTTTGATATTGAGGACAGTATTGAGGCCAGCGCTCTCAATGCTTCAAAATCAGCTGCTCCAAGTAGTAAAACGTCTTTTTGTGGACAGTCTGAAAAAAGAAAACTTCAACAAGGGAACCAAAAACAGTTACAAGGATATCACTGATGGCTACAGAGAAAACTCACTTTACTTTTGGTTTCCCTAATTGTGCAACTGCAATGTGACAACTGCATGTTTGTGTTTTTCGAGATGCTCCTGGATTCGCACTCTTTTGGACTAATGAATTTACATGACTTCATAATTTACCATCTAATTTCTATTCATTTCTATTCATTCATAAAAATCCTTATAAGTGCATAATGCAAACAGTGAAGTTAAACTTTAAAAACTGCAGGCAACTGTGTGAACGAATGGGGAGATAGAAAGGTGAAATCTTTTAAGTACTTCACAGTAGAAAAAGTAAATTATATGCAGAATTAAAGCAATAAAAAACAAACTACACTGAAAACAAAATTGATGTAGGAAATATTTAGATTCAGAAATTGCTAGTGATTTAGTAATTACAAAGAAATGGCATGCAACACTTTAAATTAAACATGGAATTTTGAAGAAGTGCAACTGAAGAAGTAATCTTTCTGTACAACCTTTTTTATGTTGTATATAAATAATAAACAAGTATAAATTAAAATATAAATATCCCCAATCATGGATTGAGTCCAGTTGAATTTTCCATTGACTTGTAGCTAGATATTGTGTGGTGGTGACTGGGTCACACAGTCCCTAAATCACAGACACATAATCTACAAAAACATCAGCATTCCCCGGATAATCAGCGTTTAACTGGAATGATGGGAAGGATCTTACCCTTGCTCTCATCCAGGCTGAAGCTCATCAGGTGTGAAGGGTGAAAACCTTCCTCAAAGAGAGACTTGAGGGGAGCAGATGGCAAATGTGACAGGTGTGAAATGCTCTTATTCACTAAATGAAGCGTTTGGTCTGTGGATTCAGCGATTCATTCAGATTGTACGGACACAAACATCCGAAACTCATTTCATTGAGATCTAACATAACTCTGTATAATGACATGGGTATGACACAGGTATTACAAGGAGAGGGTGACTTATGAGGACATAACCCATGTCCCCATTTTTCAAAACACTTATAAATCATTATTTTTTTGAGAAAGTAAAAATGCACAAAGTTTCCTGTGAGGGGTAGGGTTGGTGTATAAAAACCATTACGCCTATGGGATGAACACACTTTACACAAAAACAAACATGAGTTTCTCTGCTGTAGGTGGTTTCATCAGTTTTAACGGCTCGTGGTGAGTCAGGGTGTTCTGGCCATGTCCCGGTCACTCTGTGACTACCCCCTGAAGAACCTGAACGTGCTGATCCCTGACCCCGACGTGCTGACCTTTGACCTGGACAGGCTACAGCCTCAGTTCATGATCCTGGCGTCAAATGGACTCTGGGATGCCTTCAGCAATGAGGAAGCCGTGCATTTCATTAAAGCGTGTCTGGTTGAACCGCACTTTGGTGCGAAGAGCATCGTGCTTCAGGTGTTTTTGCAGCTGTCCAGACAACATCACTGTGATGGTGGTCAAGTTCAGGAAGAGAGGCTCCAGGCCCCAGCCAGCGAAGGAGAATCAGATCCCATGTGTGATATCATAACATATAATTTAATGAACAAGTGACTGGATGAATGATTAACATTACACCTGAGCCTAACGTTAGATAAAAACATATTTTTGGAGAAGCTACTGTTTGTATTTATGTTAAATGCAATTATTCCTCATTAAAGGAATTGTTCCCTTATGAAACACACAAACACAATCTTGAAGAATCAATAGACTAGTCTTGTTTGGTTTAATTAACCTGGTCATTATATATGTGCTGTTTTCAACAATTAGAAGTTGGAACCCATCTAACACATATGGTATGTTAAATAAAGTTTAGAAACTGAAATCAGTTCGTAAAAACACATCGTAGAAAAAACATCGGTGACACTTTATAATAACTGCACACTATTAATCATTAATTAAGCATTAGTAAACAGATCATTCATAATATATAAAGCATTAATAGACAGTAATAAGCAGTTTATAAATACAGATATAAATGCTGTATTATTGATTTAAAAGCATATCTATAATGTGTTTAATTGTATTTTCATACTTCATTCATGATCAATTTATAATTTCTCAATGAAGTATAGCATTATTTAAAAACCAGTTATTTAGGAGTTGCCAGTGATTCATAAGATCACAAGAAATGTAGTAAATTCAGGTAGTTATAAAGCATTTAGTAGTGGTCAGTTAACTATTTATGTGAGCTCATCTAAAGTGAGGACTAGTTATGCCTTGTAAAGCATTTATAAAGGATATTTAAAGGCTCAGTTATCCTCTAAACAAAAAACAGAAACAAACACAACACAGTGATACAGAACATAGAAATATTAACAGCCTTTAAATCTCATTTGTAAAAGCTTTACAAGGCATAAATAGTCCTCACTTTAGATGAGCTCACAACAATAGTTAACTAACAATACCGGAATTAACCCTGAATTACATTAGAAATACATGTTAACAAACCATTTATTAACACTATAAGTAACTATTACTATATGTCTGAATAAAAAGATGTATGAATGCACATTTAAATAGTTTATTAATCATTTACGTACACTTTCTAAGTGATCTTATGAACCACTGACAACTCCTTAATAACTGGTGTGTAAACAATGCTATACTTAATTTAGAAATGATAAATTGATCATTAATAAAGTATGAAAAAACAATTATTAAATACATTATAGATATGTTCTTAAATCAGGTATAAAGCATTTATATATTTATTTATTAACTGCTTATAAATGTCTATTAATGCTTTATAAATGATGAATTAACTGTTTCCTAATGCTTAACTAATGATTAATAGCATGCAGTTATATATAAAGTGTTACCAAAACATCTTTACTGAAACACTTTTATATATTTCAGGTATATCTGACTTCCAGCCTTGACTTGATTCAGTGATCATTGGAGGGTTTAACTTCAAGTTTGTTGCCTTATTTTAATCAACATGCTCTTATGATGAATTTATTTGCCAAAGGTGTGGTGTTGTCCAGAATGTGTTTACAGTGTCCACACGTGTCACGTGCACATTACACATTCAATGCATTGCTTTACATATCGATGTCTCTCTGAGACAAAGAATAACAAAATGAATGTTTATATTAAATATTAACTCAAGATGAACGATGTAAAGGATGCATCTTACGCGTCTTTAGTTCATGACTGAAAAATACTTTTTTGAGCAATTCATTAAAACTCTGTTTGTGCTGACGGTTGAATATAGTTTTTATTTGTTTTGTTGCATTAATAAATGTATGTATGTGTTTATATAATGTGTTGAGGTTTACTTACTATGATCTATGGACTTCATCTGCTCTTACAAGAAACACAGTATTTATCATTTTATTTGGGAACTATCAAATTACATTTTTATTGAAAGTTACAAATTTAGTTTAACATATTTATTTCTATATTTAATATATATGTGTTATAATGAGTTTGCACTGGACAGTCCAGCTGCATTTTCTGAATTGAGTAGAGTTACCATGACAACTGCAGCATCCTCACACAACAAAGAGGACCACTAACTCTCATCTCTCTCATTTACTGCTAAGGTTAGTTAAATGTATTCACTTTTAATGTCATAATTTATGTAAACTGTAGCATTTGCCCTCTTGCAGGGGGTAGTAACAAACATTATACAATGATATAAGCAGTAAACAAGACTGAAGATGAAATGCTAAGGGAGAGCGACAGGCAAAAGTCCCATAATACTGGAGTGTGTGGCGAATCTGCCGCTTCAGATCATTTCATGTCTCGCGAGTGAAGGTGAATTCGGGAATCCAGTCAACTACAGAGCGCCACCTGCCGGAGACAATACACCACTGACATAATAATTATAATAAAAATAATATAATAAATAATAATAATAATAAATCTTAAATAGATTTGTATATTACTGTTTGTATAGTATTGAAGTAATTAGCAATTATGTAATTAAAAAAAAAAGTTAAAAAATAAGATTTTTGTTTGTTTTGCCGATCACTTCAAAAGGATCTTCTTAAAATAACCAAACCGATGAAGGCTGTAAATTAACGTTAATCTAAAACTATCTTAAATAACCCATGTATTTCTCTACAGTCCACAGCGCAGTGCTCACACTGATCTGTTTGGTGATATAACCTATGGATATAACTGTGGTTCCTCCCGCTCCACCGGCGATCCCAGCATGCACCACGCCTCATTAGCATAACACACTCCGGTGTCTACAAGAGCCGAGCGAACACAGCAGCTCCTGAGAGCCACGAGCGCGTCTGGATCAAACCGAGTATTAACACACATCGGCATCATGAGCGACAGCGAGAAGCTGGACAAGCAGCGACTGAAGAACTTCAAGAATAAAGGCCGCGATCTGGAGGTAAAGCCCGCGTGACGTCGAGCAGTTCCACCGCCGCTTCCCGAAATATAACCGCGGAATCACCCGCTCCCGAGCTCTCGTGTCGCGCCTCCCGCCGAATGTGCTCGGATACGAGCCTTCATGCGGGATTGGTGTGGATAAATTAGTCAAGATGTGTGATGAAAAGGCGTTAGCCGCGCGGCTAGCTAGCCGTGTTAGCCGTTAGCATCGAGCTCGCGCACGTCGCAGCTCGTAATAAAAGTGTGTGTTTATTAACATCCGTCAGATTGAGCTCCGGGACACGCTCGGATCAGCCGTGATTAGTGATTCTGGACTCAGTCTGTGTGTGTGTGTGTGTGTGTGGTGTCCGAGGACTCTCAGAGCACATCATGAGCTCGCTGTCGGCCTTCTGCTCGAGAACACACTCACACTTACTCGCTCACACACATACTGGATCAGACACTCTCACACACTCCCTCTCAAACACACACACGCAGCTCTGGATCAGACTCTCTCTCTCTCTCTCTCAAACACACACAGATCTGGATCAGACACACTCTCACTCAAACACACACACATGCAGCTTTGGATCAGACTCTCTCACACACTCTCTCTCAAACACACACACGCAGCTCTGGATCAGACACTCTCTCTCAAACACACACACATGCAGCTTTGGATCAGACACACTCTCTCTCTCAAACACACACAGCTCTGGATCAGACTCTCTCTCTCTCAAACACACACACATGCAGCTTTGGATCAGACTCTCTCACACACACTCTGAGCTCGTGTCTGTGTATAAATCAGGGTTCTGGATGCATCAGCTCAGCCTGTGTTTGAGACTCTTGATTGTCTTCCTGATGTCCTCGGGTTTGGCTGAATGACCCTCAGTGTGTGATTTCAATGGTCTTGTAATACCCAGGTGTTCACCAGAGGCCTCTTATCATCCAAAGCTCAATCTAAGTGAAGCTAATTGTATATATAACACTGATTGTGTTTTCCATTGTGATGAATAAGGGCTGGAAACTACCTGATGTGATCAGGTTTAATGATCCGTGTGTGTTTGGGTGGGTCACTAGAGACTCACACAGGACTGAGTTGACAGTGTGATCACAGGGTGTGTGTGTGTGTGTGTGTGTGTGTGTGTGTGTGTGTTGTTCAGTGATTGGCACTAATGCTCTTCTGGTTTCTCCTGTCCAGTCGATGAGAAGACAGCGGACTGAGGTGGTGGTTGAGCTCAGGAAGGTGAGATCTGTTGTTGTTGAGGATGATCTGTGTGTATGTGAGTCGCTGATCTAATCGTGGTTAACTCCTGGTGTGTTCCTGCAGAATAAGAGAGACGAGCACCTGCTGAAGCGCAGGAACGTGCCTCACGAGGACGCCTGTGACGATTCTGACGCAGATGGAGATCTGAGAACTGTGAGGACTCCTCTACTCAGATTACTTTTTAATTTAATGTTTAACAAGTGTTTGAACAGGTGAATTCAGTTTAAAGTTAATACTGTAATTTGTTTCTTTTTATACAATAGCAAAACACTTCTCTTGAAGCAATAGTGCAGGTAAGTCATGCATTTAAATAAAAACTAAAATATGATTTTAATAAACGAAGAATCCTTCTAATGAGTGAATCTCACGAAATTGCCTGACTCTTTCTTCACCTGTATTCAAAGAACAAAAACTGCATAATGAAAATTTCTTTTGTAAAGCGTAATCTGTTATCATGATCACCGCTATATTTTCAGCATCATTCCTCCAGTCTTCAGTGTCACATGATCTTCAGAAATCATGAATAATATGATGATTTACTGCTCAAGAAACAATTCTTAATGTTCAAAACAGGTTTTGCTCTATTAAAATGTTTTTAATCATTTTAGTTTGAAATCTTTTTTTTTTATACTTTGAAGTGTTACATTTAAAGTAACACATTTCACAGTTACCTGTATGTTGAATGGAAAAGTGTATAAAAACATTTTAATAACCACTCAAAATCCTAAGAGATTTTAATTTTTTTATATATATATATTTTAATGTGCTTATCCCTGTGATATGTGAATGTTAAAGTCTCTGTACATCCAGCTGATAACCTATAGCATCAATCACAGTAACTTCTTGATACGGAGAGGTGAAGACGACATGCATCTGAACAAACTGAGCTTTAATCCTCTCAATCTAGCAGCACTACTGAACTTGTGAAGCATGTGATGTGCAGCGGTCCGGAGATGGGATGCTCCTGATCTAAAGGTCTGGATACGCTTGACCGCTGGGTTTTCTGGGATTGGACCAGATGTGAATCTTCTCTCATTTGAGACTGATTGCAGTGTAACCTCACAAACCGTTTCAGATGCAGCTGGACCCTTATAACTGCGTCAGGTTGTTGAAGCCACATGTTCACATCTTACTCCTTCCAAAACAGCAGAAATGATGACATGGCCACACACCACAGCTTGTCCACTGATATGGACCATCTTCTCACAAAACGCACTCGAACTGATCCAAAGGAACCTCCCAATTTGACATTGCGTCTTCAATCTGCAGTATTTCCATGAAACTGCCAGTGCTGATGATGCTCTCTCAACAGCTGAATAAAGTGCAGTGTGTATGTTGCTTCTAGTAATGTGAACTGATTGATTTTCATGCATCGAGGGAATGGAAGATCGTTTGGTGAACACGCGTGTATGTGGACGAGTGTGAATGTAAGCGTTAACACATCTGATCCCTGAGGAACCCCTGAAGTGGCCATACCTGAGATTCTCACCACTCTCTTTTCCGTCCCACTCTGTTGATCACTGATGAGTGTGCCATTATTACAGTTCGGAAAATATTTACTGTAAATGTTCAGCTCTTTGGAACCGTAGTCATCATAGATAGTCCCACTGACTAAATGAATGATCCTGGATTTCCTCCTCTGAACGCTTAAGAATCGGCTGTTTCATGAGGTTCACTCTTACAGCTGCTTGATGATATGACTTGTACGTGTTTCCCAGTGTGTGATGATCATTGTGTGTGTGTTTGTAGAATGCCACCAGTGATAACCAGGGCATCCAGCTCAGTGCTGTTCAGGCTGCCAGGTGTGTAACCGCTCGTGTTCATGATGATGTTTGCTAACCGCAGTCTGGAGTGTTGTAAGAGTTTCCTCTGTGACTGCTGAGCACTGATAACCTGTGTCACTTCCTGTTGACCTCGTCTCGCAGGAAGCTGCTGTCGAGTGACCGCAACCCTCCCATAGACGACCTGATCAAGTCTGGGATCCTGCCCATCCTGGTGCACTGTCTGGATCGAGATGACAAGTGAGGCCTGCGTGACGTGCCTGGTTGAGTGGCTGTGTTCGGAGTCTGTGCTGATCTGTGGTTTGTGTCTCCTCTCTGTGCTTCAGCCCTTCTCTGCAGTTCGAGGCGGCCTGGGCTTTGACCAACATCGCATCGGGCACATCTGAGCAGACCCAGGCCGTGGTGCAGTCCAGTACGTACACCTGACGCTCTGCTCATGTCTGAGTTCAGCGTTTCAGCATCTGTTGTGCTGGACAGATGTTTTCAGTGCTGTCTTCACTGTTTGAGTTCCTGCATGTGTCTAATAGCAGAAACTGATGGGATCCAGTCATGAGTGATTAGTCATAGAAATAAGTCACTTTGGGTTCAGTTTGGGTCTTTTAAAGAAGCAACTTTTTGTGCAATAATCAATTTTGACATTCACAATTTCCAGCATTTTTGTGGACAAATTATTGCATTTTCACCAGATTAATTACGAGAATGTTTAGGGATTATTTTTGTATGAATAAATGCACTCAAAAGGATTTTTTTTTTTGGTACATGGACCACATAAGTTGCACATTTTGCAGAACAATGTTTTTAGCCAAATTGTGAAACTAATTATTACCATTATCATTGCCGATTTAGGTTGTCTGGGTTCTGATTAACAATCTGAAAATGGTAGCCAGAGTTGACCAAAACGAGCAATTTAACCTGAAATTAGGGTGGTATGTGTGAGGGTTAACTGAGTGTAAGTGTGGTGTGTTCACCTGTGTCTTATCTTTATCTGTGTGTTTGTGTAGATGCTGTTCCTCTGTTCCTGCGTCTGCTGCACTCTCCGCATCAGAACGTGTGTGAGCAGGCCGTTTGGGCTTTAGGGAACATCATCGGTGAGTGTTACTCTGTCCGGGATCCTCATCTGACCCACGTGATCCACATTCCTGCAGAGTTCAGCTCTAACCCTAATGCTGTGTTCACACCAAACACGAATATAGCGTCTGCCACGAATTATTTCAATGTTAAGTCAATGCAAAAGCGCGTTTACGCGAAATTTCGCCTCATTTGCCCATCTAGTTTGCGTGAATGCCGCATATTGAGTGTTTCGCACGTTAAGTGGGAATGGTGCTTTTTGTGTATTTAAGCGTTTGACGTGAATTCGCGTCTGCCGCCAGAGTTGGAAAAATGTGAACTTTGGCGTCAATTCGCGGCACGTTTCTAAAATAAGAAACGTTTCGTTTTACCCCAAACGAATTCTATTTTATCTTGAACCACTAAAGAGACATCAGAGCAACAGCACATATCAGAAGGTCTAGCCGAGGAGAGGCTGCTCTCGGCGGATACATGATTACTCATCTCCCTCTAAAAATCGGCGAAACACATTTTTAAATAAATGCTGTCTTTGTAAATAAACTGCATATTTGAGTTTAAAACAACTACACTCTCGCCTGAAATACTTTTAAAACTCTATTTCATAACACGATAACAGTAATATTTTGAAAATTGTCCGAATAAAAGTGGCGGTTGAAAATGCTGCGTGAATTCAGCTGGCATCCCCCCATTATGTGAAATTGCATCTGTTGTGAAGTTAATTTCACGCGTGAATGATCTCCAAATATTCAAGGGGCAAAATAGACGCGAATTTGACGCTCTATTCGCGTTTGGTGTGAACACAGCATAATCAAACACACCTGAGCGAGCTAATCAGTGTCTTCAGATGATGAGAGAATCACAGATCAGTGAGTTTGACTCTGACCAGGGCTGGAGCTGAACCCTGCGGTGCACTGACCTCCAGGACCAGATGTGAGCATTATCACCAGCCCAGGGTCAAAGATCCAGCATGAAGCGTCCTAGGAAATCAGTTTTATTGCCCCCCCCCCATTTCATCTTTTTTTTAACTCTATTTTAATTATTAGATTTAAAAAATATTAATCAAAAAGCATGTTTAAATAATTGAAAACACTACTGAACAGCAGTTTTTAAATAGTTGATCTCAATTTTAAGGCCTTTTTTTGTCTAATTTCCATTTGAATGATTTCATTAAATTAGAATTATCAAAAGCATCTCTCAATAATAGATTAAGAATCTTTTTTTATTACATCCTGGTAAATATTCCTTAAATGTTTTAATTTAGTACTATCATTACATTTTAATATTTCTGTCAGTGTCTTCCAGTTAAACTAAACTTTTATTTTGATGGTTTGCTGTTAACTCGTTTAATTTTCTCTTTCTGTATATGATATGATGATAGTTTTTATCAAATGAAGCTGATGTTAACCGCTCATGAAGTGACTCTCAGAGGCAGCAGAGACCAAAAACACGGAGCATCATGAAATGAAAACACTTGTGTAATTCACACAGACATGCAGAATTCATATTATAATAGTTATTTGGTCCAATTTGTGTTTTAATGTAAGGGTGTATTTGGAAGATTCGGTGAGATTCTGTGTTCTTCACTAAATCCCATCTTTATGACTGGATCCACACGCTCAGACTCCTGTAGCATCAGCTCCTGACGGACGGTTCTTCTCATGCTGATGGGCTGATGGGTAATCTCTGTGCTGTTACAGGTGATGGTCCTCAGTGCAGAGACTACGTCATCAGTCTGGGGGTGGTCAAGCCGCTCCTGTCCTTCATCAGCCCCTCCATACCCATCACCTTCCTCCGCAACGTCACTTGGGTCATGGTGAACCTGTGCCGGCACAAGGACCCCCCCCCGCCCATGGAGACCATCCAGGAGGTATGAGTGACCTGTCTGTGAGTCATGTGACCCGGTGACCTCTTGCCCTGTCTGCAGCACACACTAACGGTCTCTTGTGTGATGTTGTGTGTGTTGACACAGATTCTCCCTGCGCTGTGCGTGCTCATCCACCACACTGATGTGAACGTAAGTGCTGCTCTCGCTCCGTGTGTACATGCACCGCTCCGTGTCACACGTGTGGATGGGTTGACCTGTGTTCTGTGCAGATCCTGGTGGACACCGTCTGGGCGCTGTCTTATCTCACAGACGCTGGCAATGAGCAGATCCAGATGGTCATCGACTCAGGGATTGTGCCGTACCTCGTGCCCTTACTGAGCCACCAGGAGGTCAAAGTTCAGGTACAGAGGAGCGTGTTGTGCACTCATTGAGGTGTTCAGCGTGATGTGTAGCCTCTCTAATGTTAGCTGTGTGTCTCTAGACGGCTGCTCTGCGAGCGGTGGGGAACATTGTGACGGGCACAGATGAACAGACGCAGGTGGTGCTCAACTGTGACGCTCTGGGGCACTTCCCAGCGCTCCTCACGCACCCCAAAGAGAAGATCAACAAGGTAACCAGTGCTCATGTGAATCTGACAGCGTCCTCTGGTCACATTTCACCCACACATCTTTAAAAATACTTGAAGCAAAGCAATTTTTTAGTGTCGATGAGGGTTTTTAATTACTTCAGGCTACAGTAATAAAGTGCCCCTATTATGCCATTTAAGGTTGCTAATATTGTTTTATGACTCTCCGAAAACAGATTTTCATGCATGCAAGGTCAAAAAATATTAGTTTTCTCAGAAAATAGATTTAATTTGACCAAATATCTAAATTCCTAATCAAACTAGCAAAGCAGTTCAGAGCACAGTCCTTTGTGATTGGTCCAGAACCAAGTCGTCTCTGACAGGTTTCCAGATTTGTTCACATACAGCTACATGACACACTGCATGAAAGCTATTAGTCAAAGGCATAATAGGGGCACTTCAAGGGGTTATTTAATTTTAGCACTCTTGGGATTGTTTTTAGGGCCACTACCATTTTCTTGGTGAAATATTTATTGCATTTGATTTGAGGTGAAATGCTGATCTTTGGATGCTCCTGAAAAGTGCTATCAAGGCCTAAATGATGTGCTTTTGTGTTGGACATGATGACAGCTGAGGTGTGGTGCTGGTGTGAGTGACTGCTGAATACTGTTTAGAGTAATGTTTAAAGTGTATTTTAGCTCTCTAGTGTTTATAATGATGTTTAAAGTGTATTACAGCTCTGTATAGTGTGTGTGTGTGTGTGTGTGTGTGGGGCTGACGGTGGGGGTGGCAGACACCAGTGCTGATACAGGAGTGCATCTGAGGCGGGCCGCTCACACAGAGGCTTCTCTGCGGTCTGGCTGATGATTAGAGCCTCAGTATCATCCTCGCCCTCAGCCGCCAGCGCCACGGTCTCAGCAGGGCTGTGATTCATCTCACACGTCCTGGGATCTGATCCGACCGCCCCTCTCTCTCACACACACGCTCATCAGCTCTGATGCTGGAGTAATGAGTCTGAGTCTTGCTCTTGCAGGAGGCTGTGTGGTTCCTGTCCAACATCACGGCAGGAAACCAGCAGCAGGTTCAGGCCGTCATCGATGCCAGTCTAGTGCCCATGATCGTTCTGCTGCTGGATAAGGTGGGTGACCTGGAAACAGTGGCATGTAGAGCTGTTAAAGTGCTAATAATAGCATATACAGTGTGAATCTAGCAGTGACGGTTAAGATTTTACTGTGCTTTTAACACTGGTAGAGAATGGTGAATATTAACTGGTATTGATTTATCCTTTATGCAGTGTTGGGGATGCTTTCATCCACTAGGGGGTTCTCTGTTTTAGCAAATGGAATGATTTTTGGTGCCAAATCTTATTTTGACACATTTTGAGAAAATGCTTTTAAAATTTTCAAAAACTCTATACACTGTGGGTATATTCACTAACCTTTCATCATGTTTGTGGATTAAAACATCCACTAAGTTAAACTGCTGTAAAAATGTATCAGATAAATTTTTCAAACTTTTTTGCATAAATCTATCAACCAAGTTTGCAACTCTTTAATTGTCAAGTTCTTAAATTGTGCCTGATTTAAAAAAGAATAATAGTAATAAAAAAAAATGTTTTCAATAAAAGTGGTTGTGAATCGGATATTTATATACTTTTTATATGCTTTTTTTGCCAAAAAAAAGCTTAGTTTTTGGCTTGTATATGGAGTATAACAGCATATTGTGTGTGGGGGTGTGTGTGTGAGATTTTTGTGCACTTACCTTGATGTATCTGAGAAAATCATAAGCACCTCAGCTCTCAGAACTACATGGAGTAAACTATAAAAAAAAGAAGTGTTTATGCACCTGCTGCCTTTTGATGGTGAGAAGTACAGACCAAACAAAAACAAGTGGATTTAAAACGTTGCATGCCATCCTGCTGGTCATTTGATGGTGAGGAGAGCAGCACTGAGGTTGACTTTTAAATAGATTTATAAAAAAAAAAAAAAATATTTGATACATTTTTAAAGCAGTTTAATTTAGTTGATGTTATCACACCAAACATAATGAAACCACAGTGAATTTGAACAACTCACAAGGGTTATATGTGGATGACACTAGTGCTCAATAACATGATGTGTCTCTCAGGGAGATTTTGGCACTCAGAAGGAGGCGGCGTGGGCCATCAGCAACCTGACCATCAGCGGCAGAAAGGAACAGGTGTGTTGTTCATCCATACACACATTACTGTGAGTGTCAGAGCGGGGCTGTGTTCAGACGTGTTGTTCTGGTCCTGTAGGTGGCGTACCTGATCCAGCAGCAGGTGATTCCTCCCTTCTGTAACCTGCTGACCGTCAAAGACGCTCAGGTGGTGCAGGTGGTCCTGGACGGACTCAGTAATATCCTCAAGATGGCTGACGACGAAGCCGAGACCATTTCCAACCTGATCGAGGAGTGTGGAGGTGAGCAGAGGATGAGACGGGTGTAGCTGCTGATGCATGATGAGCGTAGTCCATCCTAACTGGAGAACTGCATAGCACACTTTAATTCATCAAATATCTGCTGCCTTCCACTTCCTGTTCTCTTATTGTGGCAAGTAGTTTTGAGGATGGCTATCATTTGTTTGCTCAGGTTTGGAGAAAATCGAGCAACTGCAGAACCACGAGAATGAGGACATCTACAAACTGGCTTATGAAATCATCGATCAGTTCTTCTCATCTGATGATGTAAGTTTAGGGATCCAGTTTCTTTTTGATATGTATGCTCTGACAGGATTTTTTGTTTTAAAAAGACTTGCATATTTTACTTGGCTGTTAATGTGAATTAGTATTTTTGTTACCTCTTCAGTGATCCTTCAAGTGAATGGCTAGATGGGTGCTTGCAGGCAAATGCAGCTCTTGATGGCATCATGCTTTACAAGCGTTGCCACATTTCTTTCTTTCAGATTGACGAGGACTCCAACCTGGTTCCAGAAGCGATCCAAGGAGGAACGTACAGCTTCAACTCTTCTACCAACGTGCCAGCAGAGGGGTTCCAGTTCTAGACGCGACGGGGAAGTCTGGAGATTTGTTTGTGATGCAGCACTCTGTTCAACATTAAAAATAATTAGAGAGAAAGCGAGCGAGCGAGAGCGCGAGAGAGTGTGAGAATTATGGCTGATGGGATCCAGCTGCATCTGATCTGAGAGAAATTGAGTGGAGCTTCTTTGGCCTTCTGAAGGGAGCGTCCAGACGGCTTTGAGTGGATGCGAGTGAGAGTGAGTGGCTGACTACTACGTTTCAAAACACGACCATCTAAACCAAACGCGTGTCTTTCAAACAAAACCAAACCGAACCAATGGGAATATCGAAGACATCTCGCGTGAATTATCTGAGGTAAGAACGCTAGGAGAACCTCACCACCAACGCCAACAACCAAGAGACATGAACACACTTCTGAGGTGGCCTGAGGCGTGTGTGTGTGAGCGCGCATGTGTGTGTGTGTGTGTGTATGTGATTGGCCCCTGAGCTGAGGGCCGTGTTCATCTGACGTGCTGGAGACAGACCCAGCAGACCAGAGCCCTCTCCCTGCAATCCAGCGGCACGTCGCTGTGCTGCGTGTGTGTGTGTGAAGGTGTGTGTGCTTGACTGACTGGTGAAACGCAGGACTGAATGTAACGAGCGCAGCGAGTCGACATCGTGTGGAAGGTGACCGATCTGGGAATTCAACGGGAAATTGTGGAATAGCCTGGAAGAGGAGGCTTAATGAATAATTAAAAAGAAAAAAAAATCACCTTCAATGGAACGACTGGACATGAGTGATCTAAAGAAGACAATGTCATGACTTTAATTTTCCCTTTTAAATATAATTTAGTGTGGAAGACACTGGACTGAGCTCTGGGTGTTGTGTCGAGGAGATCGTTGGGGACGTGCGTTTTGTCCCAGTGCGTTTTGTTTTTCCTTCCTTTTTCTTTTGGTCTTCCCCCGTTTCAGATTTTATTTTTCAGTGCTGGTGTAAATACATGTAATACACATTGTGCACTGTTGTAGCTTTGCACAAATATGGGCTGTTGTACTTTTAGACCTGTCCTGCTCTGCTTTCATGAGTTTTCCCCTCTTCTGTTCTTGGGATGAATCCAGCTCATCTGCGTCCCGATGGCTCTCGTCACGTGATCATGTGAGGAGCTGTTTTCTGTGGGAGAGGTTTCAGACATATCCTTTGCATGTGCTCAACTACAGCATAGGTCATTTTAGTGGGTTTTAGGTTTGTAAGTATATGTTTTTTTTTCTCCATTTTTACAAGTACCTAATGTAATGTTTATAAAAAAAAAAATTCTGCCCATTTATGTCCCTCACCGTTACTGACCGACAAGCAATTCTACACTTTTTTTTTTTTTTTTTTTTTTTTTTTTTTTTTTTTGCACATTGCAGCATTGGAGGAGTATAAACATTAGTGAGATGGACAAAACTCAAACTCCTATTTGTAGTGCAAATATCCAGAGTCCATCTTTATTTCTAGATATTTGTGTTCAGTGTAGAGTGACATGGATAACCGTGTCTCTGGGAGACTGTGTGTGTCTTCATCCTGAAGCACGTACAGATAACGGTATGAAAGCGCTGTTTTCAACTATAGGATTACCATCCATTTGTTTCTCAATTTTAGTTGACTGTAGAGCTGTCTCGGTTTTGCATAACCTCTTCATGACTATTTAAGGTTTTATTTACAGCCCACCCTCCCCAACAGCATTCCTTGTTTGCAAATATGTAGTTTCAAAAGAAGAAAAACTAGATGGTATACCTATCCTGTTGGACATAGACTACAGGCTCTGTACCTATTCAAATAAATATTCAGATGTGTCTCACCGGTGCCTTTCTCAGCTGTCTGTCATCTGTCTGATCGGAGAGCTTTAAAACAAGCTCCTGATGAGGGTTTAAAATAATTGCTCAAATAAGGATTTTTTCTTTTTTCCTTATCAATTTTGTGTTTTTTTTTTCGTTTTTCTGGTCATGAAGTCATTCACATTTAATGAACCGTTATGCACTGAATAAATTAGCTGTAGTTTGTAGACATCAGATTGTAAAATAAGTACATCTCATAGACCGAACTTGGAAAACTAAGCAGTAATTAAAGGGATGGTTCTGCCAAAATTGAAAATTAGCCCATGATTTACTTCCCTCTCACGCCATCCTAAGTGTATATGGTAATCTTATTTCAGACGAATGCAATCAGAGTATTAAATAATGTCCAGGAGTTATGTCCATGCTTCATGATGGGAGTGAATGGTAGCCCGAAATTTGACCTCCAAAAAATTTCACCCTTCCATTATTCAATTAAAGTTAATTGTATAGTGCCTTTCTATGATACAAATCATTGCAAAACAACTTTACATAAAGTTACGTTTCTACAATGTTTAGTAGTAGCTTATAAGTGGTGACTGTCAGTTTGTGTGCATGACAGGAATTTTCTGAAAAATGAAACGGACGAACCCCGTTAACAGCAATTATTATATGATTTAATCACACTTGTAGCATTGTTTGTTAGTTCTGTTGTTGATTCAGGGTCAGCATCATCTGGGGTCCTCTGAGGGTCAGCATCATCTCTTCTCAGGTGTTCTGGATCCAGACTGGAGCTTGTGTAAATCCTAGTTACCACGGGATGAAGATCCAGAAGAAACAGAGAAACAAATAGAGACATCATTAGCATAGCTGCTGTTCCAACAGAGTTAAATTAGTTTTACCCAAGCTAATGAATAAAAATGCAACTACACTCACAATTTAAGAGATGCATTATTCAAATGCTTGGTGAAAGAGATGTGTTTTTAATCTAGATTTAAACCGAGAGAGTGTGTCTGAACCCCGAACATTATCAGGAAGACTATTCCAGAGTTTGGAGCCAAATGTGAGAAAGCTTTGGGGTAATATGATCATATTTTCTTAACCTTGTAAGGACTCTAGCCGGTGTATTTTGTTCTACCTGAAGCTTGTTTATTGACGAAGCAGGACAACCACCTAGAAGTCTATTACAATAGTCCAGTCTAGAGGTCATGAATGCATGAACTAGCTTTTCTGCATCAGAAACAGATAACATGTTTCGTAGCTTGGCAATGTTTCTAAGATGGAAGAATGCAGTTTTTGTAACATTGGAAATATGATTTTCAAAAGACAAATTGCTGTCTAATATAACACCTAGATTTCTGACTGTAGGGGAAGTAACCATACATTCGTCTAGTTGCAAACTAGTCTACGAGATTCTGTCTTCTCCGAATTTAATAGGAGAAAAATATTGTTCATCCAATCTTTTACATTAAGACACTTAGATAATTTAGAATTTTCAGTTAGTTTAAAGCATTTATTTCAGTGGAAGCTAATCCCGTATTTTCTAATAATATTACCAAGGGGAAACGTGAATATTGAAAATAGAAGAGGACCTAGGACGGATCCTTGGGGCACTCCATATTTTACTGGTGATAAATGAGATGCCTCCAAAAATGGCCAAATATTTTTAAATCCAGAAAGTTGTAGCGATCGGACAGGTAGGATCTAAACCATCTTAGAGCCTGCCCTTGGAGACCTGCATAGTTTTGTAATCTATCTATGAGTATGTCATGATCTATGGTGTCGAACGCAGCACTAAGATCAAGTAAGACTAGCAATGAGATGCAGCCTTGATCTGACGCAAGGAGCAGGTCATTTGTAATTTTAACAAGTGCAGTTTCGTTGCTATGGTGGGTCCTGAAACGTTTTCTTCATACAGATCTATTTTTTATTTTATGCAGGAAGGTGCTCAATTGAGCAGACACAACTTTTTCTAAAGTTTTAGGCATAAATGGAAGATTTGAAATAGGCCAATAATTTGCCAGTTCAGTAGGATCTAGTTGTGGTTTCGTAATAAGAGGCTTAATAACAACCAGCTTGAATGGTTTTGGGACGTGACCTAAAGATAATGACGAGTTAATGATATTGAGAAGCGGTTCTTTTCAAAAATCTTATGCACTGTATCTTCAGTTCTCTTCATTTTGTGCGCTGTTTCAACGACACTTCAACAAGGAAACTAATGATTATTCATGTAAACTCCGCCCACGGGAACAGTTTTACACAGGAACCAAATGTAAATCTGCCTTGCTTATTCGGCACCAGTGTCATCTGTCACCATTACTTTGGTTTTGGCTTATTATTGCTTGCATCGGCCATATTTTTCTAATTTTCAGTCGAGGCGCATCTCAACCGAGTTTGTTTCGAAAGCGTCAAGCGTCCATCACCTCTTGAGACAGGTAGGTTCTCCCTCCAACAGATAGTGGTCCAAAAACTGTTCATTTAATATGCCTTTTAAGCGTAAAAGGTTTTTTTTTTTTTTTTTTTTTTTTTTTTACTACAAATTAGATCGATGATTCCAATCTTTACAAGTGTGATTTAAATTTTACCCTAGCAATAAAACAAAAACCGAAAGCTAGCACACGGTATCTGCCGGTCCTTAAATTATTTTTTACTTTGATTCAGACTTAAACAATTTTGCTCCCATTATGGCAAAAACTTGTTCAGAAACAGCTCCAGATGTACTGCGGTAAATTTCTTTTATGTTGGACATACGTTAGACACTCATTCTTTTCTTCAGCATTAAATTATATGTAATCGCAAAATGGTCATGATATATAATAGTAATAATCCGATAATATTCCGACTTAAGTTGATTTTACTTACAATATTATACACTTCCCACGTAGCAACATTGTGTCGGCCCAGATCCGGCCCACATCTGGCGCCCGTGGAAAGATGATCTGGCCCACATGCAGCGTGGAATGATGGCACTTGGGCGTTGACTTGATTGCAAATTAAAACAGACACTATTTCAACTGAACAGAGATGACATCAATGAATTCAATGATGAACTGCCTTTAACTATCATTTTGCATTATTGAGACACTGTTTTCCAAATGAATGTTGTTCAGTGCTTTGGCGCAATGTATTTTGTTTAAAGCACTATATAAATAAAGGTGATTGATTGATTGATTGATTGACTGCTCCTGTTTGCCAGATTTGAGCCACAAGCAGGCCATAGCAATGCCACATGTCAGCCAAGAGTAAAGAAATTAACCAGAACTGGACCTTATCTGAGCCACAAAATCTGTGTATATATTAAATGTGAAGTAATTTCAACCTTAATAAGCCTGTTAACAAGCAGAATCACTGAAGGAAAGAAGAGAACAGAAAAAGAGAAGAGCAGAAACACAAGAACTACAACTGACTTCAGCCACAACCTTAGATGAAATCAATTGAAGATAAAAGAAGACATTACCATATTTTCCGGACTATAAGTGGCACTTTTTGTCTAAAACAAAAGTTATAACTACATGTTCACATAAACTGAAAGCGCTCTGCACTTCGCTACAATATTCTCCCCTCGCTGCAGTGCATCGCGCAGCTTTGCCAGACAGATTTTGATAGATGTGGATACTATAATAAAGCAGTCGTGTGCCAAAGGACCAAAAGGCTCTGCCTCTGTATGGTTTGTGTCAAGCTATTCTTTGATCTGGCTGTTTGATGAAGATAAAGAGATAAAATGTAGTAGAAATAAACGTTAAGAATCCGTAGGACTCTTATTTTGTTTTTAGAACTATTATTATCTTGTAATGTTTGGTTGACCAATCAGCAGAGGGGCGCGTTTTATTCCCGCCCACATGTAGGGATCGAATATTCAAGTTGTTTATTCGTTCCCTTATCGAGTCGGTCTCTCGACATTACGTATGGGGGGAAATCCATTTCCTCGAAATTATGAAGTCTGATTGAATAACTCTTTTGCTTGCCAATAGCCAATGGCGCCCTCGCCCTCACCTGATTGGCTGACAGCCATCAATATAGGTGACGGTGGGCGCCAAAACCCTCAGAATCTTTTTTCTTCACTTGAGTCTGGTTTCGCCGTGGATTCACGCATACAGAGCGGAAAATTGTGGAAAATTATCCCCTCTCGCGTTCCGGTGATTTTACTTTTAAAATGTCTCTTTGCCGCATGTGTGGTGGGCCCATTGATTTCCCGGACGCACACGAGCAGTGTGTGCTGTGCCTGGGTCGGGCTCACTCAGAGGCGGCATTTGAAGGATCCGGATGTCGTGCCTGTGAGGAGCTTCCCATCAAGATCCTTCGTGCAAGGCTGGCCGTTACCCGTAACGGTGGCCCTGTATCTCCTACCTCTCCCCCGTCCGCCGCCGTCGAGCCGCGAACCGAGAGACTGCAGAGAGCTCCGTCGACGGATTCTGTCGAGGTACTGGCGTCGGCCCAACGCCCACGCCACCCTCACGTGGAAGATCCCCTCTCATACTCTGAGGCCAGTTACCGCCCTCCACTAGAAGCGCGGGAAATGGTCTCGTTTGGATATGACGAGGACGACGCCATGTCTACTAATGCCTCAGACCCGGGAGCGTGGTCCGAGGCCCCGTCTGAAGCCCGCCTCGCTGGATGCCGAGCTTATGGCGATCCTCACGGAGGCGGTGGCAGATATGGAATTGGAGTGGACAGCCCCCAAGGAGCTGCCGTCTAAGAGATGGATGGACGGTTCTTTCCTCGGCGCGGGCCGCCAGGCTGAAGCCCCGCAGAGACCCGCGCCTTTTTTCTCTGAGGTCCATGAGGAACTCACCCGGTCATGGCGCTCCCCTTACTCAGCCCGAGCCCATGCACAGGGGACCCAGCTGCTGACGACGGTGGAAGGGGCGGAGAAATTGGGATACGCGCGACCGCCTCCCGTCGAGGATGCTATCGCGGCCCACCTCGCGTCTTCTCCCGGCTGGAAAACCGCCTCTTTGCCTTCTAAGCCATGTCGAGCTACTGCTCACATCGCCGAGAAGGCGTACATATCTGCTGGACATGCAGCATCTGCCCTCCACACGATGGCAATCCTGCAGGTCTTCCAAACTCGGCTCCTTGGGTCCCTGGATGAGGGAAGCCCGGACCCAGAGTCGCTCAGGAAGCTGCGCACGGCGGCGGATCTCGCTCTCGCGGCGTCGAAAATGATAGCGCAGGGAATCGGCCGCAATATGAGCAGCCTTGTGGTCCTGCATCGCCATCTGTGGCTGACGCTGTCCGGCATGCGCGATGCCGAAAAGAGGCAGTTCCTGGATGCACCGGTGAGCCCCACCGGTCTTTTCGGTGTCGCGGTGGAATCTCTGTCGGAGAAATACGCCGAGACCGTCAAGCAGTCTAAGATGATGCCTCATCTTTTGCCGAAACGGTCTCAAGCCCCCCCTGCAGCGAGGTCCAGATCTTCTTCGGCACAGCGCCAAGCGGGAAATACCAGGCGCACGTTCCCGAGCGCGGCAGAGCGTCGTGAGCCAGAGCCACCATTCCGCCAGAGGCAGCCCAGGAAGCCCCGTTTTGGTCCTAAACCGGCCTCTAGCAGCCAAGGGCGCCCGGCTGGCAAGAAGGAGCAGCGTTCCTGATGCTCGTGCCAGGGGGAAGAGAGCGCGGGACGTGTTCGTCGGACCCGCGGCGAAAAGGGCGTGTTCCCGCCCAGAGTTCGTCAAAGATGTGAATGTTGTGAGAATGAAACCGCTATGTTCTGTTTCAATAAACATGCATTACATGTCTCAGCAAAAGAGCTTTCTTCCTCCCTCTACTATTACCCGCTACATAAGCGAAGCCTCTCCTCCGAGAGACGCTTCGCAAAGCGGAAACTCGGGGAAACCCGAGGAGGTGACTATGTATGTTCCCGTGCAAGAAGCCGCGAACGAGTCACCTGCCACTCATATAGCGGTCAACGCTTCCCCAGTGGCTGGCACGCACGCCCCGCCGTAGCATGCATTAATACCCTCCGTATTGAGTCATCTCAGCGCGTGGGCGATGCTCCCCGCGGCATCTTATTGGGTGATCAACACGATAAAACGCGGCTATACGCTCCAGTTCGCTCGCAGACCACCCCGCTTCGGCGGTGTGATTATGACAGAAGTGTCAGAACAGAGCCCCCCGCTGCTACGAGCAGAAATATCCTCTCTCCTGGCCAAACAAGCAGTAGAGATAGTGCCCGTGGAACGGAGAAATTCCGGTTTCTACAGCCGTTATTTTCTAGTTCCGAAAAAGGACGGAGGTATGCGCCCCATCTTAGACCTGAGATTACTGAACAAAGGGCTCGCGAAATGCACGTTCAAGATGATAACTGTGAAGCAGATCCTCGCGCACATTCAGCCCGACGATTACTTCATTGCAGTGGATCTAAAGGATGCTTACTTCCACATCCAGATAGCCCCACATCACAGGCGCTTCCTGCGTTTTGCATTCGAGGGTGTGGCGTACCAGTTCAAAGTGTTGCCGTTTGGGCTCGCTTTGGCTCCCCGTGTATTTACAATATGCATGAATACAGCGCTCGCTCCCCTGAAGCTCAGTGGAATGCGCATACTGAATTATCTCGACGACTGGTTAGTCATCGCACGGTCGAGAAGCGCTCTCGAGGAACACAAACACAGACTCCTCGCCCATCTGACAGGTTTGGGGCTGTCTGTGAACATTCAGAAGAGCACACTGCAGCCGCGCCAATATATCACATTCCTGGGTATGATACTGGACTCGCGCTCTATGACCGCGAAGCTGTCAGAGCCGAGAATCCAGTCGATTCAAAATACACTAGCCCTCTTCGTTCAAGGCAGAGCTATCCCCTTAAGAACGTTTCAGAGGTTGCTCGGTCTGATGGCGGCCGCAGCCTCCGTCTGCAGACTGGGCTTGTTAAACATGAGACCGCTTCAACACTGGTTACAGAGCCGAGTGAAGCCGCGGGCGTGGAGAGCGGGAACGGAACGCCTTATCATAACGCGTTCATGTCTCGAGACTCTGGCGCCTTGGTTCGGCACGACCATATTCGAGCAGGGTGCTGCTATGGGCAGAGTGGTCAGACGTGTAGTGGTCACTACGGATGCTTCACTATCAGGCTGGGGAGCCCTATGCAATGGCAGACCAGCATTCGGTACGTGGACAGGGGACCAGACGCGCTGGCATATAAACTGCTTGGAGATGGAAGCGGTTCATCTAGCGCTGCAGAGTTTCCTTCCGTTTGTGAAACACCGTCATGTTCTCATCAGAACGGACAACACGGCGGTGGTGGCGTACATCAATCGCCAGGAAGGTTTGCGTTCGCGATCCCTGCAGGGATTAGCGAGACAGCTGCTGTTATGGACGGACAGGGTACTTCTGTCGATTCGAGCAGTGCACGTACCGGGCAGTTTGAATTGCGGCGCGGACATGCTGTCCAGGGACGGCATTGTACACGGAGAATGGAGGCTCCATCCGCAAACGATAAATATGATCTGGAATCTGTTTGGCAAAGCGGAGATCGACCTCTTTGCATCGCAAGAGAACGCCCACTGCCCTCTGTACTTCTCGCTGACAGCATCCCCCCTGGGGGGAGACGCGCTGTCGAGCCGCTGGCCAAAGGGACGGAAGTATGGTTTTCCCCCAGTCAAGTTAATGCCGCTGGTGCTGCAGAAGATCAGGGAGGAGAGATGTGCGTTGATCCTGGTAGCACCCAAATGGCCCAACCAGCCGTGGTTCCCGGAACTGGTGAACATGTCGCGGCTTCCCCCGTGGCGGATCCCGCCGAGAAGGGACCTCTTATCCCAGGCGAGGGGCACCATATGGCACCCCAACCCAGAGCTTTGGGATCTGCATGTGTGGCAGATCAGCGTGGAGTATATCAGCGAGTGCTGCAGACAATAGCAAAGGCTAGAGCCCCTTCGACGAGGCGTTTATACACTCTGAAGTGGAAAGTATTTGCTAACTGGTGTGTTGACAAAAATGAGGACCCCAGGAGTTGCGATATCTCCATTATTCTGACCTTCCTACAGGAACGTCTGGATGCTGGCAGTACCCCATCTACAGTGAAAGTCTACGTGGCCGCTATCGCCGTTTTTCATGACTTGCTAGACGGCCATTCAGTGGGGAGGCACCCCCTGATAACGAGCTTTCTTCGGGGAGCTAGGCGGCTTAATCCACCCCGCCTTCATCAGATGCCGGTCTGGGACCTGTCATTAGTGCTTAGTGCGCTGTCCAACCCACCTTTTGAACCAGCCGAGTTTAGCGACCTTAAAGTGCTCTCATTTAAGACGGCGCTACTGCTCGCGCTAGCTTGCGGGAAACGAGTGGGAGACTTGCATGCCCTGTCAGTGAACAGCGCGTGTATGCAGTTTGGACCGGACGATTGTATGGTCAGACTTTTACCCAAACGCGGTTATTCGCCTAAAGTGCTCTCAACGCCGTTCAGAGCTCAGATAGTTACAATTCAAGCATTTTGCCCCGAGGAGGACAGTAATTCAGTGTCTCAGAAGTGCGCTTTGTGCACCGTGCGTGCATATGTGAACAGAACTAGCCAGTTTCGAACTTCAGAGCAGCTTTTCGTCTGCTACGCGGGTGCCAAGAAGGGCAGCGCGCTGTCGAAGCAGAGGCTATCACACTGGATAGTGGAGTCTGTGCGACTAGCTTATGCTTCCCGGGGAACTGCCTGCCCAATCGGGGTGCACGCCCACTCCACAAGGAGTTTGGCATAGTCATGGGGTTGGGCGAAAGGTATGTCTATTCAGGACATTTGTTTCGCAGCGGGCTGGTCGTCTCGCAACACGTTTGCGAGATTCTATAATCTGGACATTCCCTCGTTCGCATCACATGTGCTGTCAGTGCAGGAGGAGGGAGTTGAGCAGTCTTTGGACTAAGCTATGGGCACGCCCTACCTAGCGCGTGCACTAGCCGTGGTTCTTTCTACCAGGTCAGCGTCAGTTATTGTTGTAATAGCTGCGGTTGAGGTATTCATTCACTATCTAATGTGGTCCCTTTATTATGCCCGCATTATAAGCCGGCAGTGTATTCCCAAGCACCAACATATTGCTGCATTTTCCCCATATCACACCAGTGTTGCTTATCTGGGTGCACTGGATTACGATGGTGTAAGAGCTGATTTGGCTCTGTGCCAAGAGGTGTTTCAACCAGGTCCGGTACCCGACCTAGAGCTAACGCGCTGTAAGAGCTAGTGCTTATGCTCTTCTGTGGCTCGATGCGAGCTGGGCCGGACAGTATTTCCCACACGGCGGGGGTTTTATTGTTCCCCATACGTAATGTCGAGAGACCGACTCGGTAAGGGAACGTCCCTGGTTACTCACGTAACCTTAGTTCCCTGAGAGGAGGGAACGAGACATTACATAACCTGCCGTGTGGAAAAACCTTCCAGCCTCATTACTCTCGTTCAGTGGAAGATTCTGAGGGTTTTGGCGCCCACCGTCACCTATATTGATGGCTGTCAGCCAATCAGGTGAGGGCGAGGGCGCCATTGGCTATTTGCAAGCAAAAGAGTTATTCAATCAGACTTCATAATTTCGAGGAAATGGATTTCCCCCCATACGTAATGTCTCGTTCCCTCCTCTCAGGGAACTAAGGTTACGTGAGTAACCGGGGACGTTTTTCTGTCCCTGAACATATAAACGGAAAAATGAAGCCGAAGTCTTGACTTTTCGTTTTGTTCGGACGAATGAAAAACGAATGTGCAGTTTTTTTCATTTTTCAGATTTCAATATTAAATTAAAAAACGAATTATACGAAGGTACACGGACCGTACATGGACCTACATTTAATGCTGCGGTCTTTTGTGTATTAATGCTTACGATTACTATTTTGAGGAATGTGAGTCCCTCATTGAATTTCGTTAAGCATTAAGAAGTTATTGGAAGTAATTGGCGTGTAAATGGAGTTTTTGAGAGAGAGCTTTTTCCAATTGGTTGTGAAGTTATGATGGTGATTTCAATGCTAATTCAGGGCATTATATGTATTGTGTTTTGAGGAGGTTTTTGGTGTAGGGAGATTTTTATTTTATGTTGGCGATCGAGTTGCCGATTTCAGTTGTAATTATTGTGTGATGTTATGAATTATGTTTCAGGCCCAGTAGTTTAATGAGTGACAAGGTAAGCTTAATTGGTGGAATTATTTAATTGTTTAATTATTTGCAGATTTAATTGTCACTAATTTATATTTGTAAGTTATTTAAAAGGTATATGTTCCTGGTCTTGGCAATAAAATGTGATTTTTTATTTTATTGTGTTAAATATAATGTACTGAATTGAAGTGAATGAATTGGAATTGATTATGAATAGAAGACTTTTGAATCAACTTCCCTGTTGTTCCTTGCTTTATTTATTCCATATGATATAAGACTGTCATCATTATATGTAATATCGCTAATGATGTATTTAAAGTCAATAATTGTGGTGGTTTTTACCCCTGGCACCCGAACCCAACTTTTCGAAGGCCAAATACCGTCACAGTTCCGTATCAGTTACAAATGATCATTACTTACCTATAAGGCCCTAAATGGTTTAGCTCCTGCGTACCTAACTAGCCTTCTACCACGCTACAACCCATCACGCACCCTAAGGTCACAAAACGCTGGACTTTTGGTCGTTCCTAGGATAGCAAAGTCCACTAAAGGAGGTAGAGCTTTCTCACATTTGGCTCCTAAACTCTGGAATAGCCTTCCTGATAATGTTCGGGGTTCAGACACTCTCTCTGTTTAAATCTAGATTAAAAACGCATCTCTTTCGCCAAGCATTCGAATAATGTATCTCTTAAACTGTGAGTGTAGTTGCATCTGATCAAATGTGCATTCTTATTCTTTAGCTTGGTGTTAAACTAATTAATTTTACTTTGTTGGAATAGCAGCTATCCAGGGATCCTCCAATCTTACCCTGGAGGCCCAATGCACTGCAGGGTTTAGCTCCAACCCTGATCAGACTCACCTACCTGTTATTTTCTAATGATCCCAAACACACTGATGAGCTTCTCAGGTGTGTTTGATTAGGGTTAGAGCTAAAGTCTGCAGGAAAGTGGATCTTGTGGGCCAGATTTGAGGATTCCTGAGCTACGCTAATGATGTCTCTATGTGTTTCTCTGTTTCTTCTGGATCTTCATCCCGTGGTAACTAGGATTTACACAAGCTCCAGTCTGGATCCAGAACACCTGAGAAGAGATGATGCTGACCCTCAGAGGACCTCAGATGATGCTGACCCTGAATCAACAACAGAACTAACAAACAATGCTACAAGTGTGACTGCATCATATAATAATTGCTGTTAATAGTGTTCATCGTCTGGCTGACTACGTCTTGTATTAATTAAATTAAATATCTGTGTTTGTTAAGATTTGCAAGGGTTTTATTCACATTTTCCACTCACACAATAATGCTGAGGCAGGTCTGTTACTAGAAGCATTTACTACATGATTCACTTTTCACTTTTTTTTTTCTTTTATGATAAAGCCTGTTATAATGCACTATAATTCAAGTTATGAGGGCAAAAATATCCCTTTATGAGTATTTGATTTTTAAATTTATAACATCTGATATAATTAATGTCACACAGGCCGGAGTGCAGTTTTCTGAATAACAACACATGAGCATGATCATGAATGTGATGTTGATTTCACAGTTCAACAACCAAGAAATTAATATAAGCGAGTTAAATTTTGGACACAATATTGTCTGTTTTTGTTTCACCGACACAAATAGTTCCAAACAAAGACAGTGTAGATTCTAGAACTGTTAGACATCTTAGAGAAACATGTTTCGTACTTGAATCTGTGTTTTTAAATGAATCACTCAGTAAGACAGACATGCTGCCACATACTGGACAAAACCAGGCATGGAAAACACTCAACAAAATATTGCCTTATTAAAGGCTATGTTGCAGGTTTTTTTTTTCTTTTCTGGCAATTTTAAGCGGAAAAAGGCACCTTAAAATGATGTTGCTATTATTATAATTATTATTGCCTAATATCTGACCAAAAGGTGACAGAGAGAGAGAAAGAAGGAATGAAAAAAAGAAAGACATTTGTCAAGAGTGACGATTAAGTTATGAATTGGCCTATAACATGTAGCTCAAATTCTATGCATGTTACAGTGCATAATACACACCAAATTAGATTTTTGTGATAAGAAATAATAATAAGGTGTGAATTAATTAAGTGATAAATTATTAAAACAAAACCTTTCCGAACTGTAATCTCACTCTTACGGTCATTCTGACACAATGAAAATGCTATCAATTCACTTTATTTTGAAGTGTATCCCACAGGCGTGATTTGAAAGGGGAATGGGAAAATCTGTTTTGCATCTACTGAATACAAGTTTTTACCAGTAAGAATACAATTATAGAGCTCTGTAACTAGATTTCTAACTAGTAATAATTTAATTAGAGAGCTCTGTAATTTACATTTTTACTAGCAAGAATTAAATTAGAGAGCTCTATAACTGAATTGATACTAGTAAAAATGCAATTACGGCGAGTAACGTTGGGAACAGTTTACGCTAAAACGGCTTGCCATATTCGATCACACATCGGATGTGACGCAGCAGATGACGCATGCGGAAGTGTCGAGCAGATTGAGTTCCCTGCTCGAGTGATGTCGCGGATTGAGTTTATGTCGAATAATGACTCTAAACAGATCGGAAATAAAGCAGACAGACGATAGCGAAGCACTTTGACGTTACCAGAAGGTAAGATGAGCGTCTCGACGTTTAATTCTTTATTTCTGACCTGACAGTAGGAGGTTTCGTTTTCGTCAGTGCTGAGATAACTACTAAAACTAATGTTTTCCATTGTGTATTTAGTATATGAATCCGTTAACACGTGCTTTACCCAACTGACTCATGGATTAGAATGTGTTTTAATGATCGGTGCGGCATGTTTCGACGTCTTCCGGTTTCTCTCTCTCTGTCCATGACAAATATTTGTTCAGTTCAGTGTTGTCAAAGCCTTTACACTTCACACTCACCTGAAACACGAACTAAACACACGAGGATGTGTTCAGAGGTCCAGTCTCAAAACACCAATAATCTTGGTCTCCGAACACTTGCTGGTACCCATTGACTTTCATTGAATTTTTATTATTTATTTTCCCTACAATGGAAGTCAGTGGCTACCAGTAAGTGTTTGGAGACCAACATTGTTCAGAATGTCTTCTTTTGCTTTCCACGGAAGAACCAAACCATTTTTGGGTGGACTGTCCCTTTAAATGAAAGCATCCCTGACCATTAATGTGGTCTCTGACGTTTGTGTGTGTGTCTTTCTCTCTCTCTCTGTGTGTGTGTGTGTGTGTCCCGGTCAGCTGGTCTGATATGCACATGGCGTCCTCCCTCCAGATGTGTCTCCGTCTCTATCATCTGCTGCTCCTCGCCGCTCCGCCGCTGCACACACACTCCATCTTCTCCTCCTCTGGGGTGTCCTCGTCCTGCGGGCCGGGCCGGTCCTGGGCGGTGCGGCTCAGCGCTGGCTCAGTGACGGCTCTGGAGCGGCTGGCACACAGCGTGGCGGAGGAGCTGGGTCTGGAGAGCCACGGGCAGATCGGGCAGCTGGAGGGACACTACCTGCTCTGTCAGCGACCGGAGGACAGCACAGACGTGCACTCCACAGAGTCAGCTCTGGACCGAAACCCTCATGTGCTCTGGCACTCACAGGAACACATCCTCAGACGCTCCAAGAGGAGCCTGACCTTCAATGACCCCAGATACCCCAGCCAGTGGCACCTGGTGAGTACTGTGGGGCATTAAATACTGCACACAATTACGCACTCTAGTCATAAAAGTGTGTGTTTTGGATGAATATATCAAAAGGGCTGGAAACGCAATCATATCTAGTGTCTGTAATCATTGAAGCTCAAAAACACTATTTCGATATGAGTTATATCATATAAGCATTTAATCTGAGAAATATTTCCTTCTGTCAAAATAAAAGTCTGGTTTAATTGGAAGAAATTATGCTTCTGTTGCTATTGTACAGTAGAATGTATTCCCAAAGTAATAATAGTGATGATATTAATAGTTATAATAATAAAAACATTTAGTTTTAAACTTCATTTAAAAAGAAATAAATAAAAATTGTAACTTTGTTTTAATGTTTTAATTTTAACAGTAAACTTATGTTTTGGACTTAATAATAAATAAATAAATAGATGTTTATTTTTCATTAGCTTGATTTACATTATAAAATATTAAGAATTAATGTTTCATACCTTAATTTGGTTACGACTGATTTTGATCATTAGTATTAAATCATAAATCCAGAAAAGAACACGGGTAATAAAACAAATAAATAAAAAATTAAATTATATTAGTAAATAAAATATTTTATAGGGCCATATTACTGTAGAAATGATAATAAATTAAATAATAAATTATATAGTATATAATAATAATAATTAATTAATAATAATAAATATAGTTTTATGAATGCAGTTGATTAGACCTGCTCTTGATTATTAAAATTAAACAATTAAAATGGAATCCATAAAATTGAAAACAGAATTTAGGAAAAATAAAACGTTCTATGCAATTTCAATTAATTAGACATGCAATAGATTTAAATTAATTTTCATTTAACCATTAAAATATAGTCCAGTAAAATGGGAGTCAAATTAAATTTGAAAAAAAATTAAAAACGATTTCATGAAGTAAAATATATTAGTTAGTAAATGTATAAATCATGATAGTGTGGAAGCCGTCAGATTTCATCCGTCTCTCATCTCTTCTGCTCTCACAGCACAACGATGTGAAGCGAGGAATGGACATCAATGTGACGGGTGTGTGGGAGAGGAACATCACCGGTGCGGGGGTCACTGTGGTCGTGGTGGACGACGGCCTTCAGCACACACTGCCAGATCTTCAGCCCAACTATGTGAGGAACCTCTGACCTCTGGAGTCTGTCAGCTTCAGTGCGTGTTCTGAAGCTTTAACTGCAGCTCTGTGTTTCCTAGAGTCCTGAGGGTAGTTATGACCTGAACTCGAACGACCCTGACCCCATGCCTCACCCTGACGGTAACAGTGATAACCATCACGGCACGCGCTGCGCCGGAGAGATCGCCGCCGTCTCCAACAACAGCTTCTGCGCCGTCGGAGTCGCATTCGGAGCCAGGGTCGCAGGTCAGGCAACTCAATCAGAATTCCTCATTTGGATAAAAGTAAATCTAGTCATAGATTGCTTCGTAGGGCAGATATATTGATTACTAATTGATAGATTAATGAGAACATCCATTGTAGACAAGAAAATTGTAAATGTTAAATGCACGTGTTCTTTTTTTTTAATAAATAATTTGCTTGCGTGTATTTTAACTCTTTCCCTGGCAGCGTTTTTGATTAATATTACATGGCCCCGAGACTATTGTTTTATGAATATCGGAGATTGCAATAATGATGAAAGATAAAATCATGTTTTTATGAAGTCCTACATCTGGATCATATTCAGTGGGATGATCAGCACCAATCCATCAACTCCTCCAGAGCTTCTCAGTCCTTCACCACGTCCTGGATCAACATCTCACTCACTAAAATTAGGCAGTTTTAGTTTGTATGCTGTTTATAGTTGATGATCACATTATATCTCATATTCCTATGCATACATGTGACATCGCTCCTTCCTCCACCTTCCTCCAATGTGTTTTTGATCGACATGTTCCAGACTCATTCAGCAGAACCGGAACGGCGTGTGAATAGAACGTATAACAAACCTTTGTGTGTGTGTGTGTGTGTGTGTGTGTCCTGGTAGGCATCAGAGTTTTGGACGGACCCCTCACAGACAGCATGGAGGCTGTTGCTTTTAATAAGCATTACCAAGTCAATGACGTCTACAGCTGCAGGTGCTCTTTGTTAACACTGTTTAGCTACTTCAGTTAACACTAACTAACAGTGATATTTCTGCAGGATTTAGGAATTTTTATTTTAGAGTTTACTGAAGTGGGTAACGTGTGTATTTTGTTCTGTAGCTGGGGTCCGGATGATGACGGCCGTACAGTTGATGGACCGCATCCCTTAGGAAAGGTTAGGTCATCTAAAGCTTCATCAGTTCATCAGAGGAATGCATGCATCCTTCTCCATTTGACTGGTTTCACCTCAGCAATGATTTTGGTTCTCTGTTTTTGCACCAAAATAAAGTGCTGGTGCTTCAGCCATAGCCTACACATGCCAATATGACCCTTACATTAAATCAAACGGGTGCATTTAAAACAAGATGCATTTTCTGCCATTACAGATACACTGCTGTAAGATCCATTCATGCTTTTGAAGAAGAGTCTTCTGCTCATCGAGGCTGCATTTATTTGATCAGAAATACGAAATAAACAGAAATATTGTGAAATATTATATTTTCAACAGAATCCTGAAAAAATTATCACCGGTTCAAAAAAAAAAAAATGTGAAGCAGCAAAAACAATGGTTCTAAATCGATAATAAATCAGTGTATTTTCATGATAGAAGATCATGTGACACTGAAGACTGGAGTAATGATGCTGAAAATACAGCTGTGCATCACAGGAATAAATTAGTTTAAAGTGTATTAAAATAGAAAAAAACATTATTTCAAATGCTAATATTTAACAATACCGTATTTTTGGTCGAATAAATGCAGCCTTGATGAGCAGAAGAGGCTTCTTTTAAAACACATTACAAATCTTACTGTTCTCAAACTTTCGAACAGCTTTATATCTTTAGAGTTCAGCCATCAATGGTTTTGAGTTATTAATCGATAGGGGAGCATGATGAATATCGGCCGATAATTAATGCGCATCTCATCAGTAAAGCCGGTTCTCTAATCAGAGGTAAATACCATCAGGAGTTATTGTTACACATAGAGCAGCTGTTACTACACTGAGCTGTTGTTTACTGACATCAGCGATTATCAGCTGCTTTACTGACGAGATGCACACTAATTATCGGCCGATATTAATCGTGCACCTCTATTAATCCATGTTTGAGTCCAGTTTTAACACTGACTCCTGTGTGTGTTGACAGGCGGCGCTGCAGCACGGGGTCATCGCAGGCAGGAGAGGTTTCGGGAGCATCTTCGTCGTGGCCAGTGGTAACGGAGGACAGTATGAAGACGACTGCAACTATGACGGATATGCTAACTCCATCTACACCGTCACTGTTGGTAATGGACTGCTTTATCAGCTCCGTTACGAGTGTCTAAACCTTACCTGATCAAAGAGGAGCAGTTCTGAATCAGATTTCAGCCCACAATCTTAATTTCGTATTTTTTAAATATTTGTAATATCATCTGTATTTCTATATGTGTTATATTATATATATATATATATATAAGTGAAAACCTGCTGTTAATTAACTCACCCTGGACTTGTTTTCTTCAGCAGAACAGATTTTTAACTAAAACTGTGGCCCTTGGTGGTTCATAAAATGCAAGTCAACAGCTTCTGTCACTTTGAGAATCAAAAAAAGTATGTCAGGAAACACAAAATGAATCCCTGTGGCTCCTGACGATATACTGAGGTCTTATGAAGCAAAACGATGAGTCTGTGCAAGAAACTGTACATTGTTTACTACATTACCATCTGTAATCCTCAGGCAAGGAGTCTGGAGAGATGTCTGCTTCACGAACGAATCATTCTTTTGAACCGATTCTTTTTGGTGAACAAACTGAACCAGTTCATCGAATTCAGACCGACCACTTTCTATGAAGGGGCAATATGAACGTTTTTATGGTTTCTCATGGTTTATAAAAAAAAAGTGAGTTGATGAAGACAAGTTTATTCACTTTATATGATTAAGACATGTAAAACATCTACATTTTCCATCATTATTGGGTGCTTTAATAATATCATTGCGTATTCATCACGCCACTGTGTGATTTCATAAACAAACTGATCAATCAGATATTTGTACCAGCCAAGGTTTCTGCTCAAAATCTTTAGTGTTCTTCTGAAGAAATACAGTCACAAGCATCTCCGATGGCATGAGGATGAGTAAACTAACAGCGATTTTTATTTTTTGGGTGAACTGTCCCTTTAAGAAATGAAGGCTCTTTATAAGATGATGTGTAATTGCAGGCGCGGTTGATGAGAATGGCAAAAGGCCGTTTTATGCAGAAGAGTGTGCGTCGATGTTGGCCGTGACGTTCAGCAGCGGGAGCAGACAGCTGCGCAGTATAGTGAGTATCAGTAACCTGCATTCATATGTTTTTTGCACCAAATAGTATTGATAACAGTATCGGTATCGATAAACACATCGGTATCGATGAAATGCAAACGATACCCATCCCTAATCACAACACACAATATGGCAGAATAAGCCCCGCCTTCTGAATACAAGACCCAATCAGCATTTGGTTGAGTCATTGCATCACTGCAGCTGCTGTTAGAGGCTCTGGAAGCTGATTGGATGTTGAGATGTGGGCGTGGCTATGCAGATGAGCGTGAGCTTGCAGGTTCAGAGTTTAGGGTCATCAGATGACTGGAGAAGTCCCCAGAGGATGTAGATGTTTGAGATGGGTCTCCTGATGTGTTTGTGTCAGGTGACGTCGGACTGGTCTCTGCAGAGCGGCACAGGCTGCACAGACGGACACACAGGGACGTCAGCGGCTGCTCCTCTGGCTGCTGGGATGGTGGCGCTCATGCTGCAGGTGCGGCCCTGTCTGAGCTGGAGGGACGTCCAGCACATCATCACCTACACCGCTACACAGGTCACACACCCCTCCTTAATCTACAGAATACGCTGCTGTCATATCCTCTAATGATGTTAATTGAGGCGTTGATGTTTTACTACTGCTACTGGTTTAACGTGGAGGTGTGTCTGTGTCTCCAGCATGACGCTGACGCTCAGGCCGACTGGGGAATCAATGGAGCTGGTTTCCACCACAGTCACAAGTACGGCTTCGGTTTGCTGAACGCCTGGAGGCTGGTTAATGCTGCTAAGGTAGATCTATCACAGCTTCCAGAGAAACACAGGCTTCATCAAGCATCTGAGAGTCTGTATGTGTGTCTCTGGCAGGTCTGGGAGTCCGTCCCCTTCTTGGTGTCCTACCAGAGCCCGGTTTTAAAGGCCAACGAGGACATCCCAGAGTATAACAAAACTCTCACGCACACCTGGAATGGTAAGAGATTTATATGGAGTAGCACACTGAAATGAATGATTGGTAACACTTTATTTTAAAGACCAGATCTCGCTATTAACTAGTTGCTTGTTAGCGTGCATATTAATGGCACATTGGCTGTTGATTAGTAAGCACATATTAAAGCATAAATATGCTTGACTACATTTCAGATCCTTTAATCCTAACCCCAACACATACCAATGTCATACACATCGACCGATGTGCGTTTTTGACAGCTGATGCCGATATCTTGGAAAGCAGGGGGTCGATAGCGGATATAAAGCTGATATGAGAGCACTGTGTGTGTTTAGGTGCTGTCGCTCTCAGAGTCGCCAAAATAAAAGTCCCGCCTCTAACACATCGGCCAAGCAGAAAAAATTATCGGCCGGTGCCGATATAAAAAAAAAGAAAAAAAAAAGCCAAATATCGGCCTCGGTGATATATCGGTCGACCACTACTAGGGATGTTGCGGTGACGGATTTTTTCCACCGGTTAATCGACGTGTAAAAAAAAAAACCGGTAATCCCGGTGTCACCGGGGTTGCGTGTCGTCGGGGATTTCGGGTGGCCGAAAATGCGGTCGTGCAGATGTGCACACATCTCAATTTACTTTCACTTTAATTAGCGGCAATTCAGTAGCATTTGTTTGAATTAACCATGCGTTAATTTATTTTATTATTAATAAAAATACACAAAACAACAAGACACTCGCTTGTATTACACACATCTTTGTTGCAAAATGAATAATAACTTAACACACCATGCAAAAACTAAACAAAAGCACTGAAACACCTTTAAAGTGCATTTATTAACAAGTAATTGCAAGTATCAAACAAGAAATTATATACAAAATTCACTATTCGTTAAATAAAGTGCCTGCCTTTTTCAGCAAAAAAATAAATAAAAAACAACGCACAACCATCGAATATGAAACGAGCGAACATCAAAAACTTCCTTAAATTAGGTAGCCTACGTTTTCAGGTTCCCTGTTGGCATTTGGTTTGAATCCAAAATATTTCCAAAAAGGTGCTTTTGCATTTCGCTTTGAAACCAGATCTTCCGCCATCCTTTGCCAGTTCGCTCGCCTCACTCTCCTCAAATGATAAATGAAATCGGACACCTGCTGCTTTACTGCGGCGCTCGTTCCGCTTACGCTAAATTACGAAGGCACGTAGTCACTAACTGAATGAAGTGCTTTATTGCTATAGGCTAAAACTTCAACACGATGGGCACGGTGCCGGTGGTCCAGTGCTATGACCGGTAGGTGGTTTAAACACCGTGTATCACCGGTAACACCGACTATCGCAACAAGCCTAACCACTACATAACTACCTTACTAACTATTAATAAGCAGCACATCAGGAGTTTGTTGAGGCAAAAGTCACAGTTAATAGTTCGTAGCGGGATATGGTTCTCAAACAAAAGTCTGACCAAAATATTAACAGTTTTCTGATCTAATATGGGATTCATTTCAAACCATAAGAAGGGCATTCATAAGTTGGTCTTTTCTCACTTCTTGTGACTTCAACGGAGAGAAGCGATAGGATCGTTGTCATTATTTGCTCTAGTGTCATAGGAGAAGAGATGTCTTTGTCAGCAGTGTTTGTTACTGACACATAATGAACCTGTAGCATTTATTCTGTAATAGTTTACCATGATGAACTTCTCTCTCTCTCACGCTCTTCCTGCAGTCGTGTTATTGTAAAGCATGGATGTGTGTAGCAGCAGCATCACTGCGTCAGCGGGAACATATCAAGCTCAATATTGACATGTCACTGCAGCTCTGTACAGAAATAAAAGTGATTTCTGACTTATTAAACCTTTAATAACCACAGTAAACTATAAAAGGGTTAGGGGCCATTTCATCATTACAATAACACATTTTCTGGTCTAGAAATGTACAAAAACTATTAAATCACATGACCCTTGGCAATGTAGTTTTTATACAGTACAAAATAATTGGTCTGAATTGCTCACCTAGTTTAACCTTGCAAGTTTGATGTCTGACTAAAGCCTGATTATTTAAGTGGTTTAACGTGAAGGTGAACTAGTATTCAGATGTTAATGCGTTGATCAGACGTCATGAATGAATGCACTTGTTTCTGCTCTCTTTGTAATTGCGTCATATCAGTGGTGAAATGACAGTGAGGAGCATGTTTCAGAAATACAGCTCTTGTTAAATCTGTGTGTTTGTAGTGTCTGTGTCTGATCTGAGGCAGTCTGGCATGCAGACGCTGGAGCACGTGTCTGTCACAGTGACGATCGCTCATCCTCGGCGTGGGAGCGTGGAGATCTGGCTCGTCTGTCCCAGTGGAATGAGCTCTCTGATCGGGGCCCGGAGACCGCTGGATGTGTGAGTGCCCACACACTTCTGATTCACACACACACACACACACACACACACACACCCCGTCTGAACCGGTCGGGCCGCCTGTAACACCCGGTGTGTTGTTTGAGCAGAGATACGACTGGATACACAGACTGGACGTTTTCCACAGTGCGATGCTGGGGAGAAAGAGCCGAGGGACAGTACACCCTAAACATCACTGACCACAGTAAGACATACCACTGCTCAACTCATATTTTAACTGTTAAAAAACTAAAACATTACTGTTTATAGCCGGAATAATGGCTTTTCTAACAGGCTAATTTGGCAAAGCAATGTTTTGGTCTTTGCCAAGTGTTTCAGGGGCAACTGTCCACAGTAACGCTAGCTGCTATGAACTGAAATAAAATATCTTTTGAACGAGACAAAGCTTGCCGGGGCAAAGAAACCGCATTACTTGCAAGCAGTACTAAACTAAAAGGATATTATACGTGACCTGTTCTGAATGAGTCAGAAGGTGCATGGGCTAATTTTGAGCTACAGGCAAAAAATGAAAAGTGCTAAATGTCGATTTGAGGTTTTGACAAAAATGAGTTTATTAAGCCCTCTAGTGGTCCCAATGCTCCAAATAATCATTTTAGATGTTAAGTTTCCTTTATTTGTGTGTTTTCTGAGAGGAGCGCCTTTTCTCCGCTCGCTTCTCACATTGTCTGTCATCCGAAGCGCGCGATCCTAATAAATACACAGAATTACAGTATTCACGTAAACATAATCCGTGATGTCTTAAGTGAACGTTTGGGGGAAAACATCTGATGTGTAACATTTATATTAGATCCTTTCATTACAGTATGTCTTCATACAGGCCGCCTCATTAATGTTGATCTGACAATGAAAGAGAAGAGGGAATCACTCTCTTTTCTTTACTGAACTGCTCTTGTAGTTGTAATAATCCGTTTATAAAGCGATTTTTACATTTGATTATTTGTAAAATGAAGAAATCAGGGTTTCCGCGGGGTCTTAAGTAGCGGTGGTACCGAGGGTACCTGGTCAATCCGGATCTTGACGCATGCAGCGCTATGATTTCAGCGAAGAAGAAAACGTAGAAGGAAACTCAAAATCCAGTCATGAAAATTCAACTTACATTTTAATATGGACAGTCACGGAATTTGTCAAAGGACCAGTACAGTGTCTGTAAATGTTGGTTGAAATCTGAATCCTGCGTGTGTGAATGAATGAATGAATGGTTTGTTTACTACAGAGACTGAAGAACATGACGCTAGCAGTAAAGAGCACACAGAACAGTTCTGGTGATGTTGTTTATGTATTTGAGTCACTTCACAAGCATTTCATTTGAGTAAAACCAGTGTCAATTTAAAAGTAGCCCATCAAAATAAAAGTTCATTTTTACATAAAGGCATTGTGCTAGAAATATTACTATTATTTAGTAGAATGTATGTGATACTGCTACTACTGTTGAAAAAAATAATACAACTTACTTTTTTAAAGAAATAAATCACACAAGGTTTCTTCCATGTTTAAATTTTAATAGCAAATCCCCTTTATTTACCAAAAAATAAAATTAATTTAAATTTCATTCATTAAAAGACAAATTAAATTTGGGTGCAACTTTTCATAATTAAATTACTTGTAGAAAATCTTTAAACACAATTGTTAAGTATAAAGAATGGAATTGGTTTTATTTTAGTGATTTAAATTTTAATTAGCATATTTTTGTGTTTTGCTTTAGTACCGAAATTGATACCGAGAACCATGGATTTTCACTGGTATCAGTACCGAATATTGACATTTTGGTACCATGACAAGACTAATTTGCACTATTTTTTTCTTATATTTGTTGTACCGTTTTTTTGTTTTTTGTTTTTTGCATTTGTTCTGATTTATAACAACAAAGATAAAATAAATAATTATTGTGACTACTAATACAGTGATTATTATAAAGTAAAGAAGTGGAGGAGAAGATGCAGCGTTGCAGGTGTAACCTTCAGAAAACTTTTAACTAGATTTTCCTCTAAATTGACTTTGCTGACTCTATCGTCTTCAAACAGGTGTAGCTCAGTCATTTTCAATCGGTTCCAACAAATCATACATCATTCTGAAGGCATTATAATGGAGGAGGTGAATACGACAATATCTCATTTTGCCAGCACAGGTCTCCTATGATACAAGCTGCGTTTAGATCCTGTAGATTTGTAGAGATCTGTAGGTCCAGTGAGTTTGTAAAATTGTCTTTTTACAGTACCAGTAGTAGGCTACCAACTCAAGCCTGCGCCCGCTCGAGGAAACCGCTCTCAAAAGCTCAGGTGTTTGGACGGAGCAAACTATCACTGTGTTCTCCTCACTTTAGATCAGTACAGTAAACAGTACAGTTTGAATGTAATTAAAATTAATCTAATTAACGCGTTAAATTACCAGCCCTTATATATATACCCTTATTATATATATATATATATATATATATATAATTTATTTATTTATTTATGTGTGTGTGTGTGTATCCTAATGTTATATGTTGCATATTTAACAAAATTCAAAGTTCATGGTCATGGAATATGTTTTTCTGATGTAAATGTAACATGACGCCACAGATTGTTTACGAGCTATTGTCATCTTTCCTGTGATTGAAACGCTGATTGAGCGATGACACAGCAGCTTTCTGTAAGCTGTACTCTTTCTTTTAACACACATTCGGATGTTCATTTGTGTTTATTTCATGCTGTAACTTCTATTAAAGTCGAACTTTACACTCTAAACCGCGCCAAAACGCCATTTAATATTCGAATATTGTAAAATCTGGGAAATCTGAGACATTGTTTCATATCAAAAATAACATCACAAATCTTATTGCCATTTACTGGCTGGGAGCTGCTACAATTCTCCGTTCACTTTCTGAGCAGCTAGACTTATCGATTCTTGGGATTTCTGAATCAATATTGTTGCATAAGAATGAGAATGAACTAACATTGAGTGTTTCTGTCTTTCAGAAGAGCCGAGTCTGCCGTCGGGCGTCCTGAAGCGCTGGAGACTCACTCTGTACGGCTCGTCTCTGTCTCCTCAGCAGGTGAAGGACAGGCGGAGGTGAGCTACAGACGGTGAAAGATGAATGCTTCAGCAGTATAGTCCTGAATCAGTGTTAATACGTCTCCTGTGTGTGTGTGTGTGTTTGGTCAGGGTTGTTGAGGAGGCCATGGGTGGACAGTATCTGGACAGCAGTTTTGCTCTTCCCTGTCCTCCTGGTATCGACGTTCCTCCTGAAATCGTGAGCCCGTTCACCTCGAACAGCCTGAAGGTGTGTGTGCTCCTGGAAACCCCAGCATGGTCACGTGTGTAACTGACTGTACAGTGTGTAGTGTGTAATGATGGTGTGTTGTGCTCTGCAGTCTCTGCTGCTGCTGGGCTGTTTCGCTCTCTTCTGGTCGCTCTATTACACGCTGGAGGTGACCCTCACGCTCTGGGACTGGCGTGGATGCAGCACGGCGGAGACGGGACGGGGACGAGGCTTTCAGGCCGTATCCACAGGCCTCGAGGACAGTCAGGTGGTGCAGATCCAGCCCGAGACGGACAACGAGGACAAAGTCCCGCTCATCGCTGCGGATGAGGACACGTAGCACGTGTCTCCGCTCCTTCTGTTCTTCTTCGAGCATTTTGAGTGGCCTCAGTTGTCGTCTTTGATTGATTTGCTGATGTGTTCATGACAATGTTGTCTTCTGAGAGTGCCTGACTTTGAGTGCAGTATTTGAAACCTTCAGTGCATGTATGATCGAGAGAGTGCGTGTGAATGATATTTGGTGGAGTTTAATATAAATGACTTTCTTCTCGACGGTGACGCATCGAATGTGTCACTAATAGGTCTATAAATACCTCCGACACTTGAATTTTGAAAGACGGAAAGAGATTTAAACTGCTTACCTGCAGGTATTTTACTGATTTTTTTACTTGAAGTGTGGTATTCTTGTGATCAGCAACTGAGATGGGGTTTGAATAAAAACTAAAGGGAAGTTGTTTCAGTATCTCTCTTCTCTCTGCATGGGTTACACACAAAATGTTGATTGCAAACTAATTTTATTTCTTTAAAGTGAGGAGTGAAGCTTGATTGTGTCTATGAGGAATTGATCGGCTGGTGAGAAGTCTTTCTGTGTGACAGGTAGTGAAACATAAGATTGATCTGAAATCACAAACTGAATATTAGACCACACAATCATGATGCACTGCGATCAAACACAAAGAAATGTAATTTGGCCAGATATGTTCCACAAGCAAGGAGTGACACTGGATATGGAAACTTGTTTTAGTGGTGAGTGTTGTTATTCTTTATTTATGTGATGTACACGGTCTGGTCCTCTTGCACGTCTGCAGTCCAGCCGCTGGGATGCAGGGATGCTCGGGAGCTGATGAAGGACTCATGGGTTCAGGATCTGTCGGGGTCTGCCGTAGCCCGTCATGCCAGACTGGGTCGCCCCTTTATTGGATCCCATCTGCAGACCGATGACATTCTTCCCTTGCTTCAGCTGGTCATCAGAGAAGTCTCTCCGGTTCTCCTGAGCTGTCCTGCAAGCAGAGAGCAGATGTGTAACGTGTGTATCTTGACTCAGAAGCGTGTGTGTGGTCAGCGGGACTCACTTGAAGAACCAGCTGGGGTCTCCACGGAAGAAGCCGTCATCTTTAGTAACGGCGATGCTGCCCAGAGCCGTGAGTGTCCTCTGCACCGCGGCCAAGTCCTTCCCTGACCACAGCAGCAGCAGCGAGATTAAACACAGCTCTTGTTAGGGCTGCACGATTAATCGCCTGTGATTGTCATGCGTGTCTCATCAGTAAAGATGGTTCTGTGATTAGCAGTAAATGTCCATCAGCTGTTTTCGAATGGAGCTGCACTTAATATACAGAGCCGTAGTTCGCTGACAAGCGACGCAATATCACGTTCATGACTGCATGTGATTTATCTGAGATTATGAATGCGATATTGCGCAGCTTGTCAGCGAACTACGGCTTCCCATCACACTAGATGTGGACTGACATTGCTCAGAAGTCAGATGTTGGTTAAAAGTGAAAACCCAACCTCTGTTTGGTGTCAAACTCTAGCGGAAATACTCCAAAAACAGTACTACCTTCTTCACTTATTATAAACAAGATTTATTTCTGTCAGATATGTAAAACAGTTCTTATTGAGATTAACAGAGGTGTTGATGGTCACTTGCTGATATTAAAAATTTCCTTATATAACAATCTGATCACCAGTTTTTATCAGAAGTCTAACCTATTAATTTAATATTAGTGACTATAGCAGATGTGTTGCAATACACAAGATCCTGCAGATTTATGTTATTTATTACTGTCTGATCTTTTTAAATTACATTTTTCAAGAATCACTTTGAACCTCAGAGTGCTTAGACACACAGAGACCTCAAAATTAGTGTAAGAATCTCAACAATGGTGACATGCTTCATGCCGCAATGCTTTTTTCTTTGTCCTTGAATCCTTGAAATTAATCTGCTTTAAATTCAGCTGGTTGTCAGGCTGTTGACCCATTGAGTCACTTTAATAAATAACACTTAACAATCAGCACCATCGAACCACATGCTCTCTTGCTGTTTTTGCGTTAATAAAGACTACAGCAGCTAAAGAACAACACTGACAAGTCAAGTGTCAAATTACACAACTAAAGCCAACACTTATCACCATTATGGTGACATCAGACCAAACTATTACTTTGAAACAGACATCAACATCTAAACCTCTGCTTAAATCTTACTTAGAATGATGGGGGATAATGTTCTAATAATGTTATTAATAAACACTTTTAGAATGTTTTAGAGAACGTTATCCTATCTTTTGAGAGAACGATATGGAAACAAAAATAAAACTACCCACTAAAAACATTGTTACTATATTAGGAAATGTTCTTAGAACATTTTAGAACAAAAAAAAAAAAAATCTATCTGGGAAGTGCCGCTCAATTTGAAACCAGGTGATGGACATTTACTGCTAATCACAGAACCGGCTTCACTGATGATACACGCATGACAATCACATGAGATTAATCCTGCAGCCCTAACTCTTGTGCACATGCAAGCTATGAAGATGCACGTAGATCTGAACTGGTTTTGTTTCTCTTAGCAGGGAGACCGTCCTAAATTGATTTGATATATTTTTTGGCAACAGAAGAAGCCAGTTAATATGCAAAGAGATTTTTGTTTTGGAATTATGGGTATTTTGGTAATTAAGGGATTATTTTATTGTGGTTTGAATGTAACATCAATCATCCCAGCTGGGCTATAATCATTTCATTTGAAAGGTTATTGCTGAACTAATAGCAAATCATATTTTCCACCCCTCAGGCCCAAAGTATCATATGTATAATGTTTTCATGCTTTTGCTCTTCAAATTTTTCTTAAGCTATGGCTTGAAATTCAAAATATATTGTTATAGTTGTTGTTACTGATTCTGAACCTAAAGCATTATTATTTTAACCCTATCACAAATGTAAAAACAATAGAAAAAGGATAAGTCAATTCTAGCATTGTCAAATAGTTTTTTAAAAATAAAACAAAATGGCAATGCTGTTCCATTAATGAAATTTAGCATTGCATCAGTGTCTCATCAGTGGATGCTCTGCAGTGAATGGGTGCCGTCAGAATGAGTCCAAACAGCTGATACACTCACAGAAATATTTCACCCCAAATTTAAGATTTATGTAATTTTATTACTAACAAATTCCCATTTATATTTTTTTCATAACTTTGATGAAAACCAATCAAATAAACTTTAAATAACAGAATCTTGTTTGTTTTATAACTCTTACAGAAGATCTTATTGAGAATGAACTAAGGTTTAGATGTTGATTTATTGTTTCATTTGAAGTAACCATGTTAGAGATCAGTGTTTGCTTTAGTTGGGCTCTTGACCCTTGATTTCTGTTTTAGTCTTTTCTCTGGCTGTTATAGCTGTGTGTTTCTAAAACACATTTGTTGTAACTCAAAAGCCCAGAAGAAATGCCATCAGGTGTTAACCTGTACCTAGGTGTAGACTGTTATACCTTATATCGGTGATGATAATCATCAATTATTGAACTGTACAGAGTCTAATCTCTGATGAAGTAGGTGTTGTGTAATTAGTAGAAGTGGACCTTGTAAAAGTGAGATTAAGAGCCAGTGATTCTGTGATAATCAGTTAATATTCAAGTAAATTCCAAACATTTTTGTACACATACATTTTTCTTCTATGCCAGTAACTGGTCAAACACAGACATCAATAATCAGAATATTAACCTCTACAATGGTGACGAAAAAACATGCTGCAATGCATTCTGGGTACTATTGTAGTACAGAACTCATCCATGGCGACCAGCATGCTCTGCAGCATTTTTTTATGGTCACCATTGTTGAGGTTCATATTCTGATTATTGATGTCTTTGTGTGACTGTTTGACACCGTAGAAGACCACACTGTTTGAAAAGTTATTCAGATTAACTGATTATTACAGAACCACTGGCTCTTAGAATCACTTTTATGATAATCAATCAAATTACTCAACACCTATATCATCAGAGACTAGACTCTGTACAGCTCAATAATTGATGATTATCATCACCGATATAAAGTATAACAACCTACACCTAGGTACAGGTGAACACCTGATGGCATTTCTTCTGGGCTTTTGAGTTACAACAAATGTGTTTTAGAAACACACAGCTATAACAGCCAGAGAAAAGACTAAGACAGAAATCAAGGGTCAAGAACCCAACTAAAGCAAACACTGATCTCTAACATGGTTACTTCAAATGAAACAATAAATCAACATCTAAACCTTAGTTCATTGTCACTAAGATCTTCTGTAAGAGTTATAAAACAAACAAGATTCTGTTATTTAAAGTTTATTTGATTGGTTTTCATCAAAGTTATGAAAAAAATATAAATGGGAATTTGTCATGTAATAAAATTACATACATCTTAAATTTGGGGTGAAATATTTCTGTGAGTGACACAGATGCTGTGCTACATTTCTACAAATCTGATGAAGAAACAAACTCATCCTGATCTTGTAAAGAGAAAAAAGGACACAAACAGTTTGAAGAATTGTTGGATGGAGGATATTACTTGGTTGAATGTAAATGCAAAATAACTAGCCTACTACATAAACCTTACTACATTTTGTACTAAGAAATTTTAGTAAACAAAAACAATTATGATTAATGCTTTTTTCCGATAATATAACATTGATATTAACAGGTATTGGCGGCGTAAATTTCGTCTAACAGTTGGGGGGGGACAATAAACATAACATTCTTTAAGGGGACACAAATAATCCAGCTAAAATTGTACTTGTAAGGATGTATGTATACAAAGAAGCCTGAACTACTATACTACTATAGCTACTATAGTGCAGCAGGGAGACAGACTGGACCATGTCAAGCTGCTGTGGTCATGTGAAAAACCGGCTGGATGCACAATATACCGCTTATTACACGGCTACTTGCCACATAATTAAATAATATGATGCAGAATATTGATTTGTGTTTGTGTTGTTTTACTACTTACACAATTAAAGTATAAAACATTGTTATTTACAATACAAAGCTGTTTTTTTTTTAATTATAATTCTAGGGGGGGCAACCCTCAGATGGGGGATTAACAACTATGACAGGTATAATAAAGACAAACAACTAAAACAAGTTATTTATATTTATTTTTATTTTTTTTCTCAAATATTTTTAATAACAACTTTTCAAAGTTTGTCAGAGTTAATTACTTTATTCTACACAAACCATTGAAATTGAATGGTGATGGATGAGGGGCATGTCAATTTGCAATTATTATTATTTTAACTTTACAATTAATGTTTTATTTTAATATTAATTTTGCATTACAGTACACACTAAATCTATGAAACAGTATGACTGTTTAGTATCCTGTTAACCAGACACAAATGTTTACTGCATATATGATAAGCTATTTTAGTTTTGCTCTTAGTCTCATGCCATATATTAAAAATGATTCAACTTTAACAAACTTAAAGTTAGCTGATAATGTTAAGTTAATAGAGGAATGCTGATTTAAACAGATATATTGAATAGAGAATTTGACCAGAGATCTGAATGTTTGTCATGAATATGTGTGTGTGCGTGTGTGTGTGTGTGAGTGTGTGCGTGTGTGTGTGTGTGTGTGTGTGTGTGTGTGTGTGTGTGTGTGTGTGTGTGGTCTAACTCACCCTCCCACAGATCTACGGTCTGAAACATGTCAGTTTTGGCGACGCCGTATCGCTCGGCAGCGTTGAGGAACTGTGAGATCTGCTCCATCTGCTTGAAGGCCATGCTGGAGCTCTGGATCTTCTTCACAGGCTTGTCCTTACACAGAGTATTGATGAGCTCACACAACACCTGAGAGCGGCACAGAGGACCAGATTACTCTCCAGAGACGCCATTATTGTGAATGATATTATAATAACATCAGTGCGGTGTGATTTCTCTTCTTCTTAGCATTTCTTATGCCAATTTTGGAGTCTTTATTTCAATGCCTATTCATTTAAGCTTTCACGAGACATCACACTCACATGAAGGGGAAAACAAGGCTTTCCTCCACTGAGGAGAAAACTTATTTTTAGTAGTACTGCAGTAAGATGGTGGTATTTAAAGGTTAAATTCAGTGCACACATTACTGATGATGCAGACTTTGCAAGGCAAGCAGATGAATCCAGAATATAAACGCAATGTGCAGTTTAATATTAAATGTTTTCCCATCACTTCATATTCTGAACTCATTTTCTTGCCTGTATAAAGCATGCATCATCAATAAACTGAACTGAATTCACTGTTTTAAAGGCACTTTAGGTGTTTTCTCATCAAACATTTTAGAATGTCCCGCCAGTGATTTAAATATTCCAGAGAGTGTTTTATATGTATTGCAAATGGCCAAAACATGCATTTGTTCACGTCTTTGTTTTATTCTTTTGAGAGATGATCTAAATATTTGTGGATAGGAACAGATGGAGAGTTGACGGGCTTGTGCTGCAGTTCTGTGGATGTTTTGTCCACCAGGTCTCGAGCCAGTCAAGTGACTGAAAACTATCAATGATCTCAATTTTTTGAGTTTCATCCTCTTTCAACATGTTATCCGGGGTGATGCTTAGGTCTTCGTCTCAAAGTCTTCTAGGCTTTCAGGCTCTTCTTGTGCTCTTAGGGAGTGAGCTTTAGAAAAAGTCACCAACTGGTCTAAATGAAGATGGGTAAAAGGGTTTAAATAAGCTGCTTCATTTTCTGGATTCAGCAACAACATAATATCTTCACAAGCTGCTCTTGGTAAATGAATTCAGTTGGTTTTTTGTTTAACTGATTGTAACTGTATATATATTTTTAAATGTTTTTTTTTTTTTTTCTTGGACAGGTCACTATTGAAAATAGATTTTTAAATCTCAAGGTTTATTATTTTCATAGATAGATAGACAAAATGCTGTCAAAGCCTTTTTCTTGGGAGCCTTTTCTTAGAAGTACGCAACATGTTTTTGGCATGATTATCTTGAGAGCACCACACATGCATGGCTTACACATCCGTCTTTGAGCCAGGCCTGGAATCCCAGTTTTCCTGCCTCTGGTTTTCCGACCCCGGAGCCGCACTGTGTCCCGATCCACTCCACCAGACGCACCTCCAGCTCAGGGTCGTACTTCTGCTCGATTTTATCCTGCACTTGGCGGCTCATGCCATACGATGGACCCTTGTTTGCCATGGTCCCTGTGTAGAGAAGGTCAATAGTATAACACAAAGTTTCTTAACATGTGCAGTTCCATGTCGGATTTCTTATCATTTCTGGAATTTAAAATTAAGCGAATCACCATCAAAATAATGTGGAAAAAGCCAATGATGCAATTGGAAGCAGCCACAAAGCAAAAATCAACGTCCAAATCATGCTCATAAATGTTGTGTAGTGTAAAAAGTCCAACATTTCCAATGGCAAACAGTTCAGCACAATAAAAAAAAAAAATGGTGTGTCAAATGGATAACTTGTGCTAAACTATTGAACAAAACAACCATAGAGGCAGAAGCTGAGAGATTCACATGCTCATATAGTCCTTGAGTGGAGGTGGATGGAGAAATCAGTACTGTACAGCTGAACCAGACAGGATCAGATGAACATGCTCCTCCGGAAACACCATCAATTACAGTCACACACCTCAGCACAGATCACACACACACACACAAACAAAACGAGAGCAGCACCTTCACCTGTGCTAACATTCTGCGCTTTACCAAGTTCCTCTGACGTCCCGACCTTAAGGAATGAGTTTAAAGTCATTCAACCTTTGAGCATTACAGCAAACATCTGCACCTTTTTTTAACTGATTAATTTATATTTTAATTATTAATTTGGAGACAAACAGCAAAACATTTAATGAAATTAAATAAATTATTAAATAAAAAATAATTTGTTATTAAATTAAATTATGAAAAGGACAATGAAGCCACAATTGGAGTCAGCATAAATGTATCAAATATAATACACATTATACATCAGATTATAAAATTCCAAACCAGAAAAAAAGTAATAATTTAAAGTAAAGAAAAGTGAACTGCTGATAGAAATGTCAATCTTTAATTGCTTGTTTAATATTTTGTAATACACTGACATTTACACATTTTTAAGTGTCATTTAAGTTTCCATATGGTTTAACATTGCAATTTTGCATTATTTGTTTGTAATCTAGACTCAAAATTAGCATTTATCCACACTGTTCAGGTTGGCTTGTTCATGAAGCTGACTGATTGGTTAATTAATTTTGTCTCAGATTTGTCTATCACACAAATAAATGTCATAACTAAATATAAACATTATTTATGTTTATTAAGTATATTATTACAGAAATGTATTTTTTTTCCACAGTCATTTCTCACCCTGATCTTCATCAGTGATGATGTGATCATAGAGCAGTTGAGGTCTGCACTAGTGTTTATGAAGAAAGATATGTGTTTGGACAAACGCTGCAATTAAAATGTACAACACAACAAAGAAGAAGCTCACGCTACATATCAAAGAGTGAACTTGATATAACTACTTGCAATCAAAAAGACCAAGAACACTAAATGTAATTTTCATTAAGATAGCTTTACTGAGATTATGTATTGTAGAGCATATAGAGTTGCATTGATTGTTACTTTATGTAATTTAAAAGCCTCAATAATCAGCAAAATAACTGACTGAAAGGACTTTGGAATTGAAATCATATGAAAAAATAAAATACTTACTCTAGTGAAAGTGAAGATGACTTTGTTGTTCGCACAGGCACCAGTCACCCTGGAGCTTTATATTCAGCAGAGTTTCAAGAGGAGATGTCTTTTCCATTAGAGAAATAATAAACGAGGCATTCGGTGAGAGGGGGCAGAGAAAAGGAAATTGACACCTTAAAAGGACAGGCTCTTTTTCTCAAGCCCTCCCTCCTCTCTGCTCTGCACGCAAGGTTTCTAGTTCGGACCTTGGTTAAAGCAAAGCCTTATTTGGGAAGAGGCTTGGATGAGGACAGGAACCAGGCCAAGAGTCTGTAGTTTGGTCAGAGAGCAGAATTCTCCAAATACCACATCACCTCATCAGCAGAGAGAAAGAGGAAGGCTGTGTGAACGCATACTGGGGCTCCAGGTGGAGCAGGAGTAAGCAGAGGGCTTTGAGTTTAGACAGGGATATAAATGGAACAGTGACAGATGTCGTGTATAGATCAGATGAATACACATCAGATGCAGAGCACAGAGGAAATCACGTCTGTCAGCAGAACAGTATATAAGGCATTTGTGTTGGGATGTCGATGCAGAAGGGAAATAAGAGAGAGCTGAGGAATGCTGAAGCAAAATCATTTACTGACTTCGGAAGCAACCGCTAACAAGGCCTTCTATGTACAAAATACTCTCCCCAGCGATCATTCAGTACTACGTTATATAATGTTGGAAGCATGCGATGCTATACTATATTTTGTCACAATTAATTTTAAGGTCCAATTCTATGAGCCAACTGTTAACTTCATCTTCTGCCTCAATACACTCCTAATGTGCTGCTTAAATTATATTCAGTTAGGTAGTTGTTAAGTTTAGGATTATAGGATCTAAAATATGGCCATGCAGAATAAAACATTAATATGTGCTTATAAATACTAATAAACAGCCGATATGCTAGTAATATGCATATTAGTTAGAAGTGATCATAAAATAATAATTAATAATAATAAAATAAACTGTTAGGTGTTACTTTTTCAAATTACCTTTATGTATACATACTGTATTATTGTTTTCTCCCTGTTTCTTAAGACCCAGACTTTCATTCTTTATTCTATCTATCTGTCCGTCCGTCCATCCATCCATCGTCTTTCTGTCTGTCTCTATCTAGAAACCCGATTCCAAAAAATTCGGGACACTGTACAATATGTATTGTTAGTAAAAAAGGAAAGGAATAATTTACAAATCTCATAAGCTTATATTTTATTCACAACAGAATAAAGATAACATATCAAATGTTGAAAGTGAGCCATTTTGAAATGTCATGCCAAATATTGGCTCATTTTGGATTTCATGAGAGCTATACATGCCAAAAAAAGTTGGGACAGGTAGCAATAAGAGGCTGGAAAAATTAAATGTACATATAAGGAACAGCTGGAGGACCAATTTGCAACTTATTAGGTCAATTGTGAACATGATTGGGTATAAAAAGAGTCTCTGAGAGTGGCAGTGTCTCTCAGAAGTCAAGATGGGCAGAGGATCACCAATTCCCCCAATGCTGCGACGAACAACAGTCGAGCAATATCAGAAAGGAGTTTCTCAGAGAACAATTGAAAATATCATCCAAAGATTCAGAGAATCTGGAACGATCTCTGTGCGCAAGGGTCAAGGACAGGAAAACCATACTGAATGCCTGTGATCTTCGGCTCTTAGACAGCACTGCATCACATACAGCAATGCTACTGTAATGGAGATCACAACATGGGCTCAGGAATACTTCCAGAAAACACTGTCTGTGAACACAATCCACCGTGCCAATCCCCGTTGCCGGCTAAAACTCTATAGATCAAAAAAGAAGCCATATCTAAACATGATCCAGAAGCGCAGGCGTTTTCTCTGGGCCAAGGCTCATTTAAAATGGACTGTGGCAAAGTGGAAAACTGTTCTGTGGTCAGACGAATCAACATGTGAAGTTCTTTTTGGAAAACTGGGACATCCATGTCATCCGGACTAAAGAGGACAAGCACAACCCAAGTTGTTATCAGCGCTCAGTTCAGAAGCTGCATCTCTGATGGTATGGGGTTGCATGAGTGTGTGTGGCATGGGCAGCTTACACATCTGGAAAGACACCATCAATGCTGAAAGGTATATCCAAGTTCTAGAACAACATATGTTCCCATCCAGACCTCGTCTCTTTCAGGGAAGATCTTGGATTTTCCAACATGACAATGCCAGACCACATGCTGCATCAATGACAACATCATGGCTGTGTAGAAGAAGGATCCAGATACTGAAATGACCAGCCTGCAGTCCAGATCTTTCACCCATAGAAAAAATTTGGAGCATCAAGGAAGATGTGACGAAGAATAAAGAGGAAAATGTGACAAAGAAGACCTAAGTCAAGTCAAGTCAAGTCACCTTTATTTATATAGCGCTTTAAACAAAATACATTGCGTCAAAGCACTGAACAACATTCATTTGGAAAACAGTGTGTCAATAATGCAAAATGATAGTTAAAGGCAGTTCATCATTGAATTCAGTGATGTCATCTCTGTTCAGTTTAAATAGTGTCTGTGCATTTATTTGCAATCAAGTCTATGATATCGCTGTAGATGAAGTGACCCCAACTAAGCAAGCCAGAGGCGACAGCGGCAAGAAACTGAAACTCCATCGGTGACAGAATGGAGAAAAAAACCTTGAGCGAAACCAGGCTCAGTTGGGGGTCAGTTCTCCTCTGACCAGACGAAACCAGTAGTTAAATTCCAGGCTGCAGCAAAGTCAGATTGTGCAGAAGAATCATCTGTTTCCTGTGGTCCTGTCCTGGTGGTCCTCTGAGACAAGGTCTTTACAGGGGATCTGTATCTGGGGCTCTAGTTGTCCTGGTCTCCACTGTCTTTCAGGGCTGTAGAGGTCCTTTCTAGGTGCTGATCCACCATCTGGTCTGGATACGTACTGGATCCGGGTGACTGCAGTGACCCTCTGATCTGGATACAGACTGGATCTGGTGGCCACGGTGACCTCGGAACAAGAGAGAAACAGACAAATATTAGCGTAGATGCCATTCTTCTAATGATGTAGCAAGTACGGTGTTATGTGAAGTGTTTCCGGTTCCGGTTTACCTAATTAATGCAGCCTAAAAATCCTTTAACGGATTTGGATATTAAAAGCATATTAGTATGTTATGTGTAAGCCAGGTTAAAGAGATGGGTCTTTAATCTAGATTTAAACTGCAAGAGTGTGTCTGCATCCCGAACAATGTTAGGTAGGTTATTCCAGAGTTTAGGCGCCAAATAGGAAAAGGATCTGCCGCCCGCAGTTGATTTTGATATTCTAGGTATTATCAAATTGCCTGAGTTTTGAGAACGTAGCGGACGTAGAGGAGTATAATGTAAAAGGAGCTCATTCAAATACTGAGGTGCTAAACCATTCAGGGCTTTATAAGTAATAAGCAATATTTTAAAATCTATACGATGTTTGATAGGGAGTCAGTGCAGTGTGGACAGGACCGGGCTAATATGGTCATACTTCCTGGTTCTAGTAAGAACTCTTGCTGCTGCATTTTGGACTAGCTGTAGTTTGTTTACCAAGCGTGCAGAACAACCACCCAATAAAGCATTACAATAGTCTAACCTTGAAGTCATAAATGCATGGATTAACATTTCTGCATTTGACATTGAGAACATAGGCCGTAATTTAGATATATTTGAGCAAGACAGTTGAGCAACTAGAAGCCTCTATTAGACAAGAATGGGACAACATTCCTATTCCTAAACTTGAGCAACTTGTCTCCTCAGTCCCAGACGTTTGCAGACTGTTATAAAGATGAAGGGATGACACACAGTGGTAAACATGGCCTTGTCCCAACTTTCTTGAGATGTGTTGATGCCATGAAATTTTAAATCAACTTATTTTACCCTTAAAATTATACATTTTCTCAGTTTAAACATTTGATATGTCATCAGTGTTGTATTCTGATTAAAATATTGAAATTTGAAACTTTCACATCATTATATTCTGTTTTTATTCACAATTTGTACAGTGTCCCAACTTTTCTGGAATCGGGTTTGTATCTAACTATCCATCCATCCCTCTATCATCTGTCTGTCTATCCGTCTATCCATCCATCCATCTGTCTGTCTGTCTGTCTGTCTATCTATATAACTATCCATCCATCCATCCATCCATCCATCTATCGTCTGTCTGTCTGTCTAACTATCCATCCATCCATCGTCTGTATGTCTGTCTGTCTATCTATCCATCCATCCATCCGTCCATCCATCGTCTGTCTGTCTAACTATCCATCCATCGTCTGTCTGTCTGTCTATCCATCCATCCATCCATCCATCCATCCATCTATCGTCTGTCTGTCTGTCTAACTATCCATCCATCCATCGTCTGTATGTCTGTCTGTCTATCTATCCATCCATCCATCCGTCCATCCATCGTCTGTCTGTCTAACTATCCATCCATCGTCTGTCTGTCTGTCTATCCATCCATCCATCCATCCATCCGTCCATCCGTCCATCCATCGTCTGTCTGTCTGTCTGTCTATCTATCCATCCATCCATCCATCCATCCATCCATCCATCTGTCCATCCATCGTCTGTCTGTCTGTCTAACTATCCATCCATCGTCTGTCTGTCTGTCTAACTATCCATCCATCGTCTGTCTGTCTGTCTATCCATCCATCCATCCATCCATTCATCTATCATCTGTCTGTCTGTCTAACTATCCATCCATCCATCGTCTGTCTGTCTGTCTGCCTATCCATCCATCCATCCATCCATCCGTCCGTCCGTCCGTCCGTCCATCCGTCCATCCATCTATTGTCTGTATGTTTGTCTGTCCATCCGTCCATCCATCTATCGTCTGTATGTCCATCCATCCATCCATCTAGCTACCTATCTATCAAGGTTACATCTCAACAAAGTTAAAATTCACTCCAGTTTGAGAGAAAAAAAGACTCTAACAATATACTTTCTTTGACAACAAAGACAGAGGTCCAGTATTGTTTTTGACAGTGGTTCACGAACAAAAGATCTGAGTTAAGTAGTTTAAGTATCAGGGTGATTTATTATTATCTGAGCTTGAAACCTTATGTAAAATGAAATGAAATAAAAATTAAATTAAAAAAATACAATAAAAAGTTTAAAAAATTTCAATTTATTCAGATTACAAAACTTAACTTTGATATAGCTACTGTATGATAAATAAGTATGCCATGACCATTCAACATTTTAGTTAAAAAGTTATTTAGTTAAGTTTTTCATAGATATATATATCTGAAGGCACATTCACAGTCCCATCCACCGCAGGGCAGAGACCCCGTGTAACTCACTGAAGAATAAGAAAAAAGATAAAGTGGGGCAAGACCTGCAAAGTCTGTATTTATATGAACTAATGATCAAATTATCCACCAGCAGTTTCACGCAGGAGGTCAAAGGCAGTGGTAGACTCTGCTTGCGAACAGAGACTGAGAACCATCAAAATACAGAAAGAAGTTCTTATTATATGACACCAACCTCTACAAGCAATGGAGAGAGCTTAATGGTCCACTTGGATCACGTGAGTCTTGATGGCCAATTACATTAGTCTTAATTTTACTGATTTGCTTAGTCACTGTTTGCGGATATCAAAGAAATGGATGGTAAACTGAATCCTTCCTGTCACTAAATTGTCTGAGATCATCAGTGAGTTACTTCAAATGATCTTCATTCATGTACATGAGAGACACACAGCTGTATCACTGAATTCAAAGGGTCGGCAAAGCTCAGAAAATAGTACTATCCACATTTCCCGTGGGTAAAGAAGAACATTGCTTTTAAATTCAACTTAAAAAAAGGCTTGGATGTCTTAAAGTTTTCAAGCCATGAACTTCACAAACTGTGTTTTTAAATCCAGATTTTAGTTGCTCCTCTAAGTCTCTCCTCGCTGAGCAATGCTGAGCGCTAGGTTCCCCCTACACCTGTAGAATCAGCCAATCAGATTTAGAGAGAAGAAGAGCACAAAACAAAAACAAAACAACAACAAAACACAAGTCCAGGAAGAACATAACGTTCAGTCCCCAGGGCCGAACCGACAGGGCAGGAATCCGGAGAGGAGCAAGGTGGAATTGGAGCCCTGCGGTCGAGACAGAAGCCCACCAGGGCTGCGCAGAAGACCCCCGCATCCGTGCGGTTGAGACAGAGGCCCACCCGGGCGGCGCAGAAGACCACCACATCCGTGCGGTCGAGACAGAAGCCCACCCGGGCGGCGCAGAAGACCCCCGCATTCGTGCGGTCGAGACAGAGGCCCACCCGGGCGGCGCAGAAGACCACCACATCCGTGCGGTCGAGACAGAAGCCCACCCGGGCGGAGCAGCAGACCAACACATACGTGCGGTCGAGACAGAAGCCCACCAGGGTGGCGCAGAAGACCACCATATCCATGTGGTCGAGGCAGAGGGCCACCCGGGCGGCGCAGAAGACCACCACAGTGGGATCGATGACACAGGAGAGCAAGTCTGGTTAGGCAAGTCTGAAACGGAGAACATGAGCAAGTTAAGGGTGGCCTCTGTGGCCATGACAGGATCAGTCGAGTGCTCAGAGAGTTCGGCTGAGACGTGACAAGACCCTAGAAGTTCTGCAGAGATGAGGAGAGGCTCTGACTCTGGAAAGACCCTCTTATGTGTATCCGTGTGTGTGTGTGTGTGTGTGTTTGTGCCTGTGTTTAGATGACATCCCTGCTTGAGAGAGAGAGAGAGAGAGAAAGAGAGAATAAACAGTTGAAAAGCAGGTTCAAAAAGTTCCATTGCTAGCCGGCTATAATTTCAGACTAGAAGATGAAAAGAAAATTAGTCAAAATAGTAGACGCAAAACTTTGAATTAAATTGCAGCCAAGGATAGTGAATATATTTCTAAGGATAACCTGCCCTAAAACCGGAGAAGCTTACTGTCAAATTTAATGTTCGACAAAAAATAAAAAATGTTTGTCTATTCTGAAGTGAATGTAAATATCTGGTTTCAACTGTAAGTAAATATTAGTGTAGATTTTGATGGTTGCAGCTTACAGACAATCAAAACCTGAACTTAGACTGCATTCTAATTTTTTTTTTAGCTCTACCAGTATGTAAGTATGTGTGTGGATGGCTGAGCAATGTACGTACCTGCATTTCCTTGATGAGATGGTGAACAGATTCACCAAAGTAGATGATTAAACATTTAAGAACTGATTCCCTTCTTGTGTTGATGTCCATGACCTAATCAAAATGCATTCATTAAAATTACTTGATACTTTTTTACCACTTACAGGAAAAATCCGGTGTGAAACAGACAAAAAGTATATTAAAACATAATAAAAAAATTGACCGTTCGTCATGGAGCATTTTTATATAACGTCATGCCTTTAAAGACCACATTTAACCTATATGTGCAAAAAGCTCACAATATTAGTGTTAGGGGCATCATACTCCGTGCTATAAATCACTATTTTTAAACCATAAACAAGGCTCAAGTAGCCTCAGACTTCGTTGATAGTAAAATTAAGGTTCTAGCATTTTAAAAAGGCATTGAGAACTTTGTAAGTGTACATATAGTTTTATTAAAAATACTTTTTATTAAAACACAATACCTTGACTTCTCCAGTAGGGGAAGTATGTACGTATGCAATAAAGTTTTGGTCCATTTCAGTTAATTTTGAGCACAAACGATTGAGTTGTCAGGGTTGTAAATGTAATAATTGGTATCATACAGGGCTGTAGAGTGCGACATTTGTCGCACATGCTACAAAGGAAATCAATCTGTGCTGACAACTTTCAAGCTACTGGTGCAAAAAAAATCTTTTAACCTTTGTAGCACCAGTGCTATGTGCAAAAAAAGTTAATTTACAACCCTGTCATAGCGACCATAGAACAGACCGGTTAAGGTAATATCAAACATATTCGTAATTGTACATACCTCATCTAAACTATGTAAAATCCTGCCAGTCCTTTCCTTTGTCACGCCACCCTTACTTCATATTATCTGTACAAGTTTCGTGGAATGCCTGTCCAGTTGCTGTAAGAATTTTGTCTCCAAGGGCACCGTCGTGATTCTCATGAACTCGGCACCGGTCTAAAAAATTAAAACAGCAGAAAATAAAAGTTTGGCATTAATAATTGACAAAACTATTTAAATTAGTAACAAAAGCTGTAATCAAATTACTGTTATGAATACCAAATGAACAAGAATCAACATAGTTTTGCCACAAAACTGACCTCTTCCATTTGAAAAAGTGCTGGCCACCTCTCCACAACATTTGCAATTCTCGCCTGCTCATGCACTATTTCTTGGCTCCTGTACCCAAACGTCTTGGCCATCTTCTCTTCAACAGTTTGCTTGTTATTTATTATCTGAAGTTCAGTCAAAAGAGAAACTCTTTCCAGTTCCATGCTCTTTGGTGTCTCACCATTTGGTAAGGGTGGGAAATAGTTCAACTCTGCTCTTCTAGGCCTCTTCAAATTCTTTGCAGGGTAGGAGTCCTCCCGAGATTTGGATTTAAAAGAATTCAGGGAGAGCTCAGCTGATGTACCATGCGCCTTAAGTAGAGTGCGGTAGTTTGCCATCTTAATCTTGATTCTTTGTTGCCAGCCACAACTCTTCCCAAAGGGCCCTTGTTGAGTTAAGCAGGGTTGTTTTTTAATCAATGCATCTGCAACATCTTTGCAGTCGGAACCTGCACTGTAAAAAAATTCTTGTTGTTTTTACAAAAACTTTTTGGCAGCTGTGGTTGCCAGAATAATTTTGTAAAAATACAGAAAACTGTAAACACATTTACGTCAAAAACTGTTAATTTTACAATATAAAACTGTAATTTACAAACAAGAAAATGTGAATATAAACCAGTAAATTCAACAACACACAAAATTAAATCTGTTTTGTACCTTGAAAATACTGACAACCACCATAATAATAAAGATGGTACTGTATAAGAGAAAGCCACATGAAGTATCAAAGCTCATCACAAGTAGCTTCACCACAAGCAGAAGTATATATTAACATATAGAAGGTGCACATTTATGGAAACACAAAACACCATCATGGTAACACACGTGATACTTAAATAATGCAAACAACTTTCATTAAGCAACAGAAGATGTAACATAAAGCTCAAATGTACATAACTGATAACAAGAACTATTTAAAAACATGATTATTTAAACAAAATACTTTCAAACGTGGAGTGTCACGCAGGGAATTCTGGGAATATCAGTTTACAGTTTTAGACTGTAAATTATACATTGATTTGTTCTTTTTTTACTTCTAAAAGCTGTATAATTAACAGAATTTTACTGTAAATTTACATTAAATGCTTTGTTAGATCTTTTACAGTTTTTCCCTGTATATAGTACGGGAACTTACTGTTAACCTATTATCAGTTTTTTTCCGTAGCGTTTTTACAAAATTTTACAGTTAAAATTACACTTATTTTTTACAGTGTGTTGTGTAGCCTTTGTAGCTGTAAATTGCCTCAGCTAGCTTTTCTAATATGTCTGAAAGCATTTTGGTGCCAACTGTTAGTGTAGTTTGGCTGTTTGTAAACTCAGTGTTTGCCCTCTGCAATTGACACTCAGTGTCGTACGAAAAGAGTGGGATTTGGAAGGCCTTTGGCCACTGCTCTTTTCTTAAACAGTCTGTGTGGCTAGGCAATGCAGACAGCAAGCTGGGGCAGTCTTCACTGTCAATGTCGAGAGTAAGGGTGCTACTCATTGGGGTATTAACTGGGTACAGGACAACAGTGGTGGCTTCAGGGTCTAGCTGGATCACTTTAAGAATGGTGAGGTCCCTTAATTACAGATGTTGATGTCACATTAATAAACATATCTCCAAAATCAATGTCTTTATACTGCAGCCGTATATGGCCTCCGATTCCACATGCATTCTTCACCTCCTCAATGAGGTCTTCCACAGCATTGGGAATGTGCAGCTCCATTCTCATGCAATCATTTTCACTGACGATGACCAGCAAGCGCACAGGTGCTATTTACGCCATGGTGTCCTGAGAGAGATTAGTAATGACAGTAGATGGACAGAGTAGAAACAGAAAAACAGAATGAGAGTGAAAGAGAAAGTGGAAAAAGTCCATAACATTTTTAGACATTTAGACAATCAGCACAAAATAAAACCTAAACTTATATGCCTTTTCAAATAACAAATGTGGCTAACCGCTACAATAGAATGATAAAATACTAAAACAGATGCAAGGGCAGTGATTTCCCAATTAGGCAGCTAGCCACAACGTTGTCAGCACTGGACTAATATCAAATGTACATGAAAAATGGGTGCATGAAACTTAAAGTATTTAATTAATTTTTGGACTCAATTTTGTGTTGCATTTTAAGGGATACATGCAAAGACATAAAACCACTCGATAAATTCTGACCTTAAACATGTATGTATCTTTTCAGAGTAGTGAGCCTCATTCCCCCAACTGTGTAGTCCACCAATGGGTATGGATCGTTCAGCTCATTTGGATGAAGGAGTTTTATCTCCTTTGTGGGACATGGCTTCAGTTCATAAACTCTATAGTGTTCCCAGAGCCATGCAGCCAGCTTCTTAACAACGAAAAACAGTGTATCCTGGACAACAACCATTTGTATAATCTCAGCAAATTCAGGCATCCCTGCCAATGAGCCATGTGGGATAATCATCCCGTTCCTGTAGTTGAGGCTGTTGTAAGATGCATTTTGAGTCAAGAACACTGCATCCAAGTCTGCGTATATCCGCCTGATGGCAAATGCAATGTCCTCTTTCAAAACATCAAGTGGAACTGATGCACCATGTGCTACTTGTAAAGGTAATTTAGGAAGGCTGCAGATGTAAAGCTGATGTGCCATGGCACATTGATGCCTTTCTGCTAAAGAAAGCAGCACATTTTTGAAGCATCCTACGTGTCTAACTACTCTTTTGAATAAACTGTACTGTGCTTTGAACTAAAGGTCCAAAATCACAAATTAACTGAGGGCAGTGCTGCAAAAAATGATGTTTTTGCAAGAAACTGAGTCAGGGAAAACCTCCTTAAATCTGACTTGGTGTTCAGTGATCTTAAAGCTTAAGTACACAGCAAAATCTCCAGTGTTAACTTTTAACACTGCTTCAGTGTTTATATGAGTCCACACTCAGTGTTAAATTAACACTGGAGATTTTGCTGTGTATGTAATGGATTCCTCAGTTTGCATGGAAGAAACAACAAGGTCCACAATGTCCTTCAGATCTGAGAGTAGCTACCAGGCTGGTTCTCCTGTAGGCACAGTCTGTCCAATTAATAGAGGAAGAAATCCGATTAAACTCCAATTTTCATGGCAGTTACCCCCAAATGTTCTCCTGGAAGCAAACATCACTGGAACAGCATAGGGGCGGTTTGTTTTATCAGTCCATTGGTATGGAAAATCTCCTATAACCTTATTCGGATATGAAAAAAGTAAAAAAAAATTTTTTTATGAAAACAGTTAAACATAGGGCAATTTCGAAAGGAACTATTCCCTCAAATAAGTCATGAGCGATGTCAGGGGGGAAACCAGTACATCAAAGTTAAGTTTTTCTGACAGAACACATGTAGCTTTGACACCACAATCGCTGTTCAAACCACTGTCTTTAATGGTCTTAAGATGACTTGTGTGAGTGTCTTCAGTTCTAAGAGTGAAACTAAAAGCTCCAACTTTCTGACAGTCTAACCTACTAGCTATACAAAATCTGCAAAAGTAACTGCCAGAAAAACTCTCCACAAACCCAGCAATACCATGCGCCCCAAGATTGTCTGCCACAACACACTGCACTGTACCCTTTAAAGTTTTCCCCAACTTATCCCAAAAAAACTCTGTGCTGTTCTAAGGTTATGAGATCATTGATCAAAGGATTTAAAACTTTGTAAAAACCATCATCTTTGACATCATTGCTGTTAATCAGAGCAGCTAGATAAATGCTGGAAAAAGGGGGTGGTAGCCATTTTTTTTCATGAAGTCCCAAGGGGGTTACAAATTTCAAAATCATCAATATACAAGATCAGCGGAATTGCACACTCTTTGGAGAGAATACTATTTCTTTTACAGTTGTTTGACTCCCAAAATGATCTGTACACACGTTTCCCACCCTCTTCTGTTTGAAATTTCTCTTTCAAATTTACAGCCTTACTGAGTATTATTTCACAATTTAGCAGTTGCTGCAGTGATTTTAGTAAAGGGACATACTGAAAAGACTTTCTATTCTGATCTAATATATATTCTACTGGTTCTACAACACTGACGTTTTTCCTGTAGTATGCCTTGCGTTTCCAAGCACTTGACAATGGACCATGGTTTCCTATTGCAGTCTGAATGGGATTCTCAGTGCAAAGGACAGTAGCCAACTCCTTTACAACTGATCCCTGAACTTCACATTTTGGTTTTTGCAAAAAGTCTTTTGAGTGAAAGATACAGAGTCAGTACCGATTATATACTGCAGCTCCTCCAGTTCATTCACAGCTGCACTTTGCACAAGATAACAATGTTCTAATTTAAGCAATACTGAGGCAAATTTCAGTTCAATTACTTTGGGGGGAATCAGTTTCTTCTGGTACAACAGTATGCTCTTCAAATGTTAAATCTTCATATGGTACATCATCTAGCTCAGCATCACATTTTCCAAAGACTCCAAAAGAGGGATCTCAGATCCATGAATAGCTTCAGGTTTGAATACTCTAATTGTGTAGGGGTGTGTTTCTCCATCTATGCTTGTAGAAAGCAGTGATAAGATGGATGATTGACATGCCAGTTTACGATGACAGGATGCATGCGACAGATCCGTCTTTTAAAGATGACAAGGTAGTATGTCTCAAAGCTCTTTTGCTACACACTCAAATGTTTTACAGTTTCAAAGTGTAAATTCATTTTCCTCACATTCATTTCCTGCCTTTGCAAATTTAAAACATAAAACATATTAAATCCGTTTTCATATTAGAATTGAGCGCCCGGAGCAGAGCCAGTTAGACTTAACTCTGAGCGGGAAACGTTACACATCAACAAAGAAATGCAATATACTCAAGCCTTAGCCATTAACTTTTTTTTTACAACATTCAGAGCGAGAAAATTATAATTTTTCCTTTCATAATACCGTTCAATCTGTCTATATAATATTAAGTTCTTGGATTTCCCAGGAAAATCGTTAGCTGTAAAATGGCGCAATGTTAACGCTATACCGCTAACGGTAATGTCAAAATTAACATTATAATAACTTCTAATCTGCATGTCTGTTCATTAAAATGATATGACGTTAATTATATTCAAGTATTTAAATGCTGAATAAGTTTCCCCATTACATTAACGTTATGCTAGATAGGTCGCACTAGCCTGGCTATCAGTAAAACTGTGCCAAGGAAGTCACCTTATAAAAACTTAACTAGTTACTTAAAATTATAGTGTTAGTGCTGAAATAAAGGGCAAGGATAACGCAGACATGCAATTTTGGTTAATTCCTCCCTTACCTGATAAACGTGTCCTGTTCACCTCGCACTGTTCAGCAGAAAACCAGCCTCCTCCGACTTCGGCTGTGTTCGGTCTCTTCCAGAACTTTCTCTCGAATTTTTATCTGTGCGCATACACAAGCCATGCTTAATCTAATAACAGTTGTTTGATCAAATGTATAATTTAAATTTCATTGTAAGGTTTTACATTTGTTTTAATGTTTTAATTTTATATTGTATCGATCTAAGAAAATAGATTGAAAGACACATACAAATTACAAAATGTAATTTTACTTAACAATCTAATAATTTTAGGCTATTGGAATGAAAAAATATATATATATATCAAACGAAAAACAGCTATGTTTTACTTTTTACAGTGTGCCACAAGACTGCTAACGTATGAAGGTATAATTAACACTGGATTTATTTACATGCATGTACCATGTGTTGAGTTCAGTCTAAAATGCATTGAATAAAGAAGTTAATATACAAGACTTGGTATGTCCTTGTGATTTGGACAAAAATTTTCAATAATAAAAAAAGTTATTTGACCCGTGTTATGGTCTTTTATTTATTTAGACTGTTTGAACAATATAAAGTCGCGGCCTAGTGGTTAGAGAGTTTGACTCCTAATCCTAGGGTTTGTGGGTTCAAAACTCAGGCTGGCAATACCATGACTGAGGTGTTTTTGAGCAAGGCACCAAATCCCCAACTGCTCCCTGGGTGCTGCAGCATAAATTATGAACAATGCGTGCGTGTGTGTATTTTGTTCTTATATTTTTTAGGTTAACATGACTATTTATGTTGTGACAACTTGTTATATTAAGTTATTTGGACCCACTTTATATTAAGTGGCCTTAACTACTATATACTTACATTTTAATAATTTAGTACAATGTACTTATTGTGTTTACATTGTACTTATATTTTTTTTTAAAAACGACATGTAATTACATCTGTATTTAATTTCTGTAGTTACATTTCTAATTACACTGTTGACCCATACTTTACATCTTAACCCCCCCTTAAATTTACCCATACCTCCAACCCTCACCCTAACCTTACCCCATCCCACCTCAAAAGCAGCAAAAGTGCTTTACAATACAATATGAACACAATAAGTACATTGTACTTATTTTTTTTATGTAAGTACATATTAGTTAAGGCCACCTAATATAAAGTGGGACCAGTTATTTTAAGTTGGGTGGACTTTAGTTTAGTTTTAGTAATAGTTTTTTTTTTTTTTTTTACAGTGTTGTTATTGTTACATTGAGGACTGATTGTTTGCTAACTGCCCCGACCCTTTGCATGTCCCAGAATAATGATTTGGCTTCTCTCCTCTGTTGTGTTTGACTTTCCCTGTTTACTATGATTCCAATAAAGGAGCAGATGGATCCTTACTCTGTTGATGCCTCGTTACAGTTTGTGACATACAACGGTTGATGTTTTGGAATTATTTTAATCGGTGGAGAATAAATATACAAACAAAATGTCCTTTTATCCCCCTGAAACATAAGTAATTACATTGTAACTTATTGTTTATATACCTGCTATATTAAAAAGCAAATGATTCAGATATATTGTGTGTGTTTGCCAACTTGGTTCTAAAAAAATGACTGCTCCATACCATTTTCCCATCTTTAAGTGAGGCACTTTAATGTTTTTAGGAAGAGTAAAAAGAACTACAGCGTCAAACCATGGTATCATAATATTTCTCAGTTCTCAGAAGCAAATTACTTGTACCAACTGAGGATTTTATCTTACTTTGATCTTATCTTCTCACCATTTAAGATAAGAATCCAGTGAACCAGGAACTTTATCAGACAGCTGACTGCATACCACACCAAACCTTTCAAAACATCAAGCAGTCAGAGATAATTGCAATAGGCTGAAATTATAATAATCATAAAAATAAAACACTATTACTGTCATGTTAAAATGTTGAACACCTTCATTAGTAACAAATACCTAGTTAACAGATTGGAAATAATACAGACCAGTCTTTCTTAAGACCATATTTGGTCATAATAGGAATGTTTGTACCATAATGGGTTAATACAATCAAAAGTGTGCCCTTTTTAAGTTGTGCACTGTAAACAACAGAAAAAAAATTAAATAAATAAGACAAAAATTATATAAACCAGTCAACCAAAACTGATGCATAAAGCATTGTTGCGTTAACCTTATAGATTCTTTTTAAGCCATGATACAAAGTTGTCCATCATCCTGTGTCCAATGTCAAAGTCTGTGGGCCACGTAGTGAACATTAGTGCCCCATGAAATCCACCAGGGTAATGTTCATGAGTGACATCAACTCCAGCATTACGCAAACGTGTGACATACATCAAGCCATCATCCCGCAGTACATCATACTCGCAGGTCAACACATAAGCCTTCGGCAGTAAACGCAAGGCTGTGTCAGGCACCAGTAATGGCGAGGCTCGTGGATCTGCAAGCAAGTGATGAAGACCAACAGAGTGCACTGAACTTTTTCCGGTGACCACAGGTGGAGCACTGTAATTGTATGCCTGGCGATATGAATCAGGTAAGTATAAACTCCAATTGACAAACTTAAGCAAAGCAGCTGATTCATGGTTGTTGTGTCTGTTTGCCATCATGGCTCTCAAAAATGACTTGTCGCTGGTGAAGTACTCGCTCCAAAACCTCACCATCAGTGTGCGGGGCAGTATAGGCATGTGCTGGTTCTGCTGGTATGAGGGAGTGTTCAGATCCAAGGCTTGCAGAACAGGGTAGAGTAGAGCTTGGGCCTTTAGCTGGATGTGCTGTTCTGGGTCCTTCTGCAACTGAGTACACATTCAAATCAATTAAACATATCAAGATTATTGATTCATCTGTAATAAAAAAAAAATACTGCAGTTTAATTGTTGACAAAAAAACTTGCAAAAAGCAGCAACCTGCAGTAACCTTTTTTTTGGTTTCACATTAATTTGATGGTCCCTTTAACACATTGTGTTGCGTATAGATAAGGCTGCACCTACATGTCTACTAACTACACTAGAGTATTAGTAGACTGGTAAGGTTAGGGTTAGAATAAGGTGACATGCACTTGCAAAATTACAGTCAGTTGGAAGATCATCACAAAAAAGAGTTAGTAGATATTAAGCATACTACTCTAATGTGAGTTAGTAGACATGTAGGTGCAATGCTATTTATTGTTAACAGAATATTCAAAAGTGTTTTTTTTTTTTTTTATTTAAGCATGGTTAAAAAAGTGAAATCTAACTGTAATTATGTTGACCAAATACAGTACTCAAAAAATGAAGGGAACACTTAAATCACACATTGGATCATGATTAACTAAATATTCTTGTTGAAAATCTTTACTAACATGCATTTTATAAATTGTTGCGATCAAATGACGATGGACCCATGGAAACCAAAATTATCAACCCACTGAAGGCTTAAAATCACACCAAAAATCCAAGTAAACTATTTAATATACAGGTTGATTGAACATGCATGAATGTCATCAAAGCAACCATCATAATATGTATTATGATGGTTTTATGAATTTATGTCTCTTAGCCATTTTATTCCTCTTACTTGTTTTAATGTGTGTATGTCTTTAAATTAGTTTGGGTCAGCCTGTCATGTGACTGATCAATGATCATTTAAAGCCCTTTTCAAAAACATGTAAACCCTATCATTAATGTATAATTTTCTACATCTTACCTGCTGAGCCACTGCAGCTGCAAGGTTGCCTCCTGCACTGTCTCCAGACACAGCAATCCGTTCTGAATTGATATGGTAGCCCCTCAGAACATCTACACGAAGGAAGTACTTCAGCACGCGGTACACATCCTCAAATTGGGCAGGAAAATGATAAGCTGGGGCAAGACGATACCTACACAGAGCAAATTATGTTACGAAAAAGAAGTTTATTCAAGTGTGCTATTAGTATACTTCTTTTAAAGGTGCCATCTGTAATGTTTGGCAAAAAAAATCAAGTCATACTCCCCATTCCATACCAGATGAGGGCAGTATGCCTCAATAAAGTGAATTGGTCTACTCTAGAGTAACAAATGAGAATTGGCATATTCTCTATGCTCCGCCCCAACCTTCACAACAACACTACAGCCATAGCCGAAGCCTAACTGTGCGTTCACACCGCCGGTGTCTAGAGCGTCAAAAATCGCTCTTGCCGCTCTGCTCACGACGCTGCAGAAAGATTTGTGAGCGCTCAGACGCTCTGACGTAGATCGAATGCTTATTTTGTATTTAAAGCGGCCGCAAAGCAAACAAGCTTGTTGATCTTGTTTAGACTAACCACAAGGAGTTATAACCTCATTAAATATTGTTGTGGACGAAATATTAGGATCCTTTACTTAAAATGAACAATCTCAGACACCTTGGTCCACGTATCACTTTTAATTTATTTTTTATGTCCTTGTACGCAAACAGGGACACATCATAGATTTATACAAACGCTAAACAGCAATAATCAACATGTCCTTTATTCTGCTTGGGAACTAATGTGCCAACCCTCAAGCATTCACCGTGAGACACACGCAATCGACTCTTTTCACACGCTTTCACGCCACACATCAGTTTTTTCACGCACAGAAAAACCACAAAGTCTCCAGCGATTAAAAGCAGTGCCGATGTTTACTCTGGTATTCTTATCGGATTTGATTTGTGATTCCGAGCGCGGTTGTTTCCCTGTAGCGGGTGTTGGTCTCTTGCCAAGGGCTTCAGCTATCCTTCCGCTCTCTTCCCTGAACTGAAAGTAGTGGGCAGTACTTTCCACACTATTTACATCAGGTTCAGGCACGCCCACAAGCCGTGCGAGTTATTCGTGTATTCGTTGCAGGTTGGCTGGTGGTTATGTTGCCCGCATATCGCCTCCCATTGCCGAAACTGGTATTACGACACCTGCCGGGCCGGGGCTAGTAATGCTAATGCTAATTAAGGTTGATATCTCTGCAGCACTATAACTTGACATTTTTTTTATGACATCATCGCCCTTATTTCTTCTTATTCTTTTGATGCGTGTAGGTCATGTTATGGATATTTTTTACCTCAATTTTTGCATATGGCACCTTTAAACTAAAAATAGGAAAGTATACTTTTAGTTTACTTTTTATGTACTTCTCAGAAATATACTTAAAATTACGTTTAAGTATACTTGACTTATACTTACAAAAAGTCTAAATATATTTGAGCTATACTCCTAGAATCAGTGTTTTCATTGTTTTATGGTAGAGGGTGCTAGTATGCATCTTCTGTACAAAATTCTCAAAAATACACAAGTGAAGAAGAAAAAGAAACACCACCCAGCAGGCACAGTACATCAATGTGACGTCATGAAGACGTTGGACTCCAACTAATCCAACGTCAGTAAGACGTCATATTTTGGTTGAAAATTAAAGTCGGGTTGACGTCTAAACCCAACTTTGTTTGACGTCAAACTCCGACATCAGACAGACGTTGAATTTTGGTTGGAATAAGCACCACACTGCAACAATGGGTGAAATGCATGGCAGCACATTAAATATCTCAAGATCTCAGCAGAGGAGGATTAAACAACTCCACAAACAGCATTATCAGCTTCACTTATTACTAACCAGACTGACTTTATTTCTGTCAGACATCTACCAAAGCTCTTATTGAAAATTAACAGGGGGTTTAATTGTAATGTGTTTAATTTCCATAACAGCATAACAGTATAACACCATAACAGTGATTAGTGTTTCCATTAGTTGAGCTCTTAACACTTTTTATATGTTTTGGCTGCTGTGACAGTTTGTTTGTGGAGCACATTTGCAGCATCAAAGAAAGCTAAAGTGACATGAGATCAAGTGATGGCTGTTACATGTTAATGGTTTTATAATCATCGTGAAATAACCTGATTCACTGATGTTTCTTAATCTAACAATTATGTTGTTCCAACGATACATTCATATTACAAACCCTGTGTTTCTGCCACATGAGATCCAACAGTATTATAACGATCATTTAAAATCTTTTAACAAACATGAGCTCAAAAAACTTAACCTATGCTGACACACACAGACATCAACAATCAGTGTATGAATCTCAACAATGGTGACATGCTTCATGCAGCAATGCATGCTGGGAATCATGCGTTTTATACTATAGTGGCTCCCAGCATGCATTGCTGCATGAATCATGTCACCATTGTTGTGATTCATACACTGATTGTTGATGTTGATGTGTCTCAAAAGCTTTTTCTCCCAAAATGTATTTAAAAATAAAAATTCAGAATGTCTGATCTGAGGGAAGAAAATTTTGTCTCTTGAATGTTGTTCATTAACAATACATAACCACTTTGGGTCAATGACGATAAAAAAAAAAAAACGTTCCTAAATAATTTTTCTTCATGATGATGATGAAAACTTTACATCACATTATCTTTGTTTATGGCTCCTTTTATAACAAATTATGTGTTTGGAAAACACTATTACAGGAACCACAAAGCCAAGAGTCAAACTAACCAACTAAAGCAAACACTGATCACAATAATGGTGACAAAACATTTTCAAATAAAACATTAACATCTAAACCTCAGTTAATTCTCAAAAAGAATAAAGTCAAACTGGTTAGTAATAAGTGAAGCTGGTAATAAATGTACTGCCATGCATTTCACCGTTTCTTTATGTTTTTTTTTTTTTTTAGGGGGGGTTATTCCAGCAAAAATTCAGCATCTGCCCAACATTGGAGCTTGACGTCAAACAGTCGTTGGATTTAGACGTCAACCTGATTTTCATTTTCAACCAAAATCCAACGTCTAACCGCTATTATTATGTTTGAGATATCAATCACTGGTCGATGACCATAATGTTTGTATAAACTGTAGGTAACAACTGGTAAAATGTACATCTAGGTCATAAAAACCATAAAAATACCTACACTTAAATATTTACTTCTCAGCCATGTCATCAACTGCTCTTGAGTGAAATCTAGTGATGGGTCGTTCGCGAATGAGCCGACTCTAAGAGCCGGCTCTTGTAGGTGAACGACGGGAGCTGGCTCGCATATCTGAAGAGCTGACTCTATTTCAAAAAATAATAATATAGCCTATAGAAATTAAATCATTATGTAATAATGAAATAATGGATGCATTTTATTTTACTTAAAATAATTGACTAATTCAAAGAACAAAAAAAAAATATTTCGACTGTCTGATCAGCCTCACATTCTTTTCCTGTCAGTCATACATGAGGTTTCAACCAATTATACGGCATGAGGGAGGGGCCAAGCCATAACACACACACATCACACACACATAGTGTCAAACTCAGAGGAGAGGAGAGGAAAAACACAACAGCTTTTAAAAACAAAACAAAAGCAGGAAAATGAGTCGGAAGCACAGCCGCATTTGGAATCATTTAAATGATCATCAGCCCCTCGAAAGTAAGGCAGCTTGCATTTCTGAATGTAAATCTCTCATAAAATAAAAATATGATCAGCATTGTGTGTGTGTGTGTTCATGCTAGTTATACAAAACATAACTAGTGAGATAGTTCATGCTGACTATATAACATGCCAAAAAAGAGGGACCAGTTTAATCCTTTCAGTTATTTATTTTTCTTTAATATGGGTTCTATTATGTTGTTCAGATTCAGATTGTATTTGTTTTGTAATGTTGTTTCTATACATTCAAAAGTTGTAATTTAAATGCAAATGTTTAATAGTATTCTTTTGTCATAACAAATCAATGCATTTTTAAAGAAATTGTGAGTATGATTTAATTTAATAATTTAATTAGAATAGTTTTCACACCAATCATAGTCAAAACATTATTGTTTTTTAAAGAGCCGTTTGTGAGCCAAAAGAGCCGATTCTTTTCAGTGAGCTGAGTCAAACGAGCCGGCTCACGAAAAAGAGCCAAAAATGCCCATCACTAGTGAAATCTCCTCATCCGTTTTCTGATTGGAATTTTGCAAGGATTTCTGTATAGTTAAAGTGTGCATAGCCTGCATCTATCAACTTTTTTTTTGTAACTTACACACATTAAAGTGTTTAAAAAAAGATTGCATGAAGCTAGAATGAAATGTTTTTGTTTACAAGCAGATACACTGTTCTTTCTTTGTATGTTTTGCATGCTCAGATATTCATGTAACAAAATTTAAACAAATTCAAACCTAAATACGGACCTAGTAGTCTTAAAATATGATATAAATTTCACTTAAAGAAAACTTATGAGTATACTTGCAGTATAAGTGTACAAAGTATTTAATTAGTAAATTATCAGCCAATCAAGTTCACTTTTATTATAATTGCAGTACAAACTACAAACATAGATGTAAACTAGTTGTATAGTCAAAGTTTGCTACTGTTATACTTAAAGTATATTTAAAAGTATATTTTATAAACTAGAAAATGGGCCGATTTAGTCCCAAGGAGTATTGAAACAGTACACTTACAAGTATACTACTAGAACACTAGAACACTTTGTATACATGCTACCTAAAGTATACTTAAAAGCATACTTGAACTTTACTTAAGTAAACTTAATAAAATAAACTTGAAGTATACTGCTTTTTGCTAAGGGTCCTCTTAATTCCAGAATAACTGTTGTGAATAGAATGGATGTCCACAGCTATTCACCACAAACAGCATGATTGATAGTGTTGCAGTTTTTATGTATTTTTTTCATTAAGTCAATAGAAAAGACAAAAAAGTAGTTACATGTCTGAACTAGAACCTGAACTTGTTCTGTGTGTGCTGTTAGCTTGCAAGATCCAACAGATTGCTTGCCATAGCCCTTTATGAAGTTCACAGATGACAAGGTCTACTTTTAAAAATTATTTTTTGATGCATTTTTAAAAACAGCAGGGATGAAGTTGATGCATGGTTGAGGTAAAGTGTATGTTTATAAAAACTGGACCTTGTAAAACATAGGTAGCCTCTATGGGGAGAGCCACCATCTTATTTCGCTTCAAAGTTTCACATCTTTAGATCAGTGATGCCTTTTTTTAAAGACCCTATACTGAGACCATTTATAAACTTTAATTGCTTTGTCCATCCCTCATCAAACAATTAAGCAAGGACTAATAAATACACACAAAAAAAAAAACACTCTGGCTCAGAGTGCTTGTTGGGGAAAAATAGAGTTGAAGATGATTTGTGTCCAAGTTAATGCATTCTTAGAATTTCAGTTCACTATTTCTTCTAACATTAACTGGCCAAATAATGTTCATGAAGTTCATGTTTTGTGTGTCCTGTACTTCACTATAATCTCTTTAAGTGTTTCTGTCATTTGGACACCTGGCAGGCAGTCAAAGTGTTTATAGTTTCACAGCGGCGGGCAGTCTACTGTAGCAGCAGGAAGTCAAACAGCCAAGTCTATTCACATAGGAGATAGATAGGGATTTCTGAATCTTACTCACCAACCGTCTTTTGGCTTTTTGTTATTGGTTCAGTAGGTTTCTTTTGGCTTTACCTTTGAATATGATCTAATTTTCATGCTCAGTCAACACACCGCATGTTCTTGTTTTGCTCTTGTCCATGATACTACGGGATCCTGCTCTGGAATGCTGGAGAGCTGGCCCATGCAGAGGGCTTACCCTCACTGCAGTTCATGGCTGACGGTTATCAGATCACAGCCGTGTCATCAGCACATTTATTTATCCTATTCTTGCTGTGTTTTTATAAAAGGTGTTTGTTAAGAACAGAGCATCCACATGTTGAAATCGTTCCAATAGAGTTAGGGCTAAGTGCGTCATTCAGCTATTTAAACAAACTATGTCAGTTATAGGAAGATATATCAGATTTATCACAGATATATCACAGTCAATATAGATTGAAATCAATAGCTGCATTTCCACTGTTGGGCCAAAAGTGGGTGTGCTAGTGCGTGCCAGGGCCAGTCGTGTTTCCACTGTCACTTCCGGGGCTTGATCGTGCCCCGTCGGGGCTTCCTCAGGGCCAACAGCCAGGGTCTTTTGGCCCGACAAAAATATTAGCCGCATTTCCACTGTGGGGCCAGTGCGAGACAGGGCTTAAAGCGGGCCGGGCGCGGCTCATAGCCCCGGGCCAGGAGCACCGAGGCCAGAATAGCGCAGGGTTTCCACAGGGGAGCTTGAAGCACCGCTGCGCGTCACTAAAACACGCCCTTTACACGCCTCTCAGAACAACGTCATGCAACCTCATCATTTCCCCAACAAAGAGAAGTTATCAGAAAACTAAGAAATAAGTCACTGGAACATGCGCGATCACAAAACGAAGATGATAAAAGCGGCCATTTGTTTGCATGCTTTGTTATATATTCAAATTCAAAAGCATCAATGTTTTAACTTTAGAATAAGTGATACATTGATCATAATGATTTAATTTATCAGGACTCAAAATTAATCACACATAAATACACTTATTTCTATTTTATTTATTTATTTTTAACGCTCATGAAAATAGCCTGCTTATTCAGTCGAGTCTGTTTCTGTTTATTTGTAGTCACAGTAGCCGTCACATTTAGAATGAATGATAATATCTTTATTTTTATAAAAGCTCCCGAACAAAAACATTATTATATTTTTTATGATAGGCAACATGAGGTAAAATCTCGAGACGAGGCTTGTGACAGATAATATAAGTTACTAAATATTTACACGATTGTGATAGAGAATAAGAAGCCGACGTCTGATTTCTTCAAGTGGTCATATTTACAGTCTTTTACATCGCTTAAAATATTTCTGCCTTTTTTAGGTGATTATAATCCACATCAGATCAAGTTTTTTCAAACACTCACTGCTGACTGAAAGTGAGTATTGAGCTTGACATATTTTATAAAGTGTTAAATGCTGGTGTTATAACTCTTAGCTTTCTGAAATGATCCGCAGAGCAGACGCTCTCTATTTTTATAAAAGCTGCCGAACAAAAATCATTATTATATTTTGATGATATGCTACGTGGAGCTAAACTCTCGAGACGAGACTTATGGCAGGTAAAATATGTTAAATAAATACACAATTGTGATAGAGAATAAGAAGCTGACGTCTGATCTCTACTGGTTGCATTTACCATGTTTACTATGGTAACGTTAATGTTTAGTGTGCATAATCTTTTGCATCGCTTATAAAGATTTCTGCCTTGTTTAGTGATTATAATCCACATCGCATCAAGTTATTTCAAACACTCACTGCTGAGAAAGACTGATTTTTTAACTCAACTGATTTAAAAAAGTATTTAATGCTAAAGTTATATAGCTGTTATCTTTCTGAAGCGATCTGCAGCACTGAGCTCTCTAGACGCTGAGAAACTCCGCCTTTGTTCATAACCCCTCCTCTAGCCCCAGCTGGCCTGCTTTGGCCCAAGGTTTTCGTCGGGCCATAAAACCCTGGCCGTTGGCCCCGAGGAAGCCCCGGCGAAGCACGATCAAGCCCCGGAAGTGACAGTGGAAACGCGACTGGGCCTGGCATGCACTAGCACGCCCGGTTTAAGCTTGCCAGTGGAAACGCGGTTATTGGGCCAAAGCGGGCCAGCTGGGGCTAGAGGAGGGGTTATGAACAAAGACAGGGTTTCTCCGTGTCTGGAGAGTGTTAGCGCCGTGGATCATTTCAGAAAGATAACATGGTAAATGCAACCACTTGAAGAAATCAGATGTCAGCTTCTTATTCTCTATCAAAATTGTGTATTTATTTAGCAACATATTTTATCTGTCATAAGTCTTGTCTCGAGAGTTTAGCTTTGCGATTATGTCATAAAAATATAATAATGTTTTTTGCTCGGGAGCTTTTATAAAAATATAGAAATTATCATTGTTTCTAAATGTGATGTAGAATGCTATTGTGACTACAAATAAAAAGTAACTGAATTAGCAGGCTATGTTCATAAAAAAAAAAAAATCTGTGTGACTAATTTTCAATCCTGATTTAATTCATTTTGATCAATGTATCACTTATTATAGTAAAACACTGATGCTTTTGGATTTAAATACTTAACAAAGCATGCAAACAAATGGCCACTTTTGTGATCACGCTAGTCCTAGACTTATTTCTTATTAGTTTTCTGATAACTTCTCTTTGTTGGTGAAATTATGGGATTGCGTGACGTTGTTCCTGAGAGGCGTGTGAAGGGCAGCTTTTAGTGAAGCGCAGTGGAGCTTTGGCCAGACTCACTTTGGCACTCACTCACCTGCCACTTTATTAGGTACACCTGTTCAATTGCTTGAGCCCCTTTCACACTGCACGTCCAACCTGGCATATTGCCGGAACATTGCCGGGTAGCCTGCTGTGTGAAAGCAACCATGTCCCGGGATTGATTCCGGCATTGATCCCGGGTCGGGGACCTAGTAACATTGCTGGGTTCAACCCGGGACGAGCGCTGTGTAAACAAAAGCCAGATCTAATGCCGTGTCGAAGTGATGACGCGCGTTATTGCGACGAAAAAATATGTGTAAACTGTAATGAAGCAGAGATCAGTTAGTTCCTCACTTTTTGCGCTGATGCCGAGATCATTCGCTTGCTTCAGTGAAAGTATAACGTGCCTAACATTTTCGACTCGTACATTACATAACACACCCTGATGTCACGTGTCATTACGGGATCAATTGCCAGAACACTTTACCCCTGTATTTGCCAGAATGACAGTGTGAAAGGGGCTTTGGTAACACAAATTGCTAATCAGCCAAACACATGGCAGCAACTCAATGCGTTTAAGCATCTTGATGTGAAGATGACTTGCTGAAGTTCAAACCAAGCATCAGAATGGGGTAGAAAGGGGATTTAAGTGACTTTGAATGTGGAATGTTTGTTGCTGCCAGATGTGCTGGTCTGAGTATCTCAAAAACTGCTGATCTACTGGGATTTTCAAACACAACAAAACCCAGCTCTAGGGTTTACAGAGAATGTTCCAAAAAAGTGAAAATATCCAGTGAGCGGCGGTCATGTGGAAGAAAATTCCTTGTTGATGTCAGAGGAAAATGGGCAGACTGGTTAGAGATGATAGAAAGGAAAAAGTAACTCAAAAAACCACTCATTACAACCAAGCTTGGCAGAATACCATCTATGAATGCACTACACATCGAACCCTGATACAGATGGGGATTACAGCAGCAAAAGACCACACCGGATGCCAATCCTCTCAGCTAAGAACAGGAAACAGAGGCTAACATTTGCACAGGCTCACCAAAATTGGACAACAGAAGATCGGAAAAACGCTGTCTGGTTTGATGAGTCTTGATTTCTGCTGCAACATTCGGATGGTAGGGTCAGAATTTGGCGTAATGAACTTAAAAGCATGGATCCATCCTTCCTTGTCTCAACGGTTCAGGCTGCTGGTGGTGGTGTTATGGTGTGGGGGATATTTTCTTGGCACACTTTGGGCCCCTTAGTTCCAATTGAGCATTGTTTAAATGCCACATTGTTGCTGACCATGTCCATCCCTTTATGACTACAGTGTCCCCATTATGATGGCTACTACCAGCAGGATAATGCACCATGTCACAAAGCTCAAATCATCTCAGACTGGTTTCTTGAACATGAAAATAAGAATACTTTACTCAAATGACCTCCACAGTCACTAGATCTTAATTAAATAGAGCACCTTAAATTCTGAAAAAAAAAAAATTTATGTAATTTTAGAGAGAAACTAATTCCTCAAAATACAAGCTAGGTCCTCAAAATAAATTTTACAGAGAAAATATCTGCAGACAGATTAGGGAGCCATGGCGCAGCAGGGAACTCAGGGAAAGTCTCGATTATGTATTGTAAGCCTCGTTCCCTGAAGGAGGGAACTGAGATGTCAAGTCAGATGACCGCCGAATTGGGATCCATAACAAAGGGCCACAGGTACTTCCCCTTCTGGGGCCTCAGGATTACCCTGGAGTCAGCCTGCCCTCTGAGATCCTGAGCCACAGCATCAGGAATCTCATAGCAGAAGTCTCCTATAAAAAAAATGTCAGTCCTCAGACCCACGTCGTCTGCTAAGAAGACTGCTCGGGACAGGACCCCAATGAAGCACACTTGGCAGGGGTTCCCACACCGCAATGTGACCTCCTAAGGGAACCAGTCTCGCGAGACTGGCCTCTGGTGCATCTTAAGCCAATAGCTTGGTGCCCTGAAGCAGTGGACCAGCAGGGGACAACTGTACTAGCTGCTCTAGAGACCTCCATAGAGGTAGCGAGCCTCTTAGTACTGCTACGTTTCTGGGAGGTAACTGAGAGAAGTGCTCACCGGAGACCGCTGTGCCCTGGAACACTGGCAGGGTTGGCAGACTGATCTCCTTAGGGCACTGAGAAGAGATGGGCACCATGTAATGCATTGTACACCGCTCTTCCCCAGAGGGAACTAGTCCTCAAAAGGTCCTAGGCCTCAGGACATTTACGACGAAGACTATCCAGCAAGACTGAGGGTCTGCAGAACCACCTTCTGCACCACTCTGCCTCTACGTTCTGTGGAGTACAAGAAGTGAGGCCCCCAGAATGAGGAGCTGGAACATGTTAGGTTGGGACTGTTCCCGCCCAGTAGCCCCTGCTGACCGCCTCAGCTTCCTCAGAGGAAGAGAAATAAACACATGCTTTTACTAATGAAATGTTTATCCCAAGGGACCCTGTATATCTAGCTTTCCTTAGTCAAATATATACTTCATTTTATTCCTCCATTAATTGAAATGAAACAACCAGACAAGTAAACAGGGTATGGTGTGGTAAGATTCACATCAAAAACTAAAAATGATGTAGTACACGCGTTGCCTCGGTAGTGCTCGAGCCGGTTGGTCATGCAAACAATATTAATAAATAACAATATTTAATTTAAAAGAGCAATTTTTTAAAATAGCTTTTGTTTGTTGCCTTTGGTGTGAGAGACTCGGGTTCGAATCCACTGTGAGACACCAATGTGTCCCTAAGCAAGACACTTTACCCCTAGTTGCTCCAGAGGCGTGCGACCTCTGACATATATAGCAATTGTAAGTCGCTTTGGATAAAAGCGTCAGCTAAATGAATAAATGTAAATGTAAAGCTTGTATCTATGTAGCTTGTGTAATTGCCACTGATGCAGATTTTGTGGATGTTTACTCTTTCATGCATAATCAAAATGTGTTTTTATTATTTTACTAGATCGCAATAGATAATAAGTAAAACAACTGGTAAAGAAAAGTTCTACTGCTCTTGTGAAGAGATGCAAGTTGTACATTCTTTGTAACTCGCGTTAATGTAAGATTGTAATTTCACTCAACTTGTTTTTCTGACCTCTGTCCACTCTATGCTTTTATTTTTCCACATAGATTGAGGCACTTCCTCCGGAGTTATTTCAGTGTAAGAAATTGCAAACACTCAACCTCGGAAACAACTGCCAGCAGTCTCTACCATCACGGTTTGGGGAGCTCACCAGTCTGACACAGCTGGAGGTGAGGGGAAACGGGCTAGAAGGCCTTCCTGTAGAACTCGGGGAGTGCAGATTGCTGAAGAGATGCGGTCTAATTGTGGAGGACAATATTTTCATTACTTTACCTTCAAGGTCAAAGAGCAGCTTTGTAGAACTGACAAAGAGGCTTCTTGAAGCAAATGCATGAACTGGAAAGCATTTGCCTATGTGGAGATTTTTAGAGTTCAATCCAGATAATAGAGAATTATGCATGTTTGTTAAATATTTCAGGGTTCATTAAAATGTTTCCTAAAAGACAAAAGGGAAAGAGTAAGTATTTCACATGATGGCATGTCATGTTTTATTATAACAGACATTCTGTCTGTGAATCATTCTCCTATTCTATACTACTACCTATTGCCCCTTCTTAAATCCATGTATCTGTATCTGTAAGACTTCAGACTCTGTTCAAATTGCTCCTCATTAATATGTGAATAACTGATTAATATTTTCTAAAACCTTGAGAGCATATCTATAATCTCCTTGGAGAAGTATAGCTGCAGCAGCAAGCTTTCACTCAGAAGGGGAAGAAACCGCAGCACGGTGAACCACCAACACGAAGAGCTCTCAAAGAGCGCACTGAACTCGTTCAGTCTTCTTCTCTCAGGGGTAAACCCAGGGATTAATAACCTAACCTACGCACGGAACACCTGGAAACAATGAACAAGGGAGAATCAAGGTAATAGGGAACACATGGGGAGCACAACACAAGACCCGGAACACAGGGGCAGTCCTGTGAAGTTCACAAGAAGTATTTGTGAATATTCTTTTTGTCTTATATTCATGACTTGATATGCTTGGTAATCAAGCATTACTGCTGATTTCTGCTGATTTGTTGGATATTCCTTATTCTTGGGCGCACACATGAGCGCAAATGCATTTGATAATTAAATGACATGGCACTGGACGGGAAAATGCGAATGGCACCGGACTGAATCTAGCAAACACACTTGCGCTGCACCTTGCGTCGCATTGCGCCCGGTGTATTATAGGGCCCAAGGTTGTAACAGCTTTAACTCTGTTACCTTGGCGGTTATACTTTTCCACACCATTAGGGGGTGCTAATCATCTTTATAGATGAGTATTTAGCCAGGTACTATACCTGAAGATATAGGCACGCATGTAGATAGAGGAAGCAATGGCAGGATTTACTGTATTCAATATTGATAATGTATACAAGAATGAAGGAAAAATGCTATGAGATTCAACTGATGTGGATTCCTGCTCATATTGGCATTGTGGGTAATGAGAGAGTGGACAAGTTAGCTAAACAAGCTGTTAAAAAAGAGAATATTGAAGTAAATATTAAGTTGTCAAAGTCTGAAGGAAAGAGTGTAGTATGGAAAGAAGCCATTAGAGAATGGCAAAATCAGTGGGACAGGGAAACTAAAGGGAGACATTTGTATGCTATTCAAAATAAAGTAGGGGTTGTGAAGAATAGGGGAGGGAATAGAAAAGAAGAAATAGTTATGACAAGATTAAGGATAGGTCATAGTAATCTGAATAGCACATTACACATTATAAGAAAGCACCCAACTGGTTTTTGTGGTTGTTGTCAGGTTGCAGAAACTATAGAGCATGTGTTGTTGAGTTGCAAACAATATGAAGAACAGAGGAAAAATATGATGGAAGAGTTAGGAAAAGTTGGAATAATAGGGACAGGAATGAGGGAAATACTGCAAAGTGAGGAGAATGAACAAAGCAGAGGAAATATTTTAGTTTTTTTTTATCAAGAACAGGTCTGATGAGAAGAATATGATGTAAATGGATATTAAAAGAAAATAAATCCGGAAGATGGCAGTAGTGCAACAATAATGGATGCAAGCTGCCGATAAACCCTAAAGAAGAAGAAGAAGAAGAAGAAGAGGAAGCAATGGCTTTCTTGGGCTTTTCCATTTGACTTTATAAGGTCCTATGATTGAGGAATGTGCTTCCTTATTGGCCAATCAGTAAGTATTATGTTTTACAAATATTACCAAAACCAGAGTGTACTGTATGTAATGTGTAACTATGATATGGAGTGTGTTGAGTATTGGGCTATTCATGCTAATTGTGAACGGGTCGTCTGTTTACATGGACCTTTTTATTCCTGTGTTTTCTTACATGGGTGAAAGTACTTGCTTCAGCTAACTTTCTGCTTTATGGTTGGGAGTTTGGATTATGACGCCTGAACATTTAGCATGAGCACTAGAGGGTTAGGATTACACCTGTGGAAGACAGGAGATCACTTTTTCCTATCTGCAACATTGCGACTATCAAATTAAAAGGGTGGACCTTTGCAAGGACATTTCATCATTTACCAAGCTTTGTCGGCTTCACCATCAACTTAGTTTAATCATTCACTTTTCCAGTCCAGATCCCCAAACAGTTACCATTTCTTGCTTGACGACTGATTTTTTCCTGTTTTCTACCTTGTTTATTATTTTGTTTTGTTTATTTTTTGTATAATGTAAACGTTTGAGATTTGGGGTTGTAGAATACATTATAAGCGTAAAGCTGGGGTCTGATTTTTCAGAAATATAGCTGGGTAAACCAAAGTAAACTAGTCTTTTTATCTTTACCTAAGTTAATATCAAGCCTTGCCATCTCAAGCCTTAATATCAAGCCTTGTATGTTGCTGTTCCAGCCGCGACTTTTCAGAAATAAAGTTTTTATAATTGAAACTTTGCATGTTGCAGATATGGCTGGTTAAGACAAAAACTGCCTTTTATATTGTGTGTCATGGTGCATGTAGTTAGGACCATTGTCGAACACTTGTAGGACACTTAGGACACAAGTGTAACACTTCCATCTCCATATTCACCCTTTAGAAGAGCAGCAGGTAAGGAAGTGGGATGCAAGAAATTGTCTTTTTTGTTATGCCCCTACATCATATGCAAATAAAGAAAGAGCTTATTGCTTCTACCTTCTACCTTTTCACAGTTTGATGAGTGCAATTAAATGTTTATTGCACATTTAGTCATAAAGACCTTTTTCGGCACCGAGTTAAGGTTGCCACCTGGTGCCCTGACTCCTCAGAAGTGGGGCCTGAGAATCAACACTTGCCTTCTGCTATAGCTACCAGCTGCAGGGACAGAAGGGGGCTGAAGGATGCTATCTGTGGCAGTTAACACCGCTGACTTAATTTTTCTTCTCCATAAACTTCTGGGTAACCGGCTCGATGGTGATACCAAAAAGGCAGGAAGACAAAACAAAAAAATATATATTTCTAATAAGCCAGTTTATGCTCTTTGGCTGCCATGTTTGCCATGGAGCGGCATCTCAAGATTAATCTGTCAGGTTGTCAGTCAAAATCCTTCAATAAATCAGCATGATACTAACATGCCGTCCAACCAATACGCCCACATATGTCGTTTGTCCAAATCCCAGAAATACGACCCATCAGAGCATCTACTACAGTTGCACCCCTATCAGAAACAGGACACTTCCATATTCATGCTTTGTACTCTTTATCTGTGCCATAATTCAGTTTACATGTAGCTCAGTTGGTAGAGCTTCACATTATATGACAATATGTGATCATGGGTTTGATCCCAGAGAAGTTCCTCTCTCCATCTCGGGGGATGTTTGTCTTGGTCTGAGGTATTTAAAGGATTGCAGCAAGAGGATCAGGGCGATTTCTGTAGCCAGAAAGCCCGTAGTGTGTTGTGTGTCTCTTCACTTCATACTATGTATTTTCTAAGGTCAGGTATGCATATTTTACTTGTAGATTCATCTTTGAGAATTTGATGTTTTGTATTGATATGATTTGATGTGTTTCAATTGGATATGTAATTGGCAAAATACATATCTACCTGACTGTAAATAAATTGTTACATTTTGATTCTATTCTGTCTTACTCTGTAATTATTGACTAGTAGATTACGTTGTATCCTTGTTAGCAACACGAGCACCCGAATGAACAAGTTAATATAAAAATAGAGTTAACTAGAATAATCAAATGTCAGAAGAATATTAATTAAAAAGGCAAATAACCAATTTGCATTCTAACCTAAATTCGAGATGATAAGAAAATGGAGTCAGATTAAATAATAAAATGGAGTCAGATTTGAGTTTTACCTAAAATGAATAACTCTACGCGCTGAAAGACAGAACACGCAGGAAACCTTCATCCAGCACCGGATACCTTCTTTGGGCCAAGTGCCTGGACCTTACAGTACAAACTGACCATGTAAAAACTCCACAAACTGCATTTAAATAAAACATCTTTTTGATTGGTAATACCATTCATATATCATTTCATGGCAACAGGCGCAACACAACACTATCATTATTTTTACGCTCGCTAGATGGCAATACATTTTAAAGCATAGGGTCGTTTTTTTTGTTGCAAGACAGTCTGCATGGTACACCTGCAACAACGCCATTTTTTTAATCTACATTAACTTTTTTTTTACTTTCTTTTTTGAGCTTTTCCACACAGATTATAGCACACGCACAGATAAATGGTCCCCTGAAGACAATGAAGCTGTATTGTACGTATGATGACGTATTCTTCAGGCACCCAGTGATGTCACCTGACTTCAGTATCCAATCAGGATGGGTATTAAGCAAACATGTTTCAGACACCGGCTTACGATGAGTATTCCCATAGTCACCATCATGACTCTGTTTGCTAAAGCAACAAACGCTTCCTTTATGCATTTGATTATCAGATAAACCTTGCGCTCTTATTTCAAGGTTGTCGTTAATGCTGTGGTTATTTATTTTAACAGTTTCCTTTGTACATTCGGTTAATCAGTATTGTTAAAACACATTTATCATTCTATGAAGAACATGTGCACATGATTTAGACATATTTCTGCTCTGTTCATGCAATAAATACGCAGCTTTCGACTGCTCAGGTAACACCGTCGGCAAGATTCAGAGAGCCATTGACAAACTACAGAGAAGTAAAACTACTTCACTTTAGTGATACTTCACTTGAGTGTAAAGGACGCTCCATAAATAAAGGTCCCACGAATTAATGGAGATCTTGAACAGTTCGTGCCTCGCATCGTGTAGTAAATTAATGTGCATATATTTTGAAAGCATTGAATCGCTATATAAATCGAGATTCATTCGACTCTTAGCGTTTTAAAATCGATTACTGTCCGAGAACCGCAATTCACGATTTAAAAATCATGTTTCAAGATCGATGCATATGAATTGTCAGGGTTTGTAATTGGTGCATCGAGAAAATAAGTGAATCGTTACACCCCATATATATATATATATATATATATATATATATATATATATATATATATATATATATATATGTATGTATATGATATATGATTGGGTGTTTTTAAAGCTGCTGCCACAGATCTGGATGAGATCACAGAGACTGTAACATCTTATATCAATTTCTGTGAAGACGTCCATTCCTTCCAGGACTAATCTAACTTACAACAACGACAAACCATGGTTCAGTGCAAAACTCAGACAGCTCTGTCAGGCAAAAGAAGATACTTACAGGAAGGGGGGCATTTATTTGTATAAACAGGCCAAATACACACTGGAAAATGAGAACATAGTGTTGAAGAGGAATTATTCTGAAAAACGAAGGACTGAGTTCAATTCCAGTGACTTAGCATCAATGTGGAAAGGTCTGAAAGAGATCACCAACTACACTATGCAGTCAACATTACGGTTGGGAACCGAGAACCAGTTCTTATTCAGTTCTTTGAAAAGAGCCGGGACCATGAGCAATTTCCACATTTTGGTTCCGAAAAATGGATCTGGTGCAACACGTTACCAAGTGCTGCGAGCAACTTTGTGCCGGTGTTCTGACAATTCTGTAAATTCAAATTTCAATTCAAATTTCCCGAAAAGGATGACACAAACCAAATAACAGAAACGCCGCCTTGCCTCTTTAATTACTAAGCACATTGATTCCAATGACGCGCATTCCACAGATGCACTGTGCCGCGTCACATCTTTAACTACCAAACACTAGGGCTGTGCAAAAAATCGAATGCGATTTTCATGCACATCTTATCAGTAAAGACGCTCCTGTAATTAGAAGTACATCTCCAGCACGTGCGTTCAGATCAGGGTTGCCAGGTTTTCACAACAAATCCTGCCCAGTTGCTGCTCAAAACTAGTCCAAAACTAGCCCAGTCGCGATTCCAGAAGGTTCCCCCATGAAAATTGCTTCCCCGGGTTAAAATATACGTTTTTTAGCAGGGTTGCCTTGGTAAAATTCGCATATTCGGGGCTAAGTATCACGTTATTTGTTTTGGGGTCACTTTGACCCGCGGACATGAAAAACAACCACAGACTTGGCAAAGTCTCACTCACTCACGCCTTTGATAACTGTGCACATCGTTTTGTCTGACTGTACATGTACCGGCAGCGCAGCACCTGCCCCGACTAAATTACATTATATTTGTCCCATATTGTCATTTATATACATACTTACTTCAAGTTGGACCACTAAATAAACAGACTGCTATTGGTATGTAAGTATGAAGGTTAGATTTAGTGTACAGGTCATTTCAAGAGTGATAAACAAAGTGATAGAAAATATTTATTTTCATGCATTTTAAATGTTTAAAAATGTGGAAACCACTCATTGCATCACACCATCTCCTGACTGCATTATTATGTGTAATATAGGGGCTTTATGTGGAACCGTTTGGTGGAACCGGAACCAGATAATTTCTAACGATTCCCAACCCTAGTCAATATGGGACTGCATTATGTTCTGCAACATAAAGACAGACCAGGGACTTATGTGAGGCTTCTGTATGAGGATTTCAGCTCGACTTTCAACACGATCATCCCAAACCTCCTCCTGCCCAAACTAACTCAGCTCTCTGTGCCCACCTCCATCTGTCAGTGGATCAACAGCTTCCTGACAGACAGGCAGCAGCTAGTGAGGCTGGGAAAATACACATCCAGCACCCGTACAATCAGCACCGGAGCTCCCCAGGGCTGCGTTCTCTCCCCACTGCTCTTCTCCCTGTACACCAATGATTGCACATCTAAGGACCCCTCTGTCAAGCTCCAGAAGTTTGCAGACGACACCACACTCATCGGCTTCATTCAGGACGGTGACGAGTCTGCTTACAGACAGGAGGTAAAAGAGCTGGCTGTCTGGTGCAGTCTTAACAATCTGGAGCTCAACACCTTTAAAACCCCTCTGGTCTCCCCACACTCACCATCATGAACAGCACTGTGGCTGCAGTGGAGTTATTCAGGTTCTTGGGCACCACAATCTCTCAGGACCTGAAGTGGGACATTCACATTGACTCCATCGTGAAAAAGGCCCAGCAGAGTCTGACCTCAGAAGACTACAGAGGGTAGTCCGGACTGCTGAGCAAATCATCGATACAATCTCCTTTCTATTCAAGAACTGTACTTATCCAGAGTGAGCAAAAGGGCTGTTAAAATCACTCTGGACCCCTCACATCCAGCACACTCCCTCTTTGAACTGCCATCTGGTCGACGCTACAGAGCACTGAGCACTAGAACGACCAGACACAGGACCAGTTTCTTCCCTCAGGCAATCCATCTTATGAACAGCTGATAATAACTGTGGAACAAACAACCCGATTTATACACTCATATGCTTAACACACATACTTAGTCTACACTTCAAATTTGCACATAATATACCTGTACATATAAAACTATTGTAATATACCTGCACATACAATTGTCAATTAGTATATTGTTATTCCTTATTTACTTGTTCTATTTTTTATTCTTTTACTATCTGTGTTTTTGTTCTGTCGCTATCATTCACTGCAGAAACTTCTGTCATGAAAACTAATTCTTCGTATGTGTAAACATAGCTGGCAATAAAGCTCATTCTGATTTATTAATTTACTGATAATTAATTAACAATTTAATGGCTGTAATAGAAATCATAAGCACAATTCCATACAATTACATCAATCAGTCACCAGATCCTGTGTGACCTTGTTGAAGCAAGCAAGCATTTTTATTGAAGGAACAACATTTGATACTTACTCTACAGACACAATAACTGCATTGAGCTCTGTAACCATGTGCTTGGCTAGCAGATCATATGGCCCCATACCTAAGGTGAGAAGGAAAACAAAATCAAAAAATAGTACTCATGGATTAAAGACAAATATATGTTACATGTTTTTACCAAAGTAATCACAGTAAATCACGCATACCCCAATCCTAATTCAACACATTAAAATAAACGGTAACCCCTTTAACCATCACTTTTTTATATTTGAGACTAATAGCACTTTAAAGGAGGAGTTTTTTTAGAACATAACTTTTTTACTGTTTATATGTGTTCAAAACAGTTTTTATCACATGTGTAATGTGTGTATCACGTGTGTAATGCTCAATGCTGCAAAAAATATATATATGTAACTTAAAAAAATAATTTAAAAAGTACTCTTTGGTGCAGCATGAGCAGATCTAGATGTAATGCTGCATTCTATACCTTTCATTTATTTTCATATTTCACTTTAATCTTGACCCTCATAATTGATTTTATTTAATTTTGCACCTTTATTTTTTTGCACCTGTATATTGAATTCGGTGTGCATTTTTGTTAATTTTGGTCCCATTTTTGCCTCAAACTGCTTCTCTGCAGTCTGATTGAACAGAAATCCCTCATCATAATGGAGAACTTAAAACTTTGAAATTCCAAATTTCATAAACACATTTACCTTACTGTTAAGATATGAAAGCTAGAGCACTCCGTTATACAGCAGTGTGTGATTAGTGGTACTCACGGGAGCTGCCAAGACACCATCCTCCTCCATGCAGGTAAATGATGGCTCTTCTTGGCTCTTCTGTTTCTTGTCGTTGGGTTGGCTGATACACAATCACCTCAACCCCATCAAAGCTCTCATCCGACACCTGCACCCTCTCATCTGACACAGGCTGTACTCGCTCTGCAATGGTGATGAACATCATAACTTTCATGTAGTGCAACAGTCCCATCCACTCACTCAGTTCTGCCTGTGAAGAGGGGAAATAAAATTTAAAAAATACATTTAAAATGAAGTTGTTGGAAGCTCCCAGTGGAAGTCACACAGTGACTGGCTGCATTTTCTCAAAAGGGTTATGAACAGGGCAGGCACATGGTTGATCAGCTGAGATCATCTCACTAATAGCCAGAGTCCCCTGATCTTTTGGTTCAGTGGACAACAGCCCATTGTTAAGCCACTTGATGTTAAATGATGTTACAGTGATCAAGTCAAGCCTCGAGTCTCTTGCCACCAGTTCTAGTTTAGTCTTCAATCTCTTTGTAATAGGTTAATTTTCTAAACCATTTAGTCTGGACCATGGAGCAACTTTTAAATGCATCACTATACAAAAACATGAGGAGACTTCTTCATGTGAAAGACACAGATTAAAATCAACTGAACTTAAATATAGGACATTAACTGTCACAAGATGTTTGATCGATCGCGTGTACGATGACAGAATGCATGTAATATGAAAAAAGCACAGTCCATGATGAATGCAAATATGATGTGGTATATGTCCCAAAACTTGTCAAATCTTCTGCTACACACTTTTTCTTCAGAAAAACAGAAGCCTATAACTTTTGGGGCATAGTCTAAAGGTTCAGATGCAGCATAAAGCCCATACCCACACACTGTTATGTTGTCCAGTTGTTCAGCCCTGCTTTCATGTATTTATTTTCTCCAAATTGTTTGAAATTTATATAAAATGTTTAAATGTTAAAATGTCAGGATGATGAGTAATGGTTAAAAAATCATTAATTTCACAAAACCCAACCCAACCAACCAACCTACTGTTAAAACTCACACAATAGTTGTAATAACACTGAAACTAGATTATTTGTAACAGAAAATTGAGGGGGTAGACGTGATATTCCAACGCTCAAATATTTAAGGTGCATTTACACATACATTTATTTAATTGCCATTATTTCCTGCTATAACGTCCAACTATTATTAGCCACAAATATTCCTGTATAAAATACAATGCTGGGATTAAGAATTGGCATAATCTCTAAACTGTAAATCTGCTGGTGTGGTCTCATACACGTTAAACTGACCCGAGGCAAACTGAAACAGGCAGCTGCTGCGATTGGATGTGTAATCACATCTTTGAGCAAGCCTGTACAAAATAATAACACGATACGAGATATATACATGGCCATAACATCGCTGTGTGCGTTAAACAGGCATTAAACTTTATACTGATGGCTGATAATATTACAAACAGCTCAGTACGTTTATAAATACAAATGCAAGCAAAACTTACCAAATGGCTTAAACTTCTGAAGAAAGAGTCTGCGAGCATTAGTTTCCATCTCTCCTCTATGTTATTCGGGATTGGTAAATACACGTAGTAAGCTGTTAACGCGCTCAGTAACACAAACACTAACACTCCTTTAGACCTCATTATTGTGATTTAGTTTTGGCTCTCGTCTGTGTCGTCTGTTCCTTTTTATAGTTTGTTGATTGTCTTTTCTCAAAAAGTCTTCGGCAATTGAATCCTGCGTCAACTGCGTTTATTAGTCATTCAGTTCTCTCCGTGTTAAAGTGTAATCCTGGATTAATTTTGGACTGGAGCCAGCTAAATATGACAGCACGTGTTAGTGTCATCTGATCGTGATACTGTAAGCGTGCATGTGGGAAGCTGTGCGCTCGAGCGCGCTCTGCTCTTATTCGTTCTGCACCATGTCTCTGTGTGTGTTATATACTATACACACACACACACACACACAGTGGGTGCAGAATAGGATCGCCCCTTTATGTAATCACATTTTGTTGCTTTGCAGCCTGAAATGAAGACGTACGGTTTTTGTTTCATCCAGCTGTTTACTCAGTGCATCTTATCATCCAAGAGAAAGATAAAACACCAACATGTCAGAAAATAAAGAACAATCACTTAGTTGATTTCCTAAAAATGCCTTGTAAACTCAGTCAGGTGCAGCTGGTCAGCTTCTTAATTATGGGGCAATAACTTAGCAGGCAATGTATTTGCAGGATGGCACCTCATGAAATAGATTTTGGACAGATTTCTGAGGCAGCGTAACAGTTTCATGTTCTAAATAGAATGAGTTTTGGTGAATACTAAATTTATTTTTAATTAATATAATGTTGATTTCTAATATCATAAGTGCAAAAAAATTTGGTCAGAAATATACATTTACACAAAAACTGACCGCCAAATACAACTTTCGGACACCATTTTTTTTAGCTCAACAATCATGGAATGGAACGCACAGGATTGTGGGATATCAAAGGCAGGGAAGGATACATTGATGCTGCTTTCAAAATTCGATCAGAAGAAGATACCTTTGGAGACAGGAAGTAATGCAGAATTTGGATTCGGATGTGCCTTGATGTCTTCATACCTTGGAATACTTCCTCTGAAGGCAGCGTTTTAGAGCTTTCGGAAGCCATCTGAGTTTCACCTGTGATCAGCTGTTCTCATTTTGATCAGATCAGCATGAGAAGAGCTTTCCTGGAGCGTTTCAGTCTTTGGTAGTGAAGCAAACATTCAATGATGGGTGGCAAGACACTGTCAGAAGATCACCGGGATAAAGTTGTGGACAGTCAGAAGTCAGGAGATGGAGACAAAATCATTTTAAAGGCTTTATCAATGCCCAGAAGCACAATGGAGTCTATTATAAAGAAGTGGAAGGAATTTGGTACAACACAGACCCTCCTGGATCAGGACGTCACTCCAAACTGACGAAAGAGCTGGAGAAAACTGATCAGAGAGGTGATGGAGAGCTACAGCAACTCTGAAACAGCTGCAGAAGTTCATGACCAAAGCCCCTTTCACACTGCACGTATGACCCGCAATATTTCCGGAACATTACCGGGTAGCCTTCTGTGTGAAAGCAACCATGTCCCGGGATTGATTACCGAATTGAACCCGGGTCGGGGACATAGTAACATTGCGGGGTTCGACCCGGGATGAGCGATGTGTGAACAAAAGCCAGATCTTCTTCCGTGTCGAAGTGATGACGCACGTTATCGCGCGACTCTTTTACCAGCTGTTTTGAAGGAAGATCAACGTTCGCGACGAAAATATGTGCAAACTGTAATGAAGCAGAGATCAGTTAGTTCCTCACTTTCTGCGCTGATGCCGACATTGTTTGCTTGCTTCAGTGAAAGTATAACGTGCCTAGCGTTGTCGACTCGTACATTACACGTCATGCGCTGATGTCACGTGTCGTTACGGGATCTTCAAGGGTTGTATGTGGAAACACGCACATATCCCGGGTCATCACTGGCAGTGTGAAAGTGCAAAATCTAGGGACCAGGGAACAATTGCAGGTACACTTTACCCCTGTATTTGCCGGAATGGCAGTGTGAAAGGGGCTCAAGAGTGCTCATTGTGTGCATGTGACAACAATATCACAGATTCTCCACAAGGTGGCTTGTTTGGGAGAGTTGAAGATAGAAGGCTTACCTTCCAACAAGACACTGGCCCAAAGAACACAGAAAAAAGTGAATGTCCTTGTATGGTCGAGTCAGAGCCCAGACTTAAACCTCTGTGCAGTGACATGAAGACTGCAGTCCACAAACGCTAACCATCAAATTTAACTGAACTACGATAACGGGCAAATATAGCAAAGTCTAGAGTTGCAAAGTTATTGGAGACAAATCCCAAAAGACAAAAGCAAAAAGGTGCTTCAAGAAAATACTGACATAAGGGGGTCATCCTTTTTCCAACTCAGTGATTCTTTTACTGTTTTTTTTTTTTATTATTTTTTTTTCTCTGACATGTTGGTATTATATCTTTCACTTGAATGTTATAAGATGCACTGAGTAAACACAGCTGGATAAATCAAATACTGTGTCTTCATAGCTCATAGAACCTCTCAAATTCCTCAAATAACCTCAAGGGTCATCCCATGATTTGGTTGCCCTCCCTTCCCTATCGAGTTATTGGGGGAGGAGATTTTATCAGCTCGCATGACTCTCTAGGGCAGTATTCACAGACTGAAGATTATGATAGGCAGAAGGAAAGCTTCAGTCTAAAAAAAACAGGGATGATTCTTAATCTTTTAACATTTCTGAATGACGCTTTGATGATCAGACAAAATAAATTGTCAGAGTTTCATATCTTGGCCTCAGTGTAGATTTACAAGATCTCAAATTGTTTGCTTATTATTTTAGAATTGTTCTATTAGTTCCTAGCTGGCAGTTTTATTAAAAAAAGAAAAAAAATCACAAAACTCTTATAAGAAAGTTTTACTACTAAATTCCTAATATAAGAGTAAGGAATAAGGTGGGGTTGACCTTGTTGATGATCACTTGATGACTATATAAAATACAAACACTTGATAATACATAGCCTATCCATCAAATAAAGGACTGGATGCAAAATTGACTGTTGCTACTTACACAAATGATATTAGAAAGAAAGGCACATATGTAAAGGGAAATTTGGTGTGATTTAAAAACAAAATAGGAAGCAAATATGTTTTCCAATCAAGAGTGCTTCCTTTAAATTCCCAGACTATAAATGACTTTTTTATTCAGTGTTATCTGTTTCTACAGTTCTCAGATGTTCATGATACTTTCTTATGAATAAACTATGAAATTGACATATACAGTATTTACCAAAATATTGATTTGCCAAAGGCTTAGACTCTGAACCAAAGTTCCTCTTCAGGAACTCGAGCTGCATCAAATGTGCTTTGGGGAACGCGTTTAGCGTGAGCGACGCTGAATATCATATCCAATCTGTCTTATAGAAGAGTGTGACGTCACAGGCGGGGTGACGTAAGCGACCAGGAAGCTATATAGGCACGAGCCGCGCAGCTGGCTTCAGCTTCGCGTTTTTCAGCAAGCGCTCTGTGTGTGCATGTTATTCTGTCTTGTCAGTCTTATTTATTGTTGTTTGTCACTATTAGCTCCTCAAAGAGTAAGCAATAGTCAAAGAGAAAAGCTAAGACGAGACATCTGAAAGGCGAATCCAGATCGTGTTCAGATTGTGTGTTCATCACGAGGAACTGTGCGCGTAGCGGGGCTGAGACGCTCGCTGCCCCTTCGGGGGCCTCTTATACCAGAGGTCAGTCTCGAGAGAGTGATTCCCTTAGTAGATTATTTAGCAGCGTGGAAACTATTGCCAAATGTATCTCAATGGGTCCTGCACACAGTAGAAAAAGCTACTGTATTCAGTTCGGCTCTGCACCGCCGATATTTGACGGGGTCATTCCGACGATAGTCGGCCACAGGCAGGGTCTAGTTATGGAACAGGAAGTGAAAACCCTATTAGAGAAGGAGGCCATCGAGGTGGTCCCTCCTCAAGACAGGAAGTCCGGGTTCTACAGCCGGTATTTCACAGTTCCAAAGAAGGATGCGGGGTTGCATCTGATTATAGACTTGAGGGTCTTAAATCGGTCAGTTATGAGATTGAAGTTCAAAATGCTCATGATCAAGCATGTTGTAGATCAGATCAGGTCCGAGGACTGGTCTGTCACAATTTATCTCAAAGATGCATACTTCCACATGTCCATCCTTCTACAACACGGGAAGTCTCTGAGGTTCGCTTTCGGGGGCGAAGCCTACCAATATCGAGTACTTCCCTTCGGCCTTGCACTCTTACCCCGCATGTTCACAAAATGTGTAGACACAGCTCTGGTTCCCCTGCGCATGCAGGGCATCCGCATTCTCAACTATTGGTTGATTTTAGCTTAGTCAGAGCAGGTTGCGGCTCGGCATTGAGATGCCGTTCTCACACATATGGGGGAGCTGGGTTTGAGACTGAACGCCAAGAAGAGTGTACTTTCTCCGGTTCAGAGAACCACCTATCTAAGCGTAGTATGGGATTCGACTGCGATGCAGGCACGATTGTCCCCTGCTCGTATCGAGTCGATCCTCATCTCAGTCGAGAGAGTCAAAGAAGGCCAGTCATTCACTGTCAAACAATTTCAGAGATTGTTGGGTCTGATGGCAGCTGCATCCAACGTGATACCTCCGACTCAAGACCAAGGGATTTTCCCCGAGGGGCAATCCACTTTAGAACTATCAAGGTCATGCGGCGCTGCCTCCGTGCCTTAGACATGTGGAAGAAACCTTGGTTCTTGAATCAGGGCCCAGTGCTGGGAGCTCCTTGTCGCCGTGTAATACTAGCGATGGATGCATCCCTCACTGGCTGGGGTGCAGTCGTGAGTGGCCACCCTGCCCGTGGTCTGTGGAGCGGTCGCCATCTGATATGGCATATCAATTGTCTAGAAATGCTAGCAGTTTATCGTGCATTGAAGCACTTTCTCCCAGACCTAAGGGGTCACCATCTGTTGGTGCGCACTGACAACACATCGATGGTCTCTTACATCAACCACCAGGGAGGTCTGCGTTCGCGCCCCTTGTACAAGCTGGCGCACCAGATCCTTGTGTGGTCCCAGAGCAGAATCCTCTCATTAAGAGCAGTATATATTCCTAAGAAACTAAATGTGGGAGCAGACATACTGTCGAGGCAGGGGCCTAGGCCCGGGGGAATGGAGGCTTCACCCTGAGGTGGTGAAGCAGATATGGAGAGTTTTTGTCAGGGCTCAAGTAGACCTTTTTGCGATTCAAGAGACATCACAATGTCCCCTTTGGTTCTCTCTAGTTCATCCAGCTCCTCTGGGACTGGACGCTATGGTACAGACCTGGCCGAGGCTTCGTCTGTATGCCTTTCCCCTATTGCTCTGCTCCCGGGAGGTCTGGCGAGAGTACGCTGGGACGGGGTCCGTCTGTTATTAGTGGCCTCGTTCTGGTCGGGCCGAGTATGGTTCGCAGACCTGGTCTCGCTCCTCGACAGCTCTCCATGGGAGATACCGATCAGGACAGACCTACTCTCACAAGCGCAGGGCACGAAAATTCACCCTCGTCCGGAGTTGTGGAAGCTGTGGTGTGGCCCCTGAGGAGGCACAACTATTAGCAGCTGGTCTCTCAACCGAGGTTGTTGAGACCCTCCTCCAATCCAGAGCTCCCTCTACCAGGAAACTGTATGCCTTGAGGTGGAAACTCTTCACCTCATGGTGCAGAGACCGCCAGCTAGACCCAGCAAACTGCCCAGTTGGTACAGTTCTGGAGTTCCTACAGGCCAGGCTCTCTGCAGGGTTGACCCACTCCACGTTGAAGGTTTACATGGCGGCCATTGCGGCCTACCACGCCCTTCTCGATGGCCACATCCCCCCTGGGACTTGGGTGTGGTGTTAGAGGCTCTCTGCAAATCTCCTTTTAAACCGATTCAAGATATCTCACAGACATCTGACTCTTAAAACCGCCTTTCTGTTGGCCATTACCTCTCTGAGGAGATTAGGAGATTTACAGGCCCTCTCAGTGGCCCCTACCTATCTTGATTTTGCACCTGGCATGACCAAAGTGTTCATATACCCTTGATATATTCCTAAGGTGCTCTCTATCACACCACAACCTGTAGTGCCGCAGGCCTTCTGTCCTCCTCCCTTTCGGGAGCCTGACCAAGAGAAGCTAAATTGTGTATGTCCACCTCGAGCGCTGGATGCATATGTCCACAGAGCTGCCCTGTGGAGAAAAACGGACCAATTGCTTGTATGCTACGGTCCCCCCAAGAGGGGTTCTCCTGCTTCTAAGCAGACTATTAGTCGTTGGATAGTCGAGGCTATCAAAGCCACCTATGAGTTCTCTGGTCGTCCCCTGCTATATGATATTCAGAGTCCCTCATGTTAAATGCGTTCCCTAAAGCGCATTTGACATAGCATCTCGTTCCCTCGAGGAACTAGGGTTACATACGTAACCTAGAGATGTTTACACAAAGTTTATGCTGGTGTAGAAAGCCCTATATGCTGGTCCGTTTTGATTAGAGCATGTGAAGAGTGACTCATCATCACCTTCATTACTGTAGTTGTGTGTTTGCAGCTGTGTCAAGTTCCTGCAAGTCTACACTCTACACTATTGCCCAATATAATACATTGTGATATTATTACTGACAAGTTACATTAGATAGCAGTGTTGCTTGTCTAGGATAAGTAACCTTTTGTCTTTGCAGTTTACTGGGATTTTAGTTCTACTTGTGTGTTTAAAGCTCTAAAGGCTTTGCCTAAGATATAATTTTGCTTCTTATTGACAAAATGACAATTAGTGCTTATTGTTGTCTTGGTTGTCTTGAACCAGTTCACCAAATTGTTCACAGTTCACGTCTCCAATATGCATTAATCCACAAATTACTTAAGCTGTTAACTTTTTAAAATGTGACTGACACTCCCTCTGAGTTCAAACAAACCAATATCCTGGAGTACTTAATTTAGTAAGTACACTGAACTGCTGTGAAGCGAGAACTGAAGATGAACACCGAGCCAAGCCAGATAACGAACGAAAGATTGACTCGTTCTCGAGTCAAGAACCGTTTTTGTCAGACGCGTCCGATTCGAGAACCGAGGAGCTGATGATACTGTGCATGAGTTGAGTGCGGGTAACTAGTTCTTTGTAACTGGTCTTTACAGGGAATCTGTATCTGGGGCTCTAGTTGTCCTGGTCTCCACTGTCTTTCAGGGATGTAGAGGTCCTTTCTAGGTGCTGATCCACCATCTGGTCTGGATACGTACTGGATCCGGGTGACTGCAGTGACCCTCTGATCTGGATACAGACTGGATCTGGTGGCTACAATGAGCTCGGAATAACAGAGAAACAGACAAATATTAGCGTAGATGCCATTCTTCTAATGATGTAGCAAGTACATCGGGTGTTATGGGAAGTGTTCCTGGTTTCAGTTTACCTAATTAATGCAGCCTAAAATTCCTTTAACGGATTTGGATATTAGAAGCACATTAGTGTGTTAAGTGTAAGCCAGGTTAAAGAGATGGGTCTTTAATCTAGATTTAAACTGCAAGAGTGTGTCTGCTTCCCGAACAATGTTAGGTAGGTTATTCCAAACAGGCTCCAAACAGGAAAAGGATCTGCCGTCCGCAGTTGATTTTAATAATCTAGGTATTATCAAATTGCCTGAGTTTTGAGAACGCAGAGACGTGGAGGATTATAATGTAACAAGAACTCATTCAAATACTAGAGTGGAACACCAGGTCAGAAAAAGAACATAGTTTGTCTGTTAATATCTCCTTCCTCGTAAAGTTGGAAAAGAAAAACCAAGGTATGTCTCAGTGTGGTATGTGTTTATCCCTTACCGATGAGGAATCTGGAGCCTTTCCATCCCAGCAACATGACTGGCCATTGGTTTTACAAGTAGCCACAGTGTTGCCTTCTGGTCATAGTGAACATTTATGAACTTCAAGTACCCGCTGATATTTTAAGATAATATTTTAATCATCAAACAACATATTTACACATTTTTCAATTCACATATCTTTTTAGTAGCTCAGTAGAGATTATATTCAAACTGTTGTTTTAATATTCAAAAACTGCTTGTCTGTTGTCACTGTTGTCATCATATTCAAACTGTTGGTACCCAGTGAATTTGAGTAATAGTAAATCATTTTTTCACATTATTATTTTAAACAGTAAAACAAATATATTACAATTGTAAGTAAGAGCCTTACTTACTTACTTACAATTGAAAAAATACAACTTTTGAATAAAGAAAATTTATATTTGATCATTTATGTCTTGTTTTATCTTAACAATTCTAGTTCCCTTTGTTTGCCCTGTGTATAAAAACCCTGAGTGCTCACTTATCTTCTGTTCATCCTCATTTAAAATAGTGCTTGGTTGTGTTTCTATAGAGGTTATTATTAATTACATTCTGCTTCATCGTGTGATTTCTTTAGACAACTATTCCATAATAGACAGATGGTCCAACACTGAAACCGCATGGATTCACGTACTGTCCTGCTGCTTTGTCTGACGCAGGAGCAGAAAAGCCTTGAGGCCCACACAAGTGGATTGCTCTATCTGACAACCTTTTTTTTGTAGTTTTTGACAAAGATGTGTCCCTATTTCTCCCCTCTCCACTGGTTCTGTCCAGTCCTAAGTCTCTTATGTCTCCCAAGACTCTTACATCTCCTGAATTTCCATTGGTTCCACCAAGCTTAGAATCTCCTGCTTCTCCAGTGTTCCCACCCAGACTTATTCCTACCTGTATTTCCAAATTCAACTAGTTCCTCAGCCCTGCCTTCTGCTGGTTTCTTTCAGTCTTTCTGCTCACCCTCAGTCGGCACCATCCGGGCACTCTGATTTGCCTTTATCCTTATAGTCTCCAGCTCTGCCTTGGTGTGAGAATCCTCTGTCTCGGCATCCAGCCACTGAGCACTTGACTTTTCCTTTTCTCCTTGCTCTCTCGTCTCCACTGTGCCACATCATCCCACTGGCTCCACTGGGCTCCCTCATCCTGCCAGCTCTGTCTTGCTTAGTTGTCAACCTGCCTCTGCCATGTAATTCCATTCCTCAGGCTTCACATTTCAACCCTTTGGTTCTGTTGGGCTGATCTTTTCCTCTGGCTCCGCCTTTGTCCTCCATTGCTCCAGATACACTGTGGCCTTCCAAACCCCCACCTCCGCCTTTGTCACATGAACTGTCAGCTTCACTGTGGCCCTCCAGGCTTGTGGTGCCACCCTGGCTCTGTCTGTTCAGCTCCACTTGGGTCTCCTACTCCTTCACTCATCCCCAGAATGCCTTCCATCAAGTCGTCGGCACCAAGGCTCCTACTGCCTTCAACTCCCCCCTGGGGACTTGTCCTATTTTGCCTCTGGTACAACATCTGGCTCCTGGCTCCTCCCACCATCCACTCCCTCATGGACTGCGTCTTCTGCCCTGGACTCTTTTTCTTTTTCCTTATGTAGCAAGGGAAAAGTGGTATGGCCCTTTTAAGAGCGTTTCTTCGGGGGTGGAATTGTGCATGCGATTAGATTTCCGTGTGCTTTATAAGACCGGAAGAGCAGTTGTTTGCATGGGCTACGGGCTTTGCTTGCCGGTTGAGACTTAAAAGGTAATCATTGTTGATACTTTCACTCATTTTATATTTATTGCCCCTGAAGTGATGTGCACATAGTAACATCTTTTAGGGGATTTCTGTTTGCATTGTTTGTAGGCTGTTTCCCTTATGCTCGTGTATAGGCGCTGTATATTGAGTGAGAGGTACGTCAGAATGACTTTAGTTTGACGGTTGTAACCTGCTTTTAACCATTTTTATGGATGTGTTTTAGGCTGATTAGATCTCCCTGATGGTCGTGGGGCTGGTGGATGTATGTTAGTGACCATTGAAAGTGATACTGTTCAACCTTTTAGAGCATTGGTAGGGTTTTATGTGTGTTTGGAGTGATTCAGCTGGGGGAGTGGCAATATTTGTGTAGTTGATGTTTATTTAATCTTATATTTATTTGATATTTATCTGATGTAACATATTGTTTTCCTCAGGATTTCCAGTTCTTTGCCACTGCTGTCTTTCCTCCCCCTTGTTTTCCCTTTTTTGGGATATGTAAACTTTTTCTTTTGATTGTTTGGTTGTTTAAGGTCTGTTTATTAATGTTATTTTATATTTTGACATGTCTAGTTAGGCTGGATATTGTTACTGTTATTAGTCAGCACCAGGGCTATTTAAGCTTGTATGGTCAGTTTCCTGAGCATCAGTTTTACTCTGAGAACCAACTAATTTGTTATTTTTATTTTTCTTCTTTGTTTTAGTGGAACACTGGGGGTTGCTGGTAGGATCGCGGGTGTGGTATCTTTGGTGGATATTCTCCTGTGGTGCTGCACGTACACTGTGTTGTGCACATTTATTTTTCTTTGTGTGTGTGTGTGGGTGTGTGTGTGTTTCTTTTATTTAGCCATGAGTACTGGTGAGTGTCACCGGGGCAATAGTGTGGACTCACGCCAGCGGCCGGTCAGTCCTCCTCGAGTGTCCGTTAGTTTTTTATTTCTTTTTTTGGATTGGTTTTTGTTTCTCGAAGTTGGTGTTCTCTATTTTAACATTACAGCTCCAAGTGTGATTGCCCTGACTAAGAATTCAGGCCCATAATTGGGTGTGTCATTTTCTATATCATGTCTTGTCAATAAATTGTGAATTTTGTTATATTTGAGAAACACGTCTCTGTTCCTTCTGTTGATAAGATACACAACGAACCTGTGTCTGTAATTTAACTTAACTCTCCCTGAGAGGGATTCAGGGTGCCGTAGTCAGGCTATGTTGATTGGGCCATTTAATTTCCCATAGAATTTCTAGTGCCCTCTCGTGCTACATTTAGATCTGTGGCCTTTTCCAGAACCCCACCATCCTCCTCATTTGGACTGTTTACCATGCGATGATGCATTTTTCAGGGAGGGGGCAAATTGTACCATGTATGTCTTGTTTTTGCTCTTGTTTGCCTGTGACGTAGTGTCTGTGTCTAATTAGTCATTCAGTTCACTTGTCGTTCAATTATTTGATCAGTTCCTTTTGTTTGCCCTGTTTATAAAACACTGAATTCTCCATTTTCCTTTGTTCATCCTCATTTGAAGTAGTGTTTGGTTGTGTTTCCTAGAGGGTTTTTTATTAAAGCCTGTTCCTGTACATTCTCCTTTATGCACTTTTTTTTAGATAACAATCTCATAACAGATACAATACTAATGTTTTAAATGATTCATTTTTATTAAACCCACAACTGTTAACCCTAAAGCCCTCAAGCTTTTGCTATGGAAGAAAAAATAGACCTTTAGGTTTGACAGGTTGAAAAACACTACTAAAATGCTGAAAGTTTCTGTCCACAGATATTTTGGAAATTGCAACTTTTTGTGAGTATACAAATTCATGTTGTGATTTTAATATTTACATTTACATTGATTAAATTAACTTTTCCATAAATTACATTCCACAACAGTTTATTCATGCAGTCATGCTGATCTTATTTCGACTTTTAGTTTTCCACATAACTTCTGGTCTTAAGTGTGTTGCTGACTGAGGAGAGCAAAATCAACAACAGTATTTGAGGATGTCCCACAGTGAATGGAACCGTTCCGTGGCGGCTAGTGTTGTGCCAACTTTAGCTGCTCATCTGATGTTGCTGAGCATTTGTTTATGTTCATTCACCAAGATCCAATTACAGTTTGTTCAATTTTTCTCCATATTGGCAGTTAGAGATGGGACCAGATGCTTGAGATTTCAGACACTGCCAAAGACTAAAGTCTCTGCCAAATGTTTAAATGTAAAGCTGTTGCCAAGGAAATTATGGCTACTTCAAGGAATCTAAAATGTAAACTTTTTTTTTTTTTTTTTTGGTCAATTCATAATTTAATGATGAAAAATAATTTTTGTTCCAAATCATTTGATGACGCCTGTTCTATTTCTTCTTCTTTTCCCCTCCTTTCATTCTCTGTCAGTTTGGATACATCTTACATTTACATTTATTCATTTAGCAGAAGCTTTTATCCAAAGTTACTTATAAATGAGCAACCGATTAATCTTAAATGGACATTATAGATATTATGAATCTCATCCTTTTTACACACTCTACAAAAAGCAGCAAGTTTTCTTTGAGACTGTCTCTGCTTTGTCTTCTTTCAATAATGTTGATACATTCCAGCATTTTTTCATAATATGGCTACCACCATGACATTGGATACAGTATCTCTAAAAATATTTACACACTTTTGGAACATAAATCAAGCTTAAAATATATGAATTACATTGCAATAAATACAAAATATCAAACTAAGTGACAAAACTAACGTATCCATTTTTTGAGCCTTGGGTCTAAGGATTTTTTTTTTAGATGTTTGTATTTGCATTCTTCAGGAAATGAAGAGAAGACCCAAGAAACAAAGGCAGTTCTGAACTTGCTTTGAATAAAATGCAAAGACACAAATTCATTCAGTTCTCTGGATCTGAGAAGGGTCTGGCAGTGTGAGCGAGGACAACAGTCAAAACCAGCAGACAGTAAAACAAGAAATCAGAATGAAAATGGCACAGCAAGCATGGAATCTGGGAGGCAGTAGAAAACAAGCTGTCCAAGGCCAAAGAAATACAAAAGTGCTGTGACAAAGGGCAGCTGGGCAGAGAACAGCTGAACAGGACTAGACAAGTCACAACACAACCCAACATGACGGGACTTGACTTGACTTGAACCTGATCATAGAGAAGCAGGGAAATATCCCTAAAAAATAAAAATACAATTTACATATGAATGTATTTCCTCCAGGCTCTGTCTCATTCTAAAATTGGGGTACATTTCACATCTATGCGTTCTCAGTAAAACCACTACATGTTTCAGGATATGACCCCTGGTCTTTAATTATAATGCACTAGGTACCCCTTTCATAATTTTTCAATGTTCAGGTTATTTCATTATTTTCAGATGTTTACCTAATGTGTTAAATCAAGACACTTTTAATTACTGGCATGCATTTGTACAAATGGAAATGATTTTTATACACATTTTTATACTATACTTATCCTAACCACTTTTCAACAAAATGAAACACATAACAAGGAAATAAAAGTAGTCACAGGCATTCTGGCTGCATTCCAAGTTCTGAAGCCATTCAATCTTTAATGTGAGGAACAAAGTGCAAACTTATGGTTTTATAGACCCTGCTTTATATTTCCTTCAAATGTTGATTCGTTAGCAGCCACTGAACTTCACGTAATCAACCACAAGACACATTAAAGCTGACATGACAAACAGAGTTTATGAATGTGTTTGTGATTTGAGAGTTACAATGGAAGCCTTGAAATATTTGTATTGATTTATAATTCGTGATGTTACGAAAGTATATTTGAATAAATTGTGACTGTAGATGTATCTCATTTTATCTTGTGTTAGTGAATTTGTCACAATGAATTTGTCAGCTATATTACAAACTGTGAGATAGTGGATCTTCGAGAACCCAACTTTGTCAACAGTAAATTTACTTTAAAACGTGACTAGTCCCATTAGAATCCTGAATAATATTGGCTTGTAAGTACAATAGTGGTATTGAATTATTTTTATTTCAGTACAGTGATAGTCTGTTCACTAAGTGTTTTAGTATCAGTAGCTGTGCTTATGCTACAGCAAACTAGTTACATTTTAAAATATGAAACACGTATATTGTAAATTATTGTTAAACATAAGAAATATAGGTAACACTTTATTTAAATGACCAATTCTCACTATTAACTAGCTGCTTATTATCATGATTATTACAATCATATTGGCTAATTATTAGTACTTATAATGCACATATTAATGTATTATTCTGCATGACCATGTTTTAGATCCCTTAATCCTTTACAGTACCATCCCTAAACGTAACAACTGCAGCAAATTAGGAGTTTGTTCCGGGGAAACTCTTAGTAAATATGTGTTCCCTATTCTAAAGTGTTACAGAAATATCTATTTCCATATATGTGTGTACACTGTAAAAAATAAGTGTAATTTTAACTGTAAAATTTTGTAAAAACGCTACGGAAAAAAACTGATAATAGGTTAACAGTAAGTTCCCGTACTATATACAGGGAAAAACTGTAAAAGATCTAACAAAGCATTTAATGTAAATTTACAGTAAAATTCTGTTAATTATACAGCTTTTAGAAGTAAAAAAAGAACAAATCAATGTATAATTTACAGTCTAAAACTGTAAACTGATATTCCCAGAATTCCCTGCGTGACACTCCACGTTTGAAAGTATTTTGTTTAAATAATCATGTTTTTAAATATTTCTTGTTATCAGTTATGTACATTTGAGCTTTATGTTACATCTTCTGTTGCTTAATGAAAGTTGTTTGCATTATTTAAGTATCACGTGTGTTACCATGATGGTGTTTTGTGTTTCCATAAATGTGCACCTTCTATATGTTAATATATACTTCTGCTTGTGGTGAAGCTACTTGTGATGAGCTTTGATACTTCATGTGGCTTTCTCTTATACAGTACCATCTTTATTATTATGGTGGTTGTCAGTATTTTCAAGGTACAAAACAGATTTAATTTTGTGTGTTGTTGAATTTACTGGTTTATATTCACATTTTCTTGTTTGTAAATTGCAGCTTTATATTGTAAAATTAACAGTTTTTGACGTAAATGTGTTTACAGTTTTCTGTATTTTTACAAAATTATTCTGGCAACCACAGCTGCCAAAAAGTTTTTGTAAAAACAACAAGAAATTTTTCACAGTGTATATACTGCATGAGTTAATAAATGTTCAATATATTTATAAACATGCAGTACCATATATTATCATATGTACATTTTTATATTATAAAGTGTATTACTGAATATAAAATTACATGCATTGTCATAAATATATTGTCACATATTTTTCCAATGTGTGGAAGCAGCAAATCCTCATGTATTATTCAATATATCATAATATATTATTCTGTATATTTTCCATATAGGTGTTTATCAACCTAGCACACAACACACAATGGACTGGTCAGTTGTTCCTGTTGCATTGCACCTGTGCTGATAGATGACATCATCACTGCTTGCCACTGCTTGGTTCGGGTTGGCCAGTGCAACTTTTACACTTGAAAAACTTAAACTTTAAACACAAACAAACACAGAACATTAGATGATGCATGTGATGTCTGGAAGGTAACCTGTAGACTGTGCTTTTGATAATGTCCGTGAACTGAATCCAGTGTGCACATTTCTCCTGACAATACAAACAGAAGTGAAAATGGTAATTCATGATCTTGATTATTGTATTGCTCTGTACCACAATGTAAGTCAGTCTTCACTGCAGGGGGCACAGAGAGTGGCCTACATACTGGTTACTTGTTCAGAAAAAAAAAAAAAGTTTAGAAAAACTTGTTTAGAATAAAATAGGGAACTGTTGTGTGCTTTTGAAGCTTTATATGAACTGGCTCCAGGATATATTTGCAGTCTTATTATGTTCCACCCCACCAAGAGATCTCTTAGATCTCAAACCAGCTGCTTCTTGAAATTCCTCGGTCATACTGCCCCAAAGTTGAAATGGACTACAAATGCTTATTAGATCCTCTATCTCTGTAAACCTTTCTGATATGTATTTTTGATTCTATAATTGTTTCTTACGGCATTGCATTTTTTTTTATTTCTTTATTATTATTATTATTATTAATATACAGCATCTTCCAATGTTCGAAATTATTGTAAAATTAAGAAAATTTAGAAAGAAAGAAAGAAAGCTAAGATTGCTAACTTACAGTAAAATCTACACATAATTTGAAACCAAAAGTTGACTTTAATGATTTAATTAGTCTTAATTTAACTGGTTTGATGAAAACTAACTTTGGTGTTCTGCAGTACTGTGGCCAGCCAGACCAGGGGCTGGTAGAATTTCTAATGACATTTTGTGGCCAGAAGGAGAATTAAATTACTGCTGCAGTTTTCACTTTAATTTAATTTAATTTAATTGTTTAACAGAAATGATTTGCTTTATTCAAGGGCCTGGTTTACTGATATAGCCTGGTTGAACAGTGATGTTGTGGTGCGTCCAGCATCAGGCTGACAGAGACTATAGGCAAGGTTGAGCTGGAGATACTTCTTTAATAAAGGGGACACTCTGGAAAGGAGAACAGGAGGAGAACAAGTTGTTTACGGTGTCAAAGGCAGCAGGAAAGTCCATCAGAATAAGAACCAACTATTTGGAGTTTGGGTTTGCCAGTGAAAGCAGAATAGTTTCCATGGAGTCCAGATCCTAGACTGTTTGAGTAGATTGTAAGTTACGTAAGAGAAGCAGAGCGGGACTAGTCTGGTTTGTAGTTTGTAGAGCCACGGTCCTGCAGTCCTTCTCTTCTAGCCCAATCAGCTTTGAAAAACCGAACATAGAAATAAATATATAATTGAAAGTGTAAATCTCCCTGAAATGTTACTACAAAAATAATGTTTAAAAAAATAACTATATATTATTAAAGATTCTGCTTAAAAACATTCCTAAACAAGGGTTGGTCTAACTTCCTTAAAATAATATATTCATATTTATAATGATACATAATGATGCATATTATATTATTTTAAATTATATTATAGTGATTAAAATATGGCAGAATATCATTTTATATAGTTAGTGTTCAGAGGGAGGTTTAGGGCCTAATTTCCTAATTAAAAGAGCGTTCATCTACACTGGGTAGTTGTTAGTGCAAGGGGTAAATCCTATTATATCTAGGAATATCAGTGAATATGGTGGTTAAAATAAACTCATCTTTTCTACAAAAGTTTAAGGGTTCCTGGGTTAGGGTTAGAATGGGGAATAGGTCTAGGTTAAATGCCAAATGATAGACCTTAACATGGTAGGTTTTTAGGATTAAGTCTAAGGCTTAGGCTAGTTAGCTAAATAAATGCACAAAAATAAAAGATAAAAAGAATGTGTACATCACACAATAGCAAAAAAAAAAAAAAAAAATTAAACAAAAAAAATCCTTAGCACCTAATTATCATCCAATGCATTACAGGTGCATGCTGTAGCTGTCACACTTGCTGGTGGGAGATCAAGCACACAATGCAGGAGTCGAATAATACACAGTCTTCAAAAACAATCAGGAAGACTGGCAGACCAATGTAGTGTATACATAAACCATAACCGGCAACTGAAAAAACTAAATGGAGAGACTTCAAACAAATTCAAACAAGGGACTAATGACTTAATTAACTAAACCACAGGTGAACTGAATGAGACAATCAAGAGGGAACAGAAACTGGATCAATGACCAAAACAAAGTGGGAGAACAGGGAAACACAGAAAACACACCCTGTAAGAGAAAAATATAGGTGAAGAAAAAAACAATGACTGTCAGCTACAGCTGCCAAACAAAAACCCTAAAAGTAATGTAAAATAACCTAAATAACTTTACAGAAAAACATTGTTATTTTAAAGATATTTCCCAAAGTATTAGGATAAAACACCTTAACTGAAACAACAACAACACAAAATAATGTTACTGCCAACAGTGTCGACCAAAAACAAAAATTACATTTACATTAGGTAAAAATGAATAAATAGAAAACCTGTTGTTTTAAATTTCCTGAATTATTAATAACAGTTCGCTGTAAAACATGAATCTCTAGCAGTCAACCAGAAACAGAATATATGAAACAAAGTAACTATATGTTACAGCCTCATCAACTACACAGTTACTGTCTTTGAATAAAACAACATGCAGCATAACATCAATCATTCCTGTTCTTCTGCTAGAATGAAGCACAAGCTCTACTCTTCAGCACAACAGTAACCTCACAAACACAAAATGATTTAAATCCCAACACAACATTAACACTAACAGACAGTGGCGGCTCCTGCCAGTTCTCTCAGTTTGCTCGATTAACCCTAAAACCGTATTCTGGACAAATGTGGGCAAAATAATTTTGATTTATTTTTAAAAAATACTTCCCTTGATATGTGCGGTAAAAGACTTGGTTACTTTTTCTAAGTTTGCCTCCTGAACACACACACATTTTTTTGACTCAATTCTACAATGTTAAGTGGGTGAAAAAAAACCCTCAATCTTGTATTTGGGTCAAAATGGGCACCCCATAGAAATGAATGGGAAAAACTGTAATTTAGAGCATTCTTCTTGTTTTTTTGTAAAAATAAATTAATAGATCCAATACAATGCATATCTAACATACACACAAATGAAGGGCTGATCCTGTACAACATTCTCATCATGGCAAAAACTCACACTCATACACACACACACACAAACAATGCATTCAATGAGCCTGTGACAGAGCTGGGCTAATGTCTGACCATGTTTTTTGGTATGATCCAATCAACCACCTGGCACCTGACACCTTCAGAGTCAGATCAAACTGCTACTGCAAGGTTTGTTGTTACTTCCAAATAAAACGTTTATGTAGCATATGCTACCTAAACCTGCAGTGGCAGTTATTTTCTCAGTTCACTGCAAGCAGCACAATGAGAAGGAGGTTTAGTGCAGCAGAAACCCTGGAACCCATGGTATAACTACTATTGTTTGTTCTTGTCACTTATTTAGTTTATGTATGTTCTTACCTGTTTGGTACCAATTAGTTATTTAAATTTGATGTTTTGTGTTTGAAATAAATGATAAATGATCTACTACTTTGTCTTTTCCTTATAGCATGGTCATATTTATCTAAGCATATTTTGGCATCTTTGTATAGTCTCACCTAACACATATATATATATTTTTTTAATTACAATTTTAACTTGTGATAGTCAAAAACTTAAGAGGTCAAATTCATTTTATACAGTGGTTCATAGAGTTCAGCCTATATATATGCAGACATTAAGTACTATAGCCATCTAGTGGCTATTGATATTATTGTTTTTTGTTAATTTAATACCAAAATGAGACACCAGGTTATGGGATTAGAATCCCGCCAAATGTATTGCAGTCACAGATCGAAAAATAATAAGCATAAATAAAAAAATTAAAAACACGTGTAAAATAACAATGCACAAAACCGAAAAATTCAATTCAATCAATTTTTTTAAAATAACAAACAACGCGATCATGGATCAAAAAATAATAAGCGTGAATCAAAAATGTAAACACATTTAAAATTATATTGCACAAAACTGAAACATGAGTTAAAAATTTTCCAAATCGCAAACAAAATCAGGTTTCCTGCTCACGTGTTATATTTTTGTGTGCTTATGGTCTTTCCCCCTTTGCTCTTGTTTCCACGTTCTGCGCTTGCGTTTCTAAAAGTTGCAGTTAGAGTTTCATGTAAATCAGGGCGGGCTTCAGTGTCACTATTGGCCAACAAGTTCTAGATTGACAGCTTCTCCTCTAGCCAATCAGTCCAAGGGGGAGTCATGGCTGCTGTAGGAGGATGGATAACCAGCGTCAGCAGGCAAATGCCGGACAATCTCAGGTAATTAGCCATAAATATTTTGTGTATATATATATATATATATATATATATATATATATATATATATATATATATTAGAGCCCGACCGATATATCGGCCGGCCGATATTATCGGCCGATATGAGCTAATTGCATTTAAATCGGCATCGGCGTTTATAACGGCCGATGAAACATGAGAAACAGTCTCATATTCTTCACTCATGTTATGAGTGTTGCATAGTTTGCCCACCAGAGGGCGGTCTGCAGCTCCAGAGTTGCAACAGCGCCAGAAATCCACAAAGAAGAAAGCGATCAGCCAAGCCACCCAGGTGAGTCTGTCGTTCGTCATGTGAAATGATTGTAGATTTAGTTCATACACTGTATATAAAAACGGTGTGGTAGTTCTAGTTAACGGTCCTATCATCATCACTTCTAAATATTCTGTAACATCACTTACAGCCGCTAATGCATTGCTATATTAGATTAGCCACAAAGCTAATACCATGTTTATCAGTGGAAGAGCGCGAACGTTAATAAGAGGTCGAACTATAAAGTTAGCGTTTAGTGCTTATTCTATTGCGGTGTGTTTCGCACATAATGACCGCGTAATGGGCCTTTCACACAGGACGCGGTATGCACAGCGCTTGGCCGCTGGGTTTAGCGTTGCCCTTCAGATACAACGCGATTTGCCCTGCTCTGCGCTATGGCGTAGGCGGAGTTTTAAAAACTTTTAGCGGGAGCTCTTTCATAGTCTGTTGTTCCTCTTTTCGGTCAGCAGCAAACATGTATCTGTCCCGTTGTAAGAAGCGAGCGATAGCGCTAGTCCTGCTGATGAGAATTAAGAGAGAAGCAAGGAAGAAGAGGCTACCCTCAGGCCCAGGGAACAATTTGGTGAATTCAGGCTGGTTACGTTACTCTAACGCTAATATAGCTTCCTTTTTAGCAGGCCCCTTAAATGCTTGCTATTAACTTGTTTGAAGGTGGTTCTTCTCAAAATTGACAGCGGTGTGTTCATGGCACTAACGTTAACCATTTTGATTCAGACTGCACAAAGAGAAGAGGAGAAGATATACGGGTCCGTTGTGAATGTGTCTGTGAGAGCAAATATAGTGTAGTAACAGTAACTACAGTAGGTGCGTCAGAAATGATTAAATCAGAGGGGACATGTAAATAAATGTGAGCTGAACAAGCGCTTTTTTCTTTTCTTTTTTTTTCTTACATATTGTTTCAAAGCAGCTTTACAGACATAACAGGAAAATGTTGAAATAATATTGTTAAATATAAGGAGGTTAATACCTATTGCTTGACAAATAAAAAAATATATATATATTTCTCATTTTTGCCTATGTAGGAGATCCCTGTTTATTATTATTATAATTCTAATGATGACATGAGTAATGATACATGGTGATATTATTAATACACATGCTTATTCTTTCTATGTCTCTCTTTCTGCCCTACAGATGGCTGAAAAAGGTGAATGATGTAGCAGCAAAAGTGTGGGACTACTTCTGCAAATACTTTAACTTTAACTTTAGTATTATAATTTATTTACAGTACACACACAGACTGTTAAAATCAGCTTCAACTGGAAGAAAGTAAAAGTGTTAAATGTTTAAAATCAGACTGTTTTTTGATCATTAAAAAAAATATACTTTTGATGTGCAATTGTTTAGTGATTGAGACCGTAATCTAAGGCTTTTTTTTACATAAATCCCTTCTGGAAAATGGTTTATACAGCCCACATACATAGAACAGGCAGATATTTTGCCATTGAATGTTATGTAAGTGCAGCTTATAGGAAATGGGTCTAATATCCAGTTAATTTTCAAAATCAAAATATCGGCTTATAAATCGGCTCTTTTCAAGTTAATATCGGCATCGGCATCGGCCCCCAAAAATCCATATCGGTCGGGCTCTAATATATATATATATATACAGTATTGTTCAAAATAATAGCAGTACAATGTGACTAACCAGAATAATCAAGGTTTTTAGTATATTTTTTATTGCTACGTGGCAAACAAGTTACCAGTAGGTTCAGTAGATTCTCAGAAAACAAACAAGACCCAGCATTCATGATATGCACGCTCTTAAGGCTGTGCAATTGGGCAATTAGTTGAAAGGGGTGTGTTCAAAAAAATAGCAGTGTCTACCTTTGACTGTACAAACTCAAAACTATTTTGTACAAACATTTTTTTTTTCTGGGATTTAGCAATCCTGTGAATCACTAAACTAATATTTAGTTGTATGACCACAGTTTTTTAAAACTGCTTGACATCTGTGTGGCATGGAGTCAACCAACTTGTGGCACCTCTCAGCTGTTATTCCACTCCTTGATTCTTTAACAACATTCCACAATTCATTCACATTTCTTGGTTTTGCTTCAGAAACAGCATTTTTGATATCACCCCACAAGTTCTCAATTGGATTAAGGTCTGGAGATTGGGCTGGCCACTCCATAACATTAATTTTGTTGGTTTGGAACCAAGACTTTGCCCGTTTACTAGTGTGTTTTGGGTCATTGTCTTGTTGAAACAACCATTTCAAGGGCATGTCCTCTTCAGCATAGGGCAACATGACCTCTTCAAGTATTTTAACATATGCAAACTGATCCATGATCCCTGGTATGCGATAAATAGGCCCAACACCATAGTAGGAGAAACATGCCCATATCATGATGCTTGCACCTCCATGCTTCACTGTCTTCACTGTGTACTGTGGCTTGAATTCAGAGTTTGGGGGTCGTCTCACAAACTGCCTGTGGCCCTTGGACCCAAAAAGAACAATTTTACTCTCATCAGTCCACAAAATGTTCCTCCATTTCTCTTTAGGCCAGTTGATGTGTTCTTTGGCAAATTGTAACCTCTTCTGCACATGCCTTTTTTTTAACAGAGGGACTTTGCGGGGGATTCTTGAAAATAGATTAGCTTCACACAGACGTCTTCTAACTGTCACAGTACTTACAGGTAACTCCAGACTGTCTTTGATCATCCTGGAGGTGATCATTGGCTGAGCCTTTGCCATTCTGGTTATTCTTCTATCCATTTTGATGGTTGTCTTCCGTTTTCTTCCACGTCTCTCTGGTTTTGCTCTCCATTTTAAGGCATTGGAGATCATTTTAGCTGAACAGCCTATCATTTTTTGCACCTCTTTATAGGTTTTCCCCTCTCTAATCAACTTTTTAATCAAAGTACGCTGTTCTTCTGAACAATGTCTTGAACGACCCATTTTCCTCAGCTTTCAAATGCATGTTCAACAAGTGTTGGCTTCATCCTTAAATAGGGGCCACCTGTTTCACACCTGTTTCTTCACAAAATTGATGACCTCAGTGATTGAATGCCACACTGCTATTTTTTTGAACACACCCCTTTCAACTAATTCAACTAATTGCCCAATTGCACAGCCTTAAGAGTGTGCATATCATGAATGCTGGGTCTCATTTGTTTTCTGAGAATCTACTGAACCTACTGGTAACTTGTTTGCCACGTAGCAATAAAAAAATATACGAAAAACCTTGATTATTCTGGTTAGTCACATTGTACTGCTATTATTTTGAACAATACTGTAGGTGCGTGATTTCACACAGAGCAGCGGTTACTAGTGGTGGGCAGAGCGAGGCTTCATGAAACACTGAAACAGTTGAAGCAAAGTGCCGTATTTGTTTTGAGGCTTCGAAACTTTACCGACACCCGTCTCCACGGTGACACCTAGTGGCCAATTGCCCATGTTATCTGAAACAACTTTGACAACAAGCCATTTAAAAATAAATAAAAATATTTTGTTTTCGTTAATGTGGTGATATTTTAAAATCCTATAATAATATCCTATATAATCCTATATCATAATAATAACTAGGTTATTTTGGTCATGAAAAATGAATAAAACAAATAAATCCACAATGGTCTAATTTTTTTTTTTTTTTTTTAAGATTTTTATTCAAAAATATTAATTGCTCTGCTGTGGAAGGGCTTAGCCTACTTATTTTTTTACTGATAATTTCTCCAGCCTTAGAAAAAATCCTCTCACAAGGGACACTTGTTGCTGGCATGCATAGATATTTTTTAGCAAGGACATACAAATGAGGAAAAATCACAGCTCTCTCTTTCCAGTAACTTAGTGGATCATGGGTTCTTGGCATCTGCTGTGGCACTGTGTATCGCCTGGGTTTCATGGATACGACTATCAAAAAGTTCCCATAAACTGTCCTGGGTTTCTGTTGTTGATGTTGTTGTTGATGATGATGATGATGGGCCTGATGTTGACTGTGGCTCTGAATGAAAGTAAAAACAACAATTTGTTACTAAGTCTAAACTGACAGCATATATGAAGTATAAGTCACATAATTATTCAGATGACATAACTCCATAATGTCAGATGAAGAGTGAAACTGCTTACCAGGAGTTGCTGTGTTTGAACGCATCAGCGAAGCACACTCCAGTGTGATCTGCTTTTCAGCCTCCTGGGCTTTGGCAGGATTTCCAAAACCCACATTTTTGAACCTTGGGTCCAGCAGTGTAGCCAGAGCCAAGGCTCTGAATGACTCGTACCCACCACATCTTGAGTGCAGACCTTCTTGCAGGTGTGTGCCTGTTCAAAACACAAGCAAACCATATTGGTTATATTGATAAAAAATAATATGACAGTTGTGGCCAATACATTACATACAGTAGTTTAAATTTGATAGCGCTGCACCCACTGGCTCTCGTTGCTCATACAAGCGCTGCAACATGTCGTAAGTGCTGTTCCATCTTGTGTCCACCTCCTGCATCAGTTTCAGAGCTGGTCTGCCCATCAAGCCCTGCATCTCCACAAGCTTGTCCTTTGCTTTGCAGCTGGATCTAAATAACCCCACTATCTTTCTGGCTTTCTGTCGTATTTCATTGATGAGTGGGGTTTGATCTAGGGCCTTTTTTACAATTAAATTTAAATTGTGGGCAAAACATGGGACATGCCGAAGGTTCAGTAGCTGGGCACTTAAGATCATGTTGGATGCATTATCAGTCACCATACACTGAACTTTGGTGGTTATTCCCCACTCGGCCATTAGCAAAGCTTTAGCCTCCATGAGATGCTGGGCTGTGTGTGTTTGGTAAAACCTCCTTACACCCAGTACAACAGTTGCCAGCTTTGCCTCTGGTGTTATGTAGTGGCAAGTAACACCAAGGTATCCGTCCATATTAATGGAGGACCACATGTCAGCTGTAAGGCTAACAAAATCTGCCTTTTTTAGGTCCTCCATTGTCTTCTCCTTAGAAATGTTGTACCTTTCGGTTACCATCGTTTTAAGTGCCTTCCGGGATGGGAGGACATAGCTTGGATCAAGTTTGTTCACAAAAGCCATGAAACCCTCATCCTCCACGATAGTGAAGGGCTGCAAATCCTTTACCACCATGTCTACAAGAGCCTCATCCAATTCCCTCTGTCTGCCTTTTAAAAGAAAATAAAGATAAAAGATTAAAAGTACTTTCACAAAACTAAATTTAAAAAAAAATAAAAGCTTTTTCAAGTTTGGAAAAGTTTATGCTCAGTGTGCAAAGACAGATCAAATACAATATAAAATTACAACAATTAGGAAAACCAAAATGTTGTCTTCAAGCCTATAAAAATATCTATGTAATACAGTGACTAAGTTTGTGAGATGTTACATTTACATATTCAGAGTGAAGCTGTTTTCAACATGATTGGGAGTTTTGGAAAAGATTGACGTTACGTTGTAAGGCTGGTGGACACAAGCCTAAGTCTATTTAAAACTATGGACTTTCTAAACAGTGTTACATGAAGTACATATTATATCAAACAATGTATACCTTGTTTAGATGGCCCAGCAGTGTCAGTAGCAGGCCTAGGTACAGGGGGAATGTTACCATCCTCTGCACACTGCAAAATGGCAGGATGAGTGCTCCTCAAATGGCGCATCATGGATGATGTATTGTTGAAGTAGGCTAGCTGCCTATCACAATACATACATCTCACTTTATTTGGGGTTTCCAAATGGAAATGCTCCCACACCACAGATTTACGGCATCTCTTCTGTGGAGCCTCCATTTCTATCTATTCAATTAATGTCTATATATATCTATCCATCTATGAATCTATATATTTATGAAAGTATATATATATATATATATATATGAATCTCTCTCTCTCTCTCTCTATATATATATATATATTAATATATGAATCTATATATAAATTTATATATCTATGAATCTATCTATCTATATATATATATGAATCTATCTAAATTCTATATCTCTAACTACTGTGCTATCTGTCAATATCTAACTTAGCCTATATAAATGTGTCACTATATCTATCCTAACTATCTGTCACTGTCTTTAGTTTATCAGTAAATATATTTAACTTAAATGTAACCTAAATATAACTAACTAAATCGCACTATAAATGTCAATAAATCGTAAACGCTATCTCAAAATCTTTCTCCTCTCACAAAAACCCACGAGGTGAAGGTGCATTAACTCCTCTTTTAAACTTTGTGGCAGTTGAGACAGATGTGCGATTGTGTGGTTTGTTCCCGCCCCTGTCAATCAAACGCAGACTCGGCAAGCGTGCCACCTGTCGGTCGAGACACTTATGAAACGCGCAGAAGCTTCGTTTAGCCATAGTCACGTGACATGGGTGTTTTGAATCACAGTTCGGAGCAGTGTTTCGAAACATCTACGCTTCGGGATCTCGACACTGTGTCGAAACGTTAGTTTCGCGTCAGCCATCCCTAATTAGCGGTAGCAACGTTGTTTGTGTACCTTGTTAGGGGCCTACCATTAACTTCAAATTACGTTTGACGTACCATTAAATATTAAAGTTTGTTAGCGTGTTAAAAGTCTATTGAACAATATAAAAAGAATGTTGTTTGACTGGAATGATGGAAGATAAATTTGCAACACTAACCATATATTTGTGCATGTTAAGTCTTTCAGGAGATTGTGTGATATACATTAACTTCAGAGTTCTTAAAAGAAGTTTTTTTTTTTTTTTTTTTTTTTGCACTGTTGAGGTGTGTTTTCTCTAATACTATGCATGTGCAGAACTGTTCTGTGTACCAGTTGAAGTTGTAAGCATGTGAATGCAAAACAATTTGTTTATTTTATTTTATTTTTATTATCTATACAAAATATAATGGACCGGTTCATAATTCCTTATAACTTTTAGGTCTAGTTTCACAGACAGGGCTTGGATTAAGCCAGGATTAGGCTGTAGTTAAATTTAGAACATTGAAGTAGCTTTTGTAAACATGCATTTAGAAAAAAAAAAAAAAAAAAAAAATATATATATATATATATATATTACTGATGTGCATCTTGAGACAAAACCATGGCACTGACACCTTTTTTTTTTTTTTTTTGTAATACCCAATAGTTGCCAGATTCTGTCCTGTTGGAAATTCTTCTTTACGTGATCCTGGAGGAGGGGTGATGCTACATTACTAAGTCCGTCTTTGGTTTGTTCCAAATTCAGAAGTCTGCTGTACTTTATACAGACTCCTTTCGAAAGCGGGCACAATACAGCTGGCTTGACTGAGTATCTTCTTTTACATATTTGATTAGAGGTTTAAAAAGGTGCCATAACATTACATTTCTCAGTTGCCATGTCTTTATGTTTATCTTTGTAATAATGCTGTTTTCATGCTCATCTCAATATACAGGTGGAACAAAATGGAGAACAAGTCTAAGCCATGTCAGGAATTCAACAAAATGTACAGGACAACTAGAGCCCAGATACAGATCCCCTGTAAAGACCTTGTTTTTTCTCCATTTTGTCACCGGTGGAGTTTTGGTTCCTTGTCGCCTCTGGCTTGCTTCATTGTGGTCCCTTCATTTACAGTGATATCATTGACATGATTGCAAATGATTCCACAGATACTATTTAAACTGAACCGAGCTGAAGGATGACATCACTGAATTGAATGATAAACTGACTACAAACTGAGTTTACTAATGTCCTTCTGCATTATTGACTGACACACTATTTTCCTATTTAATACTGTAAAGTTGCTTTGCTTTGATCTGTATTATTAAAAGCACTATATAAATAAACGATGCTTGACTTGACCATGTTGCAAGAGGAAAATGAGGAGAGATGCACATCCACCCTGGGTTTTACAGTGATTGGTGCAAGATGCTGGAGAAGTTACTCTGTATACCTCATCAGTTCTGGGGGGTATTCCAAAAAGCAGGTTATGTGACATACCTGTGTATGTATAAGGGTAAGTTCGTGGATAACCTCAACGTTCGGTTCCAAAAACAGAGGTAACTTTCTGGGTATGTATGTAACCATAGCAACTGACTCTCTGAAGATAACCTGCTCGAGAGCAGGTTATGTTTCAGTGTAACTTCGTTTCAGAAGGTTGGTGAGCATGGCGTGCCCTTTTGACGAGGATCCTGTGGACGTTGAAGCACAAATTATACGAGGTTTTTTTCATCGGGAGAGGGTTATAAGACCGCGTATTGATGTGTTTGCTTACCCTAATGAATATTTAAAAGAGCGTTATCGTTTTTCAAAAGATTCATTAGTTTATTTAACACATCTTTTAAAACCGCATATCGCAAATGTGACAAACCGCGGCTCTGCGCTTAGCACAGAAAACATTCTGTGCATAGCACTTAGGTTTTTTGCGTCTGGCCATTTTTTGTACAGTGTGGGCGATTCAGAGCATGTGGGAAAGGCAACTGTGTGTAGAGCCGTTCGTACAGTGTGTCTGGCACTTAAACAGTTGTTACCCACGTTTGTACAGTTCCCTGGCCATAAACCTCTGCTTGTTATTAAAGACGAATTCCACAGAGTGGCAGGTTTGCCCTTTGTAGTAAAATATATGACGCATATTTAATATTTAGTCATATTATTAATATCTATACATGTATTCCTTATGCACACACTTCATACTTCCATAACTTTCTGTTTCAGGGTTTCCAAATGTAATTGGGTGCATTGATGGCACTCACATTCCTATTAAAGCTCCATCAATAAATGAGGGAGACTATGTTAATAGGAAATCTATTCATAGTATCAATGTGCAGGTAACAACTTAATTTTTTCCCCTTCTTAAAATCATCAAAGTCATTACTTTTTCCACTAACTATAGGTAATATGTGAGGCAACCCAAATCATCACCAATGTCGAGGCAAAATGGCCAGGATCTGTGCATGATGCCAGAATTTTCCGCGAGTCATCATTATGCCAGACATTTCAGCAGGGTATGATTTGCTTTATACAATTTTTGTTTTTTCGTTTTTACTATATTTGTGTTGTACACTTCAATCATTACAGGACAGTACAATGGTTACTTGCTGGGGGACAGAGGATACCCTTGTCTGCCCTATTTAATGACACCCTACCCTGAACCTGAGCCTGGACCACAGACACGGTTTAACCTGTCTCACAGCCGAACACGGGCCAAGGTGGAGATGACTATAGGGATCCTCAAATCTCGGTTTCAGTGTCTGCGTGGGCTCCGGGTTAGTCCAGAGAGGGCATGCGACATTATTGTGGCTTGTGTTGTGCTTCACAATATTGCCACTATAAGAGGAGAGAGCCACCCTCCTTGTATTGAGGAAGATGGCCCAGAGGAACACCGACAGATTTTAGAGGCCAACAGAGACGGAAGACTTTTGAGAGACAGGATTTGTCAAAATTACTTTTATTAGTTTTTTTTGCACTGGTCTGCCAGGCAGTTTATTTCTTCATTTCCTGAAAAACAATAAAAGTAAAATTCATTAAAATGTTTTTTTTTTTATATTGCTTTACACATACATACATACATACATACATACAGATAGATAGATAGCTAGATAGATAGATAGATAGATAGATAGATAGAGACAGACAGACCACTTTTAACATGCAACAGATTAATATTCAGACAAGTTCTCACCTTAAGGCGATTCTCAAGTAATTCTATTTCAAGTGCTGCTTTTTTAATGAGGAGCCTTTTCTCTTCCATTTGAAGCTGTATAAGGTCCATCTCCATGTCACTTTTTCTTATTTGTTTTTGAAGATGGACCTTATACAGCTCCTTTGCTGGCAACTAAGGTGGAGAAATGTAATAAATGAGATTGTTTCGTCAGACAATAAAATTAAAATATGGACACATGGACACAAATTCTTACCCTGCTTAGATTGTGTGCTGAGGCTGAAGGACCCTCATCTGTGGGCAGATCCCTAGGTATGTACTATGAAAGGACAATGACCGTTTGTTATTCTAATGCAAAAAGGGGCCATACACCATAATGGTATGCATCATACCTCAGTGGATCTACCAGCATTGTCCACTTCTGTCACAGCAGATGTGGTCTCTTCATCGTCATCATCATCTTCATCCTACAAGACAAATATTCAAGTATACATTATTTGGCAAAAAAAAAAAAAAAAAAAAAACCCTAAAAGTACCTGACAACAAATCACTTACAACTGTGACAGACTGTGTTCTTTCTGGAGAGTCCAATAATACAATCCGTCCATCAGTATCTATAAGAACACACAACCCGTTAAATTCTCAATATTATCAAAGAAAATAATACATCATATGCAGTTAAATAAAATAAGCCTACATAAATTAATCTTGTTCAAAAAGCCTTTAAGTGACAGAGATAGTAATTTATCAGGATAAAAAATGAAAACAAATCATAGAGGTAAACTTACATGTCACCCTTTTTTCACCATCACTTGTGGTGCATAGTATGTGTGATGAAGTGCCCCCTGGAATGCCAGCAACCACTGGTCACCCTTTATTAAGGGACAGAGCCAGCTCCTCAGATGGGGTGAGGGGAGGTGGTGGTGGCCCCCCGCCAGTTAGACGGGCTTCAGTCTTTTTTCTGTTAGCTGCATGACAGAATGAATATACTAAATCCTGTTATAATAATAGTTCAGTAATTGTGTAATCAAATATTACCTTTTTGCAGAATGTTTTTATGTTTCATTTTGACTTGGCTTAAAGTTCTTGTGGCTCCAGAAGGATTACACCTTATTAAATAAGAAATATACATTATTATTTCAAGCTAAAGAAATAAAATGGCAGGAAAAGTAAATGCTTTCATAGTGATTTAACATATTCAAAAGTATGTATAAGTCATACTTCATTATTTTGCATTTCAATAAAACGGGAGCCAATAACAAATTTGTAATTTAATACACTCACGCATTTACTCTGTCCGTTATTTTTTGCCAAGCCAACTCTCTTGCTTTAGCCGATGCAGCTGTATTGCTTCTTTTTAATATTATTGGCTTAAACTCCTCATAAGCATGCATTAAAACTTCCAACTCCGCCTCTGTGAAATACGCGGCTCTCTTTTTTTCGCTTTGAGTTTCCATGGTGACTCGTGAAATCGGCGATCCATTGAAAATGTCTTTATACATGCACCGTGCACGCGCATTAACTCTGGGTAACCAGTCAGAGGTTGATTAAGCTATCTCTTCTCAGGTGTTTTGGAACCGACATACTCATGGTATGCCTGTTTGGGGTAAATCAACCCAGAGGTTATAGTTTATCAAATGGTAAGTTAACCAAGCTTTCTGGAATACCCCCCTGATCTAAGAGTCTTGAAAATACCTCCAGATTGTTGTTAGTGATTCTGATTGATATTTTAGTCTGCTTGCTTACTGGATATATTTTATACTGTTTACATTGTAAAGCACTGACTTTGACAACTTACTAACCCAGTTACAAATTTAACAGCTACTTTATACTATATATATATATATATATATATATATATATATAGTTGTTTCTTGAAATACTACAAATATAACCGCAAATTATGATTTTAAATAAAGGTCTCTGAGACTTCTCTCTTTTCAGTCATTTGTGTATATAGCCTATAATAAATATACAACATACACCCAGTAAGTGCCACTCTCGTATATAAATATAAATTGTTTTATTTCACACAAACAATGATACATGCATGCATAAACATTCAGCTGGAAATTAACGTTTAGCAAAATGATCTTATTTCTTTGTTTATATTTGATCAATATTTTAAATCAAATAATATACAATACTGACCTTTATACATATTTAAAAAAGTATTAAACATAATCATAAGTGTATATAATTATTTATTTGTCTTGTTGCCGCCGGCAGCCTCCTCCAATTTCCGGGTATTAGCGACAGCTGCCATCCGGTTTTATTGGCAGCCACTTCCTGCTGCCAGTGACAGCCACTTCCTGCTGACAGCTGCCGATTTTTCGCTGAACCCCCTCTCGAACATTCTTGCGTGCAGATACAACTATGGGAGAAGCAAGCATAGTTCAGCATTAAAAAAAAAACAAAAAAAAAAACCACCTGAAAACAGGGTTGCCAACTCAAACATTTGGCTTTATCTCACATTATTAGGCTAGCCAACTAAATCTCAAAACCGAAGACAACAAAAAAAAAATCTACTGGTAGGATTTTTTCCACCGGCATGTGACATTTTTAAACAAGTGGTTCATTCATAAATCTGCAAGATCTTATTTTTTGATCATCATTCTTAATCCGGTCTGGATGTACTCTGACAACAGTGCCATTTTCTCAATTTTTTTTCAAAATTGTTATTTTTTAATGAAACTTGCATTCAGTGTTGATAGAGAATGCACCATTTAGTAGTAGGCCTATCTGTGCTGACTTTTCAATCCCTGTTATGGTCAAAGATTTTATTAAGCTCCTATTTGAAGCTTTTTGAAATGTGTGAAGGCCACTACGAATTAGAAATAGAAACTGTAGACAGACGAGGTTTATGCCGTTTATAGCGTAAATTCTATTTGCCACACTGTGCAGAATTTTGCCGCACCTTGCATAATTCAACCAGTAAAATACGTTATTCAATTAGTAAATAACATCAGATGTAATATCAGGTAGTTATCTAAATAGCAGGAAACATTAATAAAGTTTCTTTAAAAGTGCATCTAGTAAGTTACAACAAAGTATATTTGAAATTAACAGCATTAGGTTTAAATACATAAAAAAGAAAGGCATTGTTTCACAAACATGGCTTAGATTAAGCCATTAGGCCTCATTTAAATCAGGATTTTTAACTACCTTTTATAAACGTGCCTTAGAAATAAAAACATTACTGGTAAGAGAAACAATTGCCCTGAAATATTTAAGATATGTCAGTGCAAGATGTTTTCATTTAAAACAGGTCACACATGCATTTTAGACTGGGTTTAGGCTCAAAACCTTGTCTGTGAAACCGGGACAATGAGTTAAGTTACCAAAATCTCACTCCACCCAGGCAGCCCAAGTTTGCAAGCCTTACAAAAATAACGTTACACCAAACAAAAGACTCTGTTACAAGTAACGTTACTTACCATATTCATCTGAGCTGTATTTGTTGGTAACTTTCCTCCCACAGCGCGTTGCTTTTCTTTTCTCATCCATCTTGCTCACATGATCTGCTGGTTGGCGCGAAGCGGTGGTTAATGGCTCGATTAGCGCCACCCCATCGTCCTCGTCGATTAGGGACATGGTTTGGATTGTAATTACTGTAATTCCCCCTCTAAACCCTACGTGAAGTTCTGGTGCGTCTTGGATATCTTTACAGTTATCCCAGTTTGTATATACTTCCAAAGACTGTGCAATACCATCAAGTTTTACCTGGGTTAAAATTTTTATTATGTTTAAGCCCCCCTGCATGATTGAAGCAGGTTCTGATATTGCACCGGAAATGGGCGGGGCAATCTCTGGTGTTTTTCGTGCCACCTGACCCGAGATTAATTTATTATTAGCGCCAAGTGTGGTTCTTCCTGGTTAGGAGCACGCTCATGGACGTGAATGAAGTCAAGTGTGTTTTGGTAAAGAATAACAGCAATGTTGCATTCAAAATTTTTACTTTTTTCGATTCAGAAGCCCACAACTAACAGGAAACTCAAACTCATTAAATGGCTACAAAGCAAAACGTTACTAGCAAGGAGAGTAAAGTGCTCAAGATGTGGCCATAATATGAGAATGAAGAGAGCTACATCTCGAAATCTCGACGGATTTCATTGGTGAGTTTAACCGATTTGTTGTTCACATATTGCTGAAATAATTTCTAGGGATGTTATAGGTTAACAAAGAGGAAACAATATTTTCTCTAAATAAACAACTTAACATTAACGTTATTCTATCAAGCTACGTAGTTCGAATGGTGTAAAGGCTTGAGATTGATCTGGGGAGATATATATATATATATATATATATATATATATATATATATATATATATATATATATATAATCTCGAACAAGCCTATCAACAGACTCGCGCATTAAGTTACTTATTGACATGAGGTTGTTGTGCTGCATGGTAACGAAAGCATATTGGTTTAATTAGGGGTGTGACGACGAGACAGCCAATGTGAAACTGTCGAAATAGACCTTGCTGAATCGTTGTTATACAGGAATACGATTGCGTGGGTGTTTGAATCTAGATCGCCAATCGCCATCTTTAAGTGATTTAAAGCAGCACTATTTAACTTTTATGCGCTCTAACGGTTAACAAACAGAACTCCACGTGTCCCGCGGAAGAACATTCTAACCGGAGCAACTTCTCTAAGTTTGTCTATGGTGGTCCACGCAGGTATGTGTTAATGTTACTCCGCAGCGGTGACGACCGAACAGGCTACAATAGTCCAAACATTAAGTGTACCGTAGTGATTTGGGATGAGACAAAACGTTGTTTGGAAGATGAATATAAGTGGCCAGATAAAATAAAAATACTAAAGTAAATTAAGACTAAATAATTTTTATGCTCCATTTACACCATTCAGGCTTAATATTAAATTAATAATTGTTAAAAAGTAAAAGTGAAAGTAGTAAGCTTTGCACTTGAAACAAAGACCGCATTAAAGAAAAGACTGCACAAAAGCTTCTTCCTGCTTTGGCAATGGGCTTTACTTCTGCAGAAGTAGTAAACGCATTGGCTTTTCATTTTTGGGGAATTTTTTTTCTTTTTACCACTATTTATTAATTCTTAGTCCAGGTAAAATACTGTTGTCTGCATAACCATGTTTTGACATTTATCACCATCACAGGATGTGCAGACATAAAAGTCATCGAGGCAAGAAAACCAGCCGATCAGTGCGAGTCGGGTCTCTCTTCGAGAGATCAAAACTCAGCTTGTCATCTTGGCTAATATTCATTTACAGGTGAGTCTGTTGTCGGACAGCAGAGATGGAATAGTAAAATGTTACAATGTTCCAAGTTTGATTGTTTTAATTTCAACAACTCTGCTTTTCCCATTCTGAGTCAGCATTGTGTACTTCACAGGTTTGCTCAGGGATTGCGGATTAGACAAATTGATATGATGCAAGATGGCATTGCAAAAAGTTCCAGAACCCTCTCTAAGATGGCTCGTATCATGAGGAAAGTTTGCCACTGTGCTATAAAACGATACAGACGAAGACATGGACAAATGATTGGAAGTGCTCGAGAATTTGCTGTTCTTGATGAAAGTAACTTCCGTCATAAACGAAAGGTAAATTTAGAACCTGTTATGCAAATTCACACTGCAGTTGCCCACCACTGTTGTCGTTTGAACGCTTCTATATAATATATATGAATTCTGCTAATAAGAACAGTGTAAAACACACTGATGATTAATGAGCTGCTGGATTCATGAATATTAATCAGGTTGTGTGCATTCTTTCAAACTGATTAGCCGAAATCAAATCAGTGACCATAATAGGTGAGCGCCAGCCAATGAGATTGTCGTTTGCACATTTAGTTCCGCTCAATAATGGAAAACCTGTCAGTTCTTTAAAGCAGGAAAAATCCAAAGGAACTCCGTTATTTTAACAGTAAAATAAACACAAAATATCATTTACATGTAATGTGTCAATTCTTCATGTGTACACATGACTTTCGTGCTCTCTGCTTTGTGATGATGACTCGTGCGCCTTTACACTAAAGTTTACGGTACATCAAATACAGGTGTGCTGTGCATCCATTGAGATGACTTGAAAATAGAACCGATCCTGAAACTCTGAAGTGCTCCATCTGAGTGTTCGGCAAGTGAAAATATATTTGTGATAAACCTAAACTTGGCCTTCAACTTACTCACTGGCGAGTAAAATCTGAGAGTTTATTAGCCTATTGGCTAATATTATATATCATTTAGTCGCCCAGAGTGAAGATTAGTGGGTGATTTACTCACAATGTAGAGAGTTGTTCAAATGAAAAGCCCCCAATGTTTATGATGGATGGATGGGGATAGATGTACTTTCTTCATCTTCATACTTCTTGGTCTGCCATTTATAAAGCTCCTGCAGATTTTCCTTTAATTTCTCACCTTTTTGTATGTTTAAACATGTTAAATGAACATAATTACATAATATTGTAGTATTTCTCTTTTTAATTAAATATTTAACTTTTTACAGTATGGACGAGGGAGAGCATCAACAACATGGAGGCGAAAAAAATGGGTCTTTGGCATGCTAGGTGTGAGGGATAAATGCAGACACCCAATCTTGCGGCTTGTGAAAAGAAGATCAAGACCTCACCTAATCCCCATAGTTGTAAAACATGTGCGTCCAGGCACTACCATTATTTCAGATGAGTGGAGAGCCTACCGGGGGGCTTTGGCCAATATGGGCTACAAACATTTTACAGTGAACCATTCCCAGTGGTTTGTAGACCCACACAGTGGAGCTCATTCACAACACCTTGAAAGAGCTTGGTTGACATACAAAACAAGTGTATGGAGACTAAGAGAGAATAGGACAGAGAACATGCTGAAACATCAACTCTCTCTCATAGAGTGGACTCATTGGCTTGGTGAAAAAAATAAACGGGGGCCACTTGGGCGCCTAATAAAAGATATTCACCATCAATTTCCTGTTTAGAGGACAACACACTGAACTTTTGATTGTGTTTTATGTAATATTTAAGTAAAATACAAGTTAACTTGTCCTCTTGATTTAAGGTGCACTGATATTTAAAAGCTTTGTTTAATAAAATGTGTATTTTACCTTTTTAATTTCTGTGCTTTAAGTGCTGGGTAATATTTATCTTGAAATAATCATCTTGAATATACTGTTGCAAAATAAGAGTCACCTTTGTAGATGTTAATTGAGATTATTTAGATAATGACTTCACATTACGTAATCATTAACAACTCATAAACTAACATGAATTCATGACTTGTTGATGTATCATTATGTCATGACTTTACTTGGGGGGGCACATTATTACTAACTCATCATTTATTACTTATAAAGTAACATTAATTCATGACTTGTTGATGTATCATTATGTCATGATTTGTCTTTGTGGGGCACATCTTTAAAAAGTTATCAATTACACATGTTCTATACATATTCAACTTATCTAAGTCAGGAATTTGGTCCTTTTCTGTGGTTTGTAAATAAGTTGAAGAGAAGAGGTCCTGTGGCTGCATTTGGATGGAGAAGGAACTGAACGGTAAGAGCAAAGTTGATCATTTGAAGTGGCGATAGTGGCCCAAAAGAAGAGCCAGACAAACGTCTGATATAAAGACAGTAAGCCAAACCATAACGTAACAAAAGTGATAATCAGCATCTCTATGCTAACTGATTTCAATTTGGAAAATTGCGTCTGCTTAATGTTATTGTAGGACAGCAGTGGAATCACTCAAAACCGAATGATAAAGTCGTTTTTAATTATGAATGCATCATTGTGCGCTGGATGAGTTAGGTTAAACGCAAATATTGCAATAAATCCACTGTCTTTCACTGATGTTTGTGACAGAGCTGGTGGCAAATTTATAAATTGTGTCATTTTCATACATCTTGCTTCTAGAACGTGTGGTTTACTGTAGTTTATCTCAAAGTGTTAATTAATACATTAACTATTATGCAGGAACTAACATGTAATTAAGGTAGTGTTATTCATGCAGTATTTCATATGACTCATGTCATAGTTAAGTCAGTTCTTCATTAGCTCTTGATTAATACATGTCTTAACTCATCATTAGTTCATAGTCAAGTAATTATTTATTCAGGTATTAGTATTTGATGATTCATGTACTGTTATTGTAAAGTGTTACCCGTGATGTTTATCAAGTTCAGCTGACAACTGAATTTGCATAGCTGTCCCCGTCTCTTTGTTTTTTTTTTTTTTTTTTTGTTAGTTTTTAATTTTTACCTTGTAGTTTTTAATAGTTTTTAAATATTATTGGATGTCACTGTTCCCACCAGTAGTTGCACAAGTTAAGGTTACGTACGATGACGAAAGCACGTTAGGGCTAGCCCTCCCGGAACTCATTGAGATTGCATTGCAGTGGCTGCAGTTCGAAAAAAAAAGATCTTTGAATGGAGGTCTATGAGAGCACTCTGGGCGATTCACAGTTTGACAGAAATCGCCCAAAAAGGGGCGGTACTACACAGAACGCGACTCGACGCTGATTTGACTATTTAGAGGCAGCAAAAACAGTCTAGAATAGTGAAAGCTAGCGTAACACTGTGGTTGAATGTAAAATAAAAAAAAAATCCCTCCCTTTCCTTTGGTGGTGCGTTGCCCAATCACCTAATGGAGAAACCGCCACTGCTAACAGATCTACCTTGATTTCAGCATTCTTCACTTTTTACAAAGCATTTTTTTCCCTGTCCAATCCTAATTTCTAGGCAGGAGGGAGCAAGAGCAGGAGCAGGAGGAGCCAGGTGGTCTCCAGACCGCAGCCATGAATACAGCCCACAGTGGAGCCGATGGAAGAAAGGCTGAAGACTCCAGGGGGTGCGACTGACAGAGGTGGAGCAGGTGGGACAGCTGCAGAAACAGGGTGATGGGGAAGATCTGGAGGGCGAAGGTGGAGCAGATGCTCAGGTGACTGAGGTGTAGGCAGGGATCTGGAAGGCCATATATATATATATACACGGATTAAAGGCTAAATGTTTTCATTTCGATTCATTCTTGGTAAAATAAATTAATTCATGAATTAAAGAACCTTGCAGAGTGAAATGAGAACGGTCCAGCATTTAGAAATAATTCTTATTAACATTGTATTATTTAATTTTTTTTCAAACTGCTAACACTTTGCGTTTTTGAATAATGGCTTTACTGTATGACCAAAAATTGAGTATTTTCTGTTTCAGCTGTTTGATCACACTGGTTCCTCATGCGCACATATTCATTGAAAACAGCAGCTATTCACCGAGCCATTCGGCATGAGCAGTGGTCCAGTTTGGCATATGTTTGCTAGTTATGATTTCTTTCCATCTATACTGAAATACACATAAACTACAAAGCCTATTTTACCTAAAGAATAATAGGTAAGCTTCAAATGGGCAACATCATGAATATAATACGTTTGGATTTGTCCCGAATGAGAGAAGTAAACCCAAGCTTACCTCATGTTTCGCTTTAAATTATTATAATTTTTTTAATTTTATTTTTATAGCTAAGCCTCTGATCTTCAGATATAAGGGACAGATTCATCTTTAACCCAGTACCTCATTCTGCCTGCATTCATGGAGTTTAGGATCTTATATGCGTTTTGGATTGAACATAATAAAGATACACGAAATTGTCAAACTATAAGCTTACTTTTTTTTTTTTTTATTAAGTCAGTTATATCTAAAATCAGTTTGGTAGACATTGCTTTTCTAAAACAAAATCCATGTGTGAAAAGGGATCCATTTTGAGTGAATTGCTTTCAAGCATATACCGTATTTCTCGGACTATAAGTCGCACCTGAGTATAAGTCGCATCAGTCCAAAAATACGCCATGATGAGGAAAAAAACATAAGTCGGATTTATTTAGAACCAAGAACCAAGAGACAACATTACCAAAGAAAGCATAGAGCGCCCTCTCGCGGCTGTAGACGGTAATGTTTTCTCTTGGTTCATTTCTCTTGGTTCATGTCAAATTAATTTTGTAGTCCAGAAAATACTGTAGTTACATTTTCATTTCAAGCCAAGAACACATGTATTTAGAAACAGTGATACCTTTCTTCAAACTACTCCAGGAGTCAAATATAATTTTGTCTCTAGTTTTTCCCTATCAGGAATTAAACCTTAATGTTCAGTGGTAATGGCTTGGATAAAGTGTTATATATTTAAAACACTTAATAGACACCTGATGAGAATGACATTTAAATCCACACATCTTGATAAATTCAAATCGTTCCCCAAAAAGTAAGAATTCTGTAAGAGGGAGTCAAAAACGTGTCCATGGCAGACATTATTGATGGATTGACCTTATCACCTTCAGAGCTGCAGAGGGTAGGTCAGGCTTTATGGTTGGACTAAAAGTGTTGAGGTGTTGATTTACTGCCTGCAGAGGCAACAGGAATTGAGACTTTCACACTGTCTGGAAACTGGAAATTCTGACAGAATAATCATAAAGAATGTATGATTTCTTCATTTGAACCCGTGAATTGGTCTAGGTCACCAGCAGATGGCATCAAACCACTCGCCATCACAGATTCTTACAAAAGTATGCCATATGAACCAGTGCTATATCAATGCCCTAGCATCATGAAGGCTGCTTTGGCATGGGACGATTCAGTAAGTATGATTCATATTTCCTTAAGAAAATGTAAAAATGTAGTCTATTCCATCATACATTTGCAACTATACAACTATTGATTTTAATGATATATCATCTGTTACTAGATTCTGATAATGCTACTTGGAATGTAGTGCTATCAAAGCTTAAAATGTGTAGTTTGAGGTTCATTAGAGTAACAAAGTATCACTTTTTCTTAATAATACCACCACTTCAGTAGCTATGAGTATTAACTTGTCATCTAGTGAAGTTTGTCCTGTGCTGAAGAATAGCCTGTGGTCACAGTATGTGTTTACAGGGGATGGAGTCAAGTTGTCACTCCATCTATTAGACAGATGTTAACCACTGCATCTACACATGTCAGGATACTTACAAATCTTGACTAGATGTTCTCTGTACTGGACATTTGACCACTGAAGAATCTCAAACAAGGAGTCACTAGGGCCACACAGTGTATTTGGTGGTGGTGATATGTGAAAGACTTGCTTTTGTGTATCAGTAAAACATTTTGTGGAACCATACACCTAACCATAAATAACAGCTGTAGAGCTAAATATAATTTTTAATTTTTGATCTCTTAAACCTTTACTTATCTTTAATTAGTGGTAAACTAGCATCTTTAATGCATCATCCACATTTTCAGGGTTTGGCTCTTAGAAATCTCCCAATTTTTTGTTTTACTGTACATCCAAAACTGTGCACAGTGAAATGAAAACTAATGTGGCAAAAAAAAAAAAAAAAAAAAAAAAAAAACAGAGGACATCAATCACTAGCAGTTTTCATCTTCCGCTACTAATAACTTTCAAATTACTGATGCATTCAACCTCCTGACCTCAAACAAATCTAATCACACACACAAATGATGATTCATGTTGCAAGTCAGAAAGAGAAGAGAGAAAGAGTATATAGAGAGTTCACTCAAAAAAAACAAAAAACAAAGAAAAAGACAGTTTTGGGGAAGCAGATACTGTGCCCTCAGGAGACAAGTGCACGACACAGCAGTAATTCAGCACGCAATCTTTAATTCCAACTTCAAATCAAAAGAATAACCAGAAGACAGACAAAACAGAGACACCTAAGAACAAACAAAACATAACAGTGATTGGATGAAGATTAAGAGAGGACTGAGGACTTATAAGCAAAACCAAAACAAAGGGAATTAACGAAATGATTCATACAACACAGGTGAAAACTAATGAATGATGATTAACTAAATGAGAACAGGGACTGAACCAAATAAGGGCAGACAGGAATTAAAAAAGAAACCAACATGTGACAGCTGTTATGTAAATCAATATTGTCCAAATTACTGGCCAGTTGCTCAGCCCTGTTAAAAGAGTTGATTTGATATTACCACAGAAACCTACATTTAGACAAATGAAAATAATAGTAATACGATAAACTATAGACTAGCTACAAGTATTGCAGTTAAACCTTTCTAATGCAATTAAAGCTCACTTATTTGAGTTGCATTTTGGGAGATGGAGCTGTCAGAAGTGTACATACAAGTAAGCTCGGAAAACATGACATTATAGTGCTATTTACTTTTAATTATTTTTTTTTTTTACTTTTAATTTTCTTTTGCCAAACAGATTTTATTGGTTTTGTATATTGTTTAAGATTATCACACTTGGAGAAAATACTTTATTTTATATAGTCCATTTAAAACATTTTACGAACAATAAGTAACATTCCAAGGAATTCTTATTAAAGCCCCATTCAGATTGCACATGTATAGCCTGATTTTGGCACAATCTGTTTGACGTAGGGTGTCGTGGTGATTCTTATACAACATTGGCCGTCGGGAAGCACAATTCAATTGTGAATGGTCCGGTAGCATCGTATAGTCTGACATGTTTCTTGTTCATGACATGACAAGATTTTATGTATCAAAAGTACATAATCTGACACAGTGACTGTCGTAACCAACCAAAAAGTTAAGAAAAAATAAAAAAAATTTGTAGACTGATCGGGGTCACAACTGTTGACGTGTTTACAAAGTGACTTACATTATAGTCAGTAGAACATTTTTGCAGAAGTAGTAATCCAACACTGAACAAACACAGACTTGCCTACTCATACAGGATTCTGTGTGCCTTTACTAGTCAGATTCATTGGAAGATGGCAGCCGTGAGGCTTGCCACAGTACAAACAGTGTTCCTGTCTGTCATGTTAATATCTGCGTTATTTGTTTGTGAAGTGTCATGCTTAATCCAGTACACTCGATCGGAGCTCCTAAACCTCAGATACACTTCTCACAGTGATCTGGGTCCATCTACATCCTTGCTGGAGAAATTACGGGAATTAATCATATCAAGCCACTCAACACCAAGGCTGTCGACCAAAAAAGGCCGTCGCTCAGGAACCTTTGCTAGGTTCAGGAGACGCCCTCACCGGCCACCGCTCCCAGCCCTTTTGCTGTCAAACGTTAGATCCCTCCGGCACAAAATGGATGAGCTCAAACTTATGTTACAAACTAACAAAGACTACAGTGACTGCTCTGCCATCTGCCTGACAGAGACCTGGCTGGATCAATCAGTACCTGACCAAGCCGTAACACTTCCAGGTTTCACATTACACCGTGCCGATAGATCACCCAAACTATCGCACAAGTCTAAAGGAAGTGGTATTTGCATAATGATCAATGAATGCTGGTGTACAAATTCTACAGAACTCACCCATGTATGCTCACCTCACCTGGAATACCTCACTGTTAAATGCAGACCATCATTTCTCCCACGGGAGTTCACGTCAGTAATCTTGATATGTGTGTACATTCCACCTGAGGCTAACGCTATCACCACCATAGCCGAGTTAGCCAACTACGTCTCCTCAGTGGAAAATATACACTCGGACGCATCAGTCATTGTCCTCGGGGACTTTAACCAGACTAATCTGTCGTCTGAGCTCCCCGGCTACCATCAGAGGGACCAACACGCTGGACCACTGCTATATTACCATCAAAGAGGCTTACCGTGCTTTCCCAAGGGCTCCGCTGGGCAGGTCCGACCACGCAATGCTGCTGCTAATTCCACAATACAGACAAAAAGTTAAATCCTCCAAGTCACCATCAAAATTCATCCGGTCCTGGTCCCCAGAGGCCATCGACAAACTTTGTGGTTGTTTCGCGTGCACAGACTGGGAAGTTTTCCATGCTGCAGGCGATCTCCATGACCTCACCGACGTAATAACGTCATATGTCAATTACTGTGTGGACCTGTGCATACCAATCAAAAAAATCAAATACTACAATAACAACAAACCATGGTTTAACAAAGATATTAAACAGTTAAGAAAGGAGAAAAATGCAGCTCATCTATCAGGAATCAAAGAACAATATATGGCTTCCAAATACAAACTGAGATCTGCAATAAGAAGAGCCAAATCCAATTATGCTACTAAACTAGAAGAACAAATCACCACTAATGATACACGTTTTATGTGGAAAAAACTTCAAAACATGACAAATTACAAAAAGAAACCCACCGCCATACCTGACGGCGATGACCAGCTCTCTGATACACTCAACTTCTTTTTTGGGAGGTTTGAGCAGGTACCGGCTACACCACCATCTCCTCCCGACCCCCTCCCCTCCCCTCCCCCCCTTTTACCATTCACAAGAAGGAGGTGAGGAGCACCTTCAGGGGACTTAAGAGGAATAAAGCCCCCGGTCCAGACAACATCAGCCCCACTGTTCTCCACCACTGCGCTGCAGAACTGGATGGGGTCTTTGCCCACATTTTCAATACCTCCCTCTGCCAAAATTTAGTACCCAAGTGCTTCAAAGAATCCATTATCATTCTGGTTCCTAAGACCAAGACCATCTCCTGCCTCAATGATTACAGACGTATTGCCTTGACATCAGCAGTCATGAAATCATTCGAGCGCATCATACTCAATCACCTAAAAACTGTCACCAGCCCCCTCATGGACCCATTCCAATTTACATACAGAGCCAACAGGTCAGTTGAGGACACCGTCAACTTTGCAATTCATCACATACTGAACCATCTTGAGTCCGCAAATACATATGCCCGCATCCTGTTTATGGATTTCAGTTCTGCATTCAATACAATAAACCCGGCCAAACTTTTAAATATATTACTGGACATGAATATCGACCCATGCATCTGTCACTGGATTCACAGTTTTCTCTGGAACAGGCAACAGAAGGTAAAGATTAACAATTATACATCCTCCCCTCTGTTCCACAGTACAGGCGCACCTCAAGGTTGTGTTCTCTCACCCTGGCTATTCTCTCTCTACACAAACCAGCTCACATCACAGCATAGTTCTGTCGGCCTATACAAATATGCGGATGATACAACCATCATAGGATTTATCACTAACAACCAAGAAACCAAATACCGTGCACAGATCAACCAAGCAGTGACCTGGTGTACAGACCATGATCTCCTACTCAATACATCAAAAACAAAAGAACTCATCGTCGACCTAAGACATCAGCCATCCCTCAAAACTCCAGTGCTCATTGAAGGTGAACCCATCTCCATCATTGATAGATTCAAAATCCTTGGGATCCTTGGGATAATTTCTGATATCACCCACCCTGCACACTACACCTTCCAGCTACTGCCCTCTGGGAGGCGTACAACTCGCTTCAAAAACAGTTTCATCCCAATAGCAATAAACTTTTTGAACTCTGAACGCTGAGGACTGTGGATTAAGCATGACCCCTTATGTATTATTATTTATCAATGTGTCTGTATGTATGTATATGTATGTTATTTTATTTTATATGTTTATTGTTTGTTTAATGTAATGCTGGAACCTGTACCAAAGAGCTGTACTGAAAACAAATTCCATTAGCTTGGCTGTGTGGTCATTAAATTAAAATCAAATCGTGTGCCAGAGAAAATCTGCTCTTTAAGGCCATGTTACGAGACACTGAGGATGGATTGACCATTAAGAGACTATGTCTTTTTGTCAATTCTAAGCAACATTTCCATGCATTGTTTGTATGGTCTATCTAGATTTCATAGCTCAGCATTGTCTATTTAAAGAAAGATTAAATGTCTTCCTCCAGGGCTGTGGAATGAGACAAATCTTTCCTTTACTACTCTGTACAAACTTCCAGCATTTCAGAAGTGTGTTTGCCAGGAGCAGACTATAAAAGACACAAAGCTGTTGAAATTGTTAAATTCTCATTTTAGAACAACGGGAGAAAAAGGCTAAATTTCAGTAAGGCTTGTTGAGTTTGTTTATGGACAGTGACATTAATATGAACTCTGCACTGTTAAAATTTAGTGTGAAATTACAGTATATTCAAGGGTTATTAATTGCATTAATTTCACTGTGGGAATTTTCTTATCTCTAATTGCACTCTCTGAAATGTCTTGTGAACAACAGCATCATGCTGTATTTCTGCAGATGTGTTCTGAAGGCTCCCTTTTTTACTTCTTGTTGGTTTTATTTGTGCTAATGAACTTGTTTTTGGTTCACTTTTTTGTAATGTTGGTGTGATCAGGTAATGCGTTTCCCTGTTTGGAATGAATTGAAGCGAGGCAATTAGAAACAATGTGCATTACTATTGGGGCACATCACTTCTGATTATCCAAGGGGTTGTTCCTTTCAATACCCATTGGTTATTGCTGTTTACAGCGTTACTCTTGTGGTGTGTGGTTCTGTAAAGGTAATTCTCTCTGGTAAGTCTTATTTTTAAGATAAGTGCTTCAGACAGTAGGTTCTCTCTATCCATTTGTGTGCTGGTGGTGGGTTGAAAACTGTGTGTGTTGTTGTAGTGTTCTCACTTTCTAGTCTAGGGGCAGGAAAGAAGAGTATCAAAAAGTTGCGGATCAAAAAGTAGTAGTATCAAAAAGTAGTATTTCATCAAAACCATATTTCCTCAGGTCTTGTGAATGAAAAAGTGCCACAACATGAATATTCATCAGAACAGAATTATATTTTGGGGGCAGGTTCCTCAATATAAAGTAAATGCAACCAAGCTTGTGTATCCCTTTCTTTGAAGCCTAGGGGTTTGCCGTCTCAAAATCATCGTAATAAAGCTGAATCTGTAGAGCATGCTTTTGCTGGGAAAACAAATCATTACTTTTGAAGTATGAACCATCACATATATCTTTATAAACACCTTCTTTATGTTGCTTGACCTGCAGGAAACTTGGTTCCCAAGATGGGTACATACACAAATTTATCTGTTACAGGAATCTGATTGTAAGCTCCTGTTGTCCGATCTCTTCGCAAATCAAAACACACCCCAAGAACATACTCTACAGGTTCAACTATTTCCCACTTTTCCTCGAAGAACTTCTGAATACGTACAAAATGATAAAGAACACCCCGGTTGTCCACATTTCAAACGTAAGTCAGTAGAATGTTTTATGTTTTGTGTTTTAGGATATTAAGCAGCCAGTCTACTAATACTACTATATAATAACCGCTAGTTAACATGTAGTAGCAAAGTTACTGTACTTATAGTTAGTAGAAAGTTTAATGTGGACTATCACAATAAAGGTTTACAAAATTTCTAATGTTTTTTTGAAACCCTTGTATTCTGTGTGTCTATGGGAAAATTAATTTGTTCATAGTGTGAGCTGCCAACATTTTTGCAGAAGTAGTAATCCAACACTGAACAAACACAGACTTGCCTACTCAAACAGGATTCTGTGTGCCTTTACTAGTCAGATTCATTGGAAGATGGCGGCCGTGAGGCTTGCCACAGTACAAACAGTGTTCCTGTCTGTCATTTTAATATCTGCGTTATTTGTTTGTGAAGTGTCATGCTTAATCCAGTGCACTTGATCGGAGCTCCTAAACCTCAGATACACTTCTCACAGTGAGTCTAAAGGCAGTGGTATTTGCATAATGATCAATGAATGCTGGTGTACAAATTTTACAGAACTCACCCATGTATGCTCACCTCACCTGGAATACCTCACTGTTAAATGCAGACCATCATTTCTCCCACGGGAGTTCACGGCAGTAATCTTGATCTGTGTGTACATTCCACCTGAGGCTAACGCTATCACCACCATAGCCGAGTTAGCCAACTACGTCTCCTCAGTGGAAAATATACACTCGGACGCATCAGTCATTGTCCTCGGGGACTTTAACCAGACTAATCTGTCGTCTGAGCTCCCCGGCTACCATCAGAGGGACCAACACGCTGGACCACTGCTATATTACCATCAAAGAGGCTTACCGTGCTTTCCCAAGGGCTCCGCTGGGCAGGTCCGACCACGCAATGCTGCTGCTTATTCCACAATACAGACAAAAAGTTAAATCCTCCAAGTCACCATCAAAATTCGTCCGGTGCTGGTCCCCAGAGGCCATCGACAAACTTTGTGGTTGTTTCGCGTGCACAGACTGGGAAGTTTTCCATGCTGCAGGCGATCTCCATGACCTCACCAACGTAATAATGTCATATGTCAATTACTGTGTGGACCTGTGCATACCAATCAACAAAATCAAATACTACAATAACAACAAACCGTGGTTTAACAAAGATATTAAACAGTTAAGAAAGGAGAAAAATGCAGCTCATCTATCAGGAATCAAAGAACAATATATGGCTTCCAAATACAAACTGAGATCTGCAATAAGAAGAGCCAAATCCAATTATGCTACTAAACTAGAAGAACAAATCACCACTAATGATACACGTTTTATTTGGAAAAAACTTAAAAACATGACAAATTACAAAAAGAAACCCACCCCCATACCTGACGGCGATGATCAGCTCTCTGATACACTCAACTTCTTTTATGGGAGGTTTGAGCAGGTACTGGGTACACCACCATCTCCTCCCGACCCCCTCCCCTCCCCTCCCCTCCCCCCCTTTTACCATTCACAAGGAGGAGGTGAGGAGCACCTTCAGGGGACTTAAGAGGAATAAAGCCCCCGGTCCAGACAACATCATCCCCACTGTTCTCCACCACTGTGCTGCAGAACTGGCTGGGGTCTTCGCCGACATTTTCAGTACCTCCCTCTGTCAAAACTTAGTACCCGAGTGCTTCAAAGAATCCATTATCATTCTGGTTCCTAAGACCAAGACCATCTCCTGCCTCAATGATTACAGACGTATTGCCTTGACATCAGCAGTCATGAAATCATTCGAGATCATCATACTCAATCACCTAAAAACTGTCACCACCCCCCTCATGGACCCATTCCAATTTGCATACAGAGCCAACAGGTCAGTTGAGGACACCATCAACTTTGCAATTCATCACATACTGAACCATCTTGAGTCCGCAAATACATATGCCCGCATCCTGTTTATGGATTTCAGTTCTGCATTCAATACAATAAACCTGGCCAAACTTTTAAACATATTACTGGACATGAATATCGACCCATGCATCTGTCACTGGATTCACAGTTTTCTCTGGAACAGGCAACAGAAGGTAAAGATTAACAATTATACATCCTCCCCTCTGTTCCACAGTACAGGCGCACCTCAAGGTTGTGTTCTCTCACCCTGGCTATTCTCTCTCTACACAAACCAGCTCACATCACAGCATAGTTCTGTCAGCCTATACAAATATGCGGACGATACAACCATCATAGGATTTATCACCAACAACCAAGAAACCAAATACCGTGCACAGATCAACCAAGCAGTGACCTGGTGTACAGACCATGATCTCCTACTCAATACATCAAAAACAAAAGAACTCATCGTCGACCTAAGACATCAGCCATCCCTCAAAACTCCAGTGCTCATTGAAGGTGAACCCATCTCCATCATTGATAGATTCAAAATCCTTGGGACCCATATCAGCAACAACCTCAAATGGAAAATCAACACAGATCATATTTACAAAAAAGCCCAGCAAAGACTTTTCCATCTCCGACAGCTCAAGAAGTTCAGAGTAAGGTTTCATCTCCTGCTTCGCTTCTATACGGCCATCGTTGAAAGCATCCTCACCACATCCATCACAGTTTGGTTTGGCAGTCTTGACACACTTTCCCGGAAGAAATTACAGCGCATCATCAACAGAGCATCCAAAGTCATTGGTTCACCCCTACCATCCCTTGAATCACTCTACCACAAACGGACACTACGCAGAGCCCACAAAATAATTTCTGATATCACCCACCCTTCACACTACGCCTTCCAGCTACTGCCCTCTGGGAGGCGTTACAGGACAATCGCCTCCAGAACAACTCGCTTCAAAACAGTTTCATCCCAATAGCAATAAACTTTTTGAACTCTGAACGCTGAGGACTGTGGATTAAGCATGACCCCTTATGTATTATTATTTATCAATGTGTCTGTATGTATGTATATGTATGTTATTTTATTTTATATGTTTATTGTTTGTTTAATGTAATGCTGGAACCTGTACCAAAGAGCTGTACTGAAAACAAATTCCATTAGCTTGGCTGTGTGGTCATTAAATTAAAATCAAATCGTGTGCCAGAGAAAATCTGCTCTTTAAGGCCATGTTACGAGACACTGAGGATGGATTGACCATTAAGAGACTATGTCTTTTTGTCAATTCTAAGCAACATTTCCATGCATTGTTTGTATGGTCTATCTAGATTTCATAGCTCAGCATTGTCTATTTAAAGAAAGATTAAATGTCTTCCTCCAGGGCTGTGGAATGAGACAAATCTTTCCTTTACTATTCTGTACAAACTTCCAGCATTTCAGAAGTGTGTTTGCCAGGAGCAGACTATAAAAGACACAAAGCTGTTGAAATGGTTAAATTCTCATTTTAGAACAACGGGAGAAAAAGGCTAAATTTCAGTAAGGCTTGTTGAGTTTGTTTATGGACAGTGACATTAGTATGAACTCTGCACTGTTAAGATTTAGCGTGAAATTACAGTATATTCAAGGGTTATTAATTGCATTAATTTCACTGTGGGAATTTTCTTATCTCTAATTGCACTCTCTGAAATGTCTTGTGAACAACAGCATCATGCTGTATTTCTACAGTGCAGATGTGTTCTGAAGGCTCCCTTTTTTACTTCTTGTTGGTTTTATTTGTGCTAATGAACTTGTTTTTGGTTCACTTTTTTGTAATGTTGGTGTGATCAGGTAATGCGTTTCCCTGTTTGGAATGAATTGAAGCGAGGCAATTAGAAACAATGTGCATTACTATTGGGGCACATCACTTCTGATTATCCAAGGGGTTGTTCCTTTCAATACCCATTGGTTATTGCTGTTTACAGCGTTACTCTTGTGGTGTGTGGTTCTGTAAAGGTAATTCTCTCTGGTAAGTCTTATTTTTAAGATAAGTGCTTCAGACAGTAGGTTCTCTCTATCCATTTGTGTGCTGGTGGTGGGTTGAAAACTGTGTGTGTTGTTGCAGTGTTCTCACTTTCTAGTCTAGGGGCAGGAAAGAAGAGTATCAAAAAGTTGCGGGGACAGAGTGAGATAACTCCAGTCTCCAGGTCCCAGGACAAGCACAAATCACCACACCAGTTTTAAATATAAAAAGGTTTATTTTAAATTAATCAGTGGGATAGAAACATAAGGCTTCAGTAGGGGAAACACAGCCCAACTGCATAGAGCTAGGGGTTTACAGTAACAATGGAGCACACATTTGAGAGGTTTGTTTTCCTTTGAAGATTGATTTATAATATTTTGGTCCTTCAGCCCTCAGCCCTGTGAGCAATTTAGAGTTTAATTTTGTGCTTTTGAAATCATTATTGATGAGTGATGGTGTGAATTCCCTTTTTTGGTATAAAAGATCTAATGGAAAGAGTCGAGGCCATGGCATTACATTATGCGTTACTTATTTTTATTAAATTACTTATTAAAGGGATAGTTCACTTTCAAATAAAATGTTGGTATGTTTTAGCTTACCTCAAGGACATCCAAGATGTAGGTGTCTTTGTTTCCGCAGTATTTCCCATTTTGATATTTTTAGGTTATACCGTTCTTGTGTGTGACTCATATAATGGAGGTCTATGGTCACCACCTCGAAAAGCATACACAGCGGAGTTCAAATTAAACAATTCCCCATCATAAGTACACATTGATGACCTAAGACACGAAACGAGCGGTTTGTGTAAGAAAACGAACAGTATTTATGTCGTTTTTACCTCTTGTACACAACAACGTCCAACTGATCTGAGTGCACGAGTGCTTCCCGATGTGACGTGCATGTGCGCTCTGGTCTGCGCAAGCACGGAAAGCGCCGGAAGTCATCTATCGCTCGTGAACGTCACTCATTGTTTACAATTATTTTCTATAGTTTACACAGAGATTTCAGAAGTGTTACCTTTCACTGTGAAGATCTAAACATATTTAGACGTACAGGAAACTGCAATGGAAGATGATTTCAATATATCCATTGACAACGTTGAATTTTTTTCATAACCATATTTATTTGAACCAGAATACACAGACCAAGTACTCAGGAGCGATCCGCTGCAGCAGCACGTTTTCCAGCCTCAGAGAGACAGAGATCTCTTCAAAATTGGTGGTGTTTTAGTAGCAAGTGTTGTGAGATGCCAACAGAAGTGGAGAGCATATGTTGTCACGAATGGAGCAACTACAAGACGATGATGACATTGACAGTATCGCATCACACACCTGCCTGACTGAAGATCCTGAGTTTTCTCCACTGTTGAGACCCAGCGTTTTACACGTTGTGTGTAGTATGCCATGTATAAACTGGAGGCAACGTCCAATGCCAGAGGGACCCAATGGCACGCTGTCAATAGAGTGAGTAATGTGTTGTATTTTTATTATAAACGCAACGATTATAGGCAGGGCCGGCGCTAGCCATTTGGGTGCCCTAAGCACAAATGCTTTTTACATCTCTATAAAGAGATCATTCTGCTATTCTATAGAACTATATTAAAGATTTTCACTACCATCAGTTGTCAGAGGCCCCACAGAGGCACACGCCTACATTTCCTAGCTGCAAAATCAGCTATCAGCAGTGTTGGGAACGTTACTTTAAAAAAGTAATTAGTTATAGTTACTCACTACTTGTTCCAAAAAGTAACTGAGTTAGTAACTGAATTACTCTATAATAAAAGTAACTCGTTACCAGGGAAAGTAACTATTTGCGTTACTGTAAAAAAAAAAAAAAAAAAAAGTTGCTACATGTCAGAGAATTTGTACTTTTTTTTTGTTTTTGTTTTTTTTGCAGTTTTCACAAGTCAGTTGAAATGAGTAGAACAGACAGGTACATAACTTTCAATATTTATTGCACGTCAACAGATAGCAAGAGTTTTATCCTGCACTTCAAGTATTATCTTTGTAAGAAAGGGTGTTTTTGGCCACTAGCCAAATGAATTTGAAGTAGTGCTTATATCTCCACCTTGAAAATGCCAACTTTTCATCGGATTGCTCCTGACTCGCCATCTCGCCATCTCTGCTGCGAATCTCTGTGTAGCTGTTGCGTGTGTGTGTGTGTGTGTGTGTGTGTGTGTTTGAGTGTGCCGGCATGTGTGTAAAAACACTGGCTCTGATGGGCTACCATGAAACACATGACTCTGCCTTAGCCAATCACAACCACTCTCTTTTTTCTGCCCCCTACTCTTGGTGCCTTTCTGAGGCCATGTCTGAGGTCGGTGTCTGCCAAATTTGACATTGATTGAGGCATAATCGAACAGACCACTGGGAGATGGGGAAGGGGGGGCACCAGAGGGAGACTGGCACAGAGATTCACCTTTTTCTCGACTAATTTGGTCTAGGCCTATATTACTTTTGTATTGCTTTTGTATATTAACATGCTTTTAGAAATATTTTATTTGTTATTTATACTAGTAGCCTATTGTGATGATTTTTTCACGACCCAGATTTTTTGGTGCCCCCCCCAAGCACTTGGTGCCCTACGCGCAGTGCATGATGTGCGTGTGCGGAGCGCCGGCCCTGATTATAGGGTGCATTATAAACAAATTACACACAGTGCAGATTGGTGGCGTAGCGTGTGGTAAACAATGAGTGATGTGCGTGCGTGAGAGATCACATCCGGGGCTTTCCGCGCTTGCACAGACTAAAGCCAGAGCGTGTGCCCACGTCACATCGGGAAGCACTCGTGCACTCAGATCAGTTGGACGTGGTTCTGTACAAGAGGTAAAAACTATATAAATACTGTTCGTTTTCATACACAAACCGCTCGTTTCGTGTCTTAGGTCATCAATGTGTACTTATGATGGGGAATTGTTTAATTTGGACTCCGCTGTGTATGCTTTTCGAGGTGGTGACCATAGACATCCATTATATGAGTCACACACAAGAACGGTATAACCTAAAAATATCAAAATGGAAACTACTGCGGAAACAAAGACACCTACATCTTGGATGTCCTTGAGGTAAGCTAAAACATACCAAAATTTTATTTGAAAGTGAACTATCCCTTTAATTTTGTATTGTGCTCATGGTTCTGGCCCATTTTAATGCAACAAACTTGTGTGCCTTAATCTAGTTTCAATTGTTCTCTGTGTTATACATCAGAGTGGCATAGTCAGGTTTCATTAGAATTGGTCAGGTTTCATTAGAATATTTCATTGTAATATTTGAAAAAAACCTAGTGGTTTCTTCCTTGCTAACCTGGCTAAGTTGGCTTATATAGTGTGTTGTCTTTATATGTTGAGTGTTACCATTGTTGTGTTTTGGATGCTGAGTATTGACATCACATCTTTCAAAGACATTTCTTGGCAGTTGCTTCATTGTTGTGAAATATCTATTCTAAAACTGTTATGAATATGAAACAGATCGTTAAAAAAAAATCTTCATGTTCATGCTGATAATAGTTTTAGTCAAGAAATAACTGTAGCTTGTGTCATATTCTAGCCTTTCACCGTTTTGAAAAATGATTTAATTTGTCTTCTAACATGACTAGATCAGAAAAGTTCAAAGAGCCCAAACAAATACTAATCACCATTATGGTGCCTTCAATACATTTACAGCTGTAAATAACTACATTTATCATGGTGGCAGTTAAAAATAAAGTTATAATGTGAATTCATAAAAAAAAAAAAAAAAAAAAAAAAATCATTTGTAAGAAAAGATGTAGAATGCACCGCTTGTTAGCTGTTAGTATACTAACAAGAATTGATGCTTCTAACCATAGTTGAGACACAAAGGCCATTTATCAATCTGCATTTTTAATCAACCGAGCATTTTGTGTTCTTGATCTACAACATCATTACCTGCTGAAGTTCAGCTCAAATACTCAAGAAAGCAAATGCAAAAAATGCATGTAAGAGCCTGGATGTGTTTTTGATATTGAGGATATATTGAATGCAGAGTTGAGAAAATCAAACTGTAACGAATCTCAGAGCTGTTTTCAGTTCACCAAAGCTTATCTATGGGTGCATCTCAAATGGAGGGCTGTCAATGGACGGATCATCCAGTTATCCGTGCTTACATTATTTTGCCTCTTGCTCGCTAATGTTGATTGGAAGTATGATTCATTTCCACAAAAAGGTTATTTCAGATAGATCAATTTAATGAACCAGCTCAAAGATGATTCAGAGGTTATTTTAGGGTAGAATGGCTTCCACATTTTGAGAAATTCTGAGAAAAAGAGAAATAAAAACAAAACACAGAGAGCACAGTAGCTGAGAGCTCTTATGAGTGAAAAATAAGTGAAAAAAGTGTTATTGTTTATGTTTAGGTTATTATGTTTCAAAGTACAGTTTATTAATTTTGTGCAAAGCATACAGTTAAAGTAAACATCATTCAGCTGAGCTGTGCACATGTATTTTAGACACTTCACGTCTTGTTCCTTTCAAGCAATAAACACATGTCCACTGTTATGACTATCATTGGCAATGCAGATTAATATATTAAATTTAAATTAAAAATTAATTTATGCATTTTGCAGAAATATATATCAATTGGAGATACAGAAATGTAATGCAATTTTTTTTTTACAAACAAAGCTTCATATAAGTAGAAGGCTATTTCTTACAACCTTTAGCATTTGTTATTGTGAAATAAGTTTCCTCCAGTCTATATATATATATATATATATATATATATATATATATATATATATATATATATAAAAAAAAAAAAACGGAACTGAACTGAAAAAGATTTGAAACCAACATTGAGAAATCGACTCTTGTAATCAAATCCCATACATTTCAGAACCAGGGATCAGAATCAGACTTAATTTCTAAAATTTTGGAGTCAAATAGCCCTACTTGTGACCACAGCTGACGATGCTTTATGGAAATGCATAGCAACTGCATAGCAACACACTAACAACCACTCAGAAGACCTTAGCAATGCTAGATTGCAGAATGTAGATTCTACAGCGTCTAACACTTCAGTTTCATCCATCACACTCAAAGATAAACTGCAGTGCTTTACAACTATAGGACAGGAAGAGCTATACAGCAAAATCAGCAGTGCTAATTCAACACCTACAGAGTTAAATTCAACATTTTAAAAGTGTCTATATTGGTCCACACTAGATCGAGTTAAAACTACACTTTTCAAAGTGTTAAATATTTAACACTATGACAGAATTGCAGCAACTCTCTAAAAAGTTAACATTTAACACTAGTCAACACTGGTTAGTGTTGAATTTACCCAACACCAGTGCGTAGTGTCAAAATTTAACACCAAATGTGTGTTTTTCTTTCAACACTACAGAGTTGTTGCCATATTAACACTACATAGGTTGTAAAGTTTAACATAAAATGCAACTCTTTTCTAATTTGTGATTTGTAATACTATTGGGAATCAATTTACCCCCCCCCCCCCCAATGCAACTCATTACTATAATTTATAAAAAATACAAAAACAGGGAGATTGTAGTTCAAGTGAAATTGTAAATTAAATAAAGCACACCATCCACAACAAAGCATTGGCTTTACATTAACAATGGACAACCAATCCTCTAGCACAGGTCACACGAAATAGCAATGTGGCACTACATATGTTTTTTCACCCATCTCATTAGAAAACTGTTTGTCATACGGTCTGTAATAAATCAACTCATCAATAGAAATAACAGAAAAGGAATCAGCTCTCTCCTCAATACAATATGCATTAAAGTGGTCATCAAAATAAAGTGTCAACTCTGCATGTCAAAATAAAAGCTTGATCTTCATTAATAATTATATTTGTGATCTTTCTGAACACAGGAATTTCCATATCTGTTGTAATACAAACAAACATACCAATTTGATACTCAGTTCCAAGGTTTTTCACCCAATTAGTAGTTGACACATCAGAAAATGCATTCACATGAAACTTAGCACTTAAATTGTCTCCACCCTCCAAGTTATCGATCATTTCTTTCCTCACTGGACCAAACTCAAATCTCTGAAAATTAAAATTCTCCCAGTGATAAGTTAACTGTCTCTGGTGTTGTTTTACCAAGGTTTTTGTGATATTTTTGAAATTTTTAACAGATCGTTTAAAAACATTATGTTTGGCCTCAAACCTCATGCACCATACATGAAGAAGTGGACCTATTTTACGAATGCACCTTGGATAATGGATCATAAAATGATGCTTTGGAATTAATTTTCTGTCAGGAAACAAGGATCTGAATAGCTTGTGGTGATCATTAATCAAATGCTTCAAATAATACGTCAAACCATTAGTGACAACTGGTGAAAACACAATATTCACTATCTGAATCAAGAGGAGGAGCAAATTCCAGTAACTGTTATTTCTTTCAGTTACATCATCAAAAATCAGGGGAGCATTTCGCACAAGACACCATGACTGAATTGCATTCAATCCAAGATCTTTACTACCCTCATCCATTTTCAACCCACTTGGCCTGTTTTTTCGCTCAATATAACCGTAGTTGAAACTTTGGATCCTCTGTGACAATGTTTCTAAAGACAGATTCTTGTTATTGACCAGGTATTGAAATACTATTTCAATTCGTACTGCACTACACCTTCAAGTAAATCATGCATGATGTCAACTGCATAGTTATCAGAGATGTGGTAAAAACATAGTGTATTGAGCAAGCATGTCTTCTTGACACCAAATGTTGATGCCAACATAGGATTTTCCTGTAGAGATGCACAATGTTCTGCATGCATTTCTTTTGTACGGAAAATCAAGCAAGGGTTATCTTCAGTGAAGACAGATTGTAACTCTTCCTTTGTAGTTAAACAAAATCTACAGAAATATGTTGCACTGAAGGATTCAATCAAACCAAACAATCCGTGCAAACCTAGATTATCACCTGTTACTTGAATAACAGTCCCTCGCAATGGTGAGTCTGAGAAAGGTACCTCTATTCCTTGCATTTCTAGTGTTTTAACATCATCAATTAGAGGCTTTAGTATTTCATCAAAATCATATTTCCTCAGGTCTTGTGAATGAAAAAGTGCCACAACATGAATATTCATCAGAACAGAATTATATTTTGGGGGCAGGTTCCTCAATATAAAGTAAATGCAACCAAGCTTGTGTATCCCTTTCTTTGAACCTTAGGGGTTTGTCGTCTCAAAATCATCGTAATAAAGCTGAATCTGTAGAGCATGTTTTTGCTGGGAAAACAAATCATTACTTTTGAAGTATGAACCATCACATATATCTTTATAAATACCTTCTTTATGTTGCTTGACCTGCAGGAAACTTGGTTCCCAAGATGGGTACATACACAAATTTATCTGTTACAGGGATCTGATTGTAAGCTCCTGTTGTCCGATCTCTTCGCAAATCAAAGCGCTCCCCAAGAACATACTCTACAGGTTCAACTATTTCCCACTTTTCCTCGAAGAACTTCTGAATACGTACAAAATGATAACGAACACCCCGGTTGTCCACATTTCAAACGTAATGTCTTTCCTGGATATAATCCATTGTGAAGTCTCAAATGCTGACAAAGCAATGCAGAACTTTTCTGGTGTGCCTTACAAATAAAACATATCAGCATATTTGCAAACAAGGACGTGTATCAGCTCAAATATTAGTGTGAAACAGCCTTGCTCTGAATTCCTTTACTCTGGAACTTTCTTTGGTACTTCCCAAGTCGATGTTAAACACTGTGGTTTGGATGAATGTGTAGAAGCTGTTGAGGGATTCATGGTAGTTAACAATGAAGATGAAGTGTGCCTTGAAAAGCTCCTCGAAAGCAGCCAGGGATGTTTGCGCCTTGCAAGGGATGGCCTTCTGGTCAACGATGACATAGAACCTCTGAATGTTGTTCTTCTGTTAACCAACACAGAGGAAGAAGGGCTGTCCTGGTTCCAAGCTCCCTAGGAAGGCCTCAACACTGGCTCCAATCTGTGACAAACACAGAGACAGAAAATATTAATTTAAGTTATGCAACACAAGCAACGGCAGTATGAGAACAAGTGGATGAAAAACATTAAACACAAAATACCTTAAGATATCGCGCCACATGGTTGACAGCTTGATATGAGCTAATCTTAGCACTCTTCTTGTGGCCTTTTGACGTAGGGGGGGAACAGGTGAACCAGCAGCAGAACGCTTGACAGGTCACTGTCCCAGCCTAGGAGCAAAGTAGAATTAAGTGTGAGGCACACTTACCAGACTCATTTGAGTTTTGCTGCGCAGACAAGAGTTGGTCAACATGCTCAATAGAAGTCCGGTTTTTGCAGTCTGCCTGGAGCCTGGGTTTGAAGTACATGGCCATTTTGCCAAAAATCTGCCAGAAACCTCTTCTCCAAACATCATGGTGAAATCTTGGTCAATCTACAGAAGAAACACCTTAAGTCCTTGATACTGAAAGAATATTGAGTCATAATTGTTCACTTCAAAAATACACTGATCAAACAAATGTATGTCTTTCTTACCAAGCTGGGGATGTCGAGAAACCGCGGGAACACATCCAAGACTGTTGCAGAGTTTTGCTGGTCCTGAACTAGCATCTGGCGGTATTGAAATGTTGCCATCATCTTATCTTTGACAACTGACACATCAGTTGAATGTTTCAATAAGGATATTGCCTCACGGCATTCCTCGCCGAACAGTTGCTTGTCAGCCAGGAGAAAATCCCTCTTGCTCTTTGGACCATTCGTAGTGCTGGTGGAGCATCTCCGAGATTGAACTGCAGTGTTGCGCTGGACGGTCTTTATCCTCCAGGCCAAGTAGCCAGACCCACTTTCTGCATCATAGTAGTGTTCCTGTAAAACCCCAAAAGAACAAAAGTATGCAACACAGGGGTCACATCACCACATGGCAACATTAGAAGAAATTAAGGATATACACATTCCCACATTCTTCATATATTGAAATATAAGCCATTAATAAAAAAAAAACTTACATTTCCGTTTCCAGAGTATGGATCACTAAGGTTGTGATGCTAACAGCATATTTTGTTCGCACATGGGTTGGTGGTATTCTCCTTTAAAAGTAGAAAATATATTATTGTTCAAGCTTTTTCCCCCTTCAAGAGGGATAAAAATATGGACTTAATGCCTATCAAACAAAACGGTAACACTTTACTTGAAGGGGTGTGTTTATGACAACTGTCATTAAGTGTCATTAGCTCAATTATGACAAAAAAAAAAAAAGATCTGTATGAAGAATCTCAGGTTTCAGGCCCCACCATAGCACAGAAACTGCACTTGTTAAAATTACAAATGACCTGCTCCTTCGTCAGACCAAGGCTGCATCTCATTTCTAGTCTTACATGATCTTAGTGCTGCGTTCGACACCATAGGTCATGACATACTCATAGATCGATTACAAAACTATACAGGTATTCAAGGGCAAGCTCTAAGATGGTTTAGATCCTACCTGTCCGATCGCTACCATTTTGTTTACTTAAATGGGGAGTCATCTCATTTATCATCAGTAAAATATGGAGTGCCACAAGGATCCGTCCTAGGTCCCCTTCTATTTTCAATATACATGTTGCCCCTTGGTAATATTATTAGAAAATACGGAATTAGCTTCCACTGTTATGCTGATGATACTCAGCTATATATCTCAACGAGACCAGATGAAACTTCCCAATTATCTAAGCTAACAGAGTGTGTTAAAAATGTAAAAGATTGGATGACAAATAATTTTCTCTAATTAAATTCGGATAAGACAGAGATATTGATTATTGGACCAAAAAACACTGCACAGAATCTTGTAGATTACAATCTGCAACTAGACGGATGTACTGTTACTTCCTCTACAGTCAGAAATCTGGGTGTTATATTAGACAGCAATTTGTCTTTTGAAAATCATATTTCCAATGTTACAATGCTACAAATGCACTTCTAGGTTGTTGTCCTGCTTATTCAATAATAAGCTACAGGTAGTCCAAAATGCAGCAGCTAGAGTCCTTACGAGGTCAAGAAAATATGATCATATTACCCCAATTTTACAGTCTCTGCACTGGCTATCTATTAAGTTCCGTATCAGTTACAAATGATCATTACTTACCTATAAGGCCCTAAATGGTTTAGCTCCAGCGTACCTAACTAGCCTTCTACCACGCTACAACCCATCACGCTCCCTAAGGTCACAAAACGCTGGACTTTTGGTAGATCCTAGGATAGCAAAGTCCACTAAAGGAGGTAGAGCTTTCTCACATTTGGCTCCAAACTCTGGAATAGCCTTCCTGATAATGTTCGGGGTTCAGACACACTCTCTCTGTTTAAATCTAGATTAAAAACACATCTCTTTCACCAAGCATTCGAATAATGTATCTCTTAAATTGTGAGTGTAGTTGCATTTTTATTCATTAGCTTGGGTAAAACTAATTTTACTCTGTTGGATCAGCAGCTATGCTAATGATGTCTCTATGTGTTTCTCTGTTTCTGCTGGATCTTCATCCCGTGGTAACTATGGTTTACACAAGCTCCAGTCTGGATCCAGAACACCTGAGAAGAGATGATGCTGACCCTCAAAGGACCCAAGATGATGCTGACCCTGAATCAACAATCATTAACTAACAAACATTGCTACAAGTGTGACTGCATCATATAACAATTATTAATTAATAATATTAATAACGTTCATCGTCTGGCTAACTACGTCTTGTATTATTTTTTCTAAAAATCCTGTCAAACATGCACAAACTGACAGTCACCACCACAAGCTACTACTAAATATTGTAGAAACATAATTTTCTGTAAAGTTGCTTTGTAATGATTTGTATTGTAAAAAGCGCTATACAAATAAACTTTAATTGAATTGAGTTGAAAAATGCCTTGGCAACCACCCGTAACACCCTGACATCGTGGCTGCAAATTCTGCACAGGCCACCCACAATTTGTTCTGAAAATGTAAAATCATACTTTTCTTGAGCATTTATTTCATTGGGGAAATCAAAACAGCTGTATGTATACCAGTTGACTGACATTATGCCAAAATTGAAGAGAAGCTACAATAAATGGACAGACATCCATCTACAACCATTTTAATGCATGTGCTGATTGTGGATGATGATGTAAGTGTTAAGCAAGAAATACATACAGTACACAATGTAAACATATTGTTTCATTAACAAAATGGCAAAATTTTTGAAAGATTAAAAAATATAATTTTGAGTGATACTGTTTCATTATAGATTTGCAATACAGATATTTGATAGTAACATTGATTTAAATAGAAACTTCATACACTGAGATTGAAGAAAGTGTAAAATGCATGTGTGAGCAATTAATCCTTGTGAAATAATAAATATACAACCTTTTGTTGTAATTGGTTTTTATGTTTCTGCTCCACTTGAAAGTTATTTTGATTATTTATTTTATATGGAAAACGTCTTCCACAAGATACTTTAAATAAAATTATGTTTGACCAGTACCATAGTAAGGGAATGCGCTATTTTAATAATTTGAGTTTCAGACATTTGAACAAATACAGAAAAATACATGATCCAAATTTATTAAAGCATTCATTCATTCCCACAAACGTATTATTAATCATGTTTGTTTTCTTCGCCATTCACCTCAAAAATCACAAATCTTTACACTTTATATAATTCATTTTCACTATATATTTTAGATTGTTGACTTCCTGATAATATTTCACAATTCTTTCATTCTGAGTAATCATTTATTCTGTTTATTTGATGTATTTATCATTAGCATACGGTCATTGAGGCAAACAGTGGCTCAGTGGGTAGCGCTGTTGCATCAAAGCAAGAAAGTGCCTGGTTATTTTTCTTTTTTCTTTTTTTATGGTCTATTAACATTGTCAGGTGCACTTAGAACACAAACTACATGGTTATATCCACTGCAAATCTGCCACCTTTTGGCAAAGCTGTGTAACCTAAAGAACTTTTACAGTCTGACACCCATTTTACATCTCTACCTGAAGCCAGTTTTTTTAGTAAATTGGAATGTATACAAAGAATTATGAGTGACTAAAAATACGCCAAATGACAGCTTCAAAACAAAAGCTGCTTTCCAGTGATCCTTCAAAAGTTTGTCCTCTTGATGACAAAGCAGCTGAGATATACAGCTTCTAGCCTTGTGTTTGAGAATCACCCAAAATGTGCAGTGAGGACAAACCATTTAATCATTTAATCCATTTAACCATATAATCATATAACTGTCACCGCTGATGGTGACCAGACAAATAGGAAATATGTGGGTACAAATTATAAAGCAAGCACAAACTACATGATTAAGCAAACGCAGCTGAAACACGTGTCATGATGGTGAACATGGTAAGTGCAGGGAATTAAAACAAAGTAAGAACTGAAAGAGTAAAAAGTCCTTACCTGAACTCAACTGAACATATTGGTAACAATAACATAATTTATATAACCCAGAACTTGTAACAAGTTGACATTTAACATTTATTCGTACATTGTCTGCCAGATACGAATCGTTTGATTTAACCGGTTCTTCTCAGTGAACCGGTTAAACCAGTTCACCAAAGCGAACTGAATCATTTGAAATGGTTCGCGTCTCCAATACGCATTAATCCACAAATTACTTGAGCTGTTAACTTTTTTTAATGTGGCTGACACTCCCTCTGAGTTAAAACAAACCAATATCCCGGAGTAATTCATTTACTCAAACAGTACACTAACTGAACTGCTGTGAAGAACTGAAGATGAACACTGAGTCGAGCAACATAACGAACGGACACGCCACTGCTGGAGCCGTTTGAGACCCGAGGAGCTGACGATACTGCGCATGCGTGGACATTTTCAAGGGTACATTTGATAACTATATTTTATTTTCCTTTTTTAAAAAAAAAAAAAAAAAAGATGAATGTATCTAATCTGTGTATTTTGTTAAATTGTACATTATAGGACAAATGGGTTTTCAGGGAAGTTGGACAATAATTAAGACTCTAAATAATCTATTTTAATAGGAATAAGGGATGATTTATGAAATATCTTTTTTATGATTTATGAAATATCTGTATTGTATTTATAGTAAACGATGACACATTCCCAAACTGAGTGTGTAGTAAATGGGAGATTAGGAGTAGAGCAGCTGATGATACTGAACTGCAGCACATGCCGGTTAGAGCAGTTCACATTCTCGAGTCAAGAACCGGTTGCGTCGGTTTTCAGATCATCAGTACACTGAACCGAAAACCGTTTCCTTCGGAGCTGATGATACTGCGCATGCGTGATTCAGCGTGAAGCCGACTGCACAGCGCGTCTGAAACGAACTGATTCTGTGCTAATGGGTAGAGGGCTTGGATGAAGGGATATCTGGCGAAATGTAAGTTTATTTAATAACTAATAAATCGCAATGGATTATGTACAGTAAGTGGATCATGGTTTCTGCGCTGATGACACCTAATTTATTTACTTTATATCTTCAAGACTTAAATCCTTGTATGCACATTATTGCTGTTACTTTATTTGGGTGCGCTGTTGCAAAACTGAATTGTAAACTGTTCATGAATTATGAGGTTTTTAACTGACTAAAGTTATGATTACTGACTTATTTGATAGACTTGACGCCATTACGTCATCGCCAATGGTTATTGAATCGAACTGTCCCAAAGAACGGGTTCGCGGAAAAGAACCGGACTTCCCAGCACTACTGCCAGAGGATAAGGTTTTTCTTTCACTACCTTAACATTTTTGTTGTTGCTGTTGTTGTTTTGCCACAGGGGTGCTTTGAGACATTAAGGCAGAATATTCTGTAAAGATACTTTGAAACAACATTGATTGAAGCACTACATTTTTTTATATATGTATTTACAAATTCTAATTAAATAAATAATTAAATTCAAATGTCAAATGTGATTCCCCCTTGTTGTTGTTGTTGTTGTTGTTTTTTTCAGTGGTATTTAAGTCACCACTTTGGCTCTGTCAGCACAACAGATGGTGAACCAAAGCACAGTTGATGTTACAGCAGCTTTCAGACCGTTAGACACTTCTCCTTGTGTCTGCATGGCATAGCAGGAAACCAAAAGCAGAAGGGGGGATGAAAGATTCGTTTCCTTTCAGAAAGGCCCTAAAATCAAACTTGTTTCCAAAAACCAAGAAGTGACTCAAGACCTATTTCAAGTAAAAGCATCACATTTGATCCTTGCATCTCGTTGAGGTAGGTGTTACATTTTCATATTACAATGACACTTTACTCAAGTGACTTGCAAAACAGTTTTGATTATTAATGTGTTTTAAGATTAATACATTCATTAATTGACCTCTACTCTCCACTTTTCTAGATTGTATTTTGAATGGAAATATATCTTGAATGGAATTACTTGTTGAATGTTATTTACTGGTTACTTGTTATATATTTCAGTGAATTCCAATATTGTAAACATTAAATAAATAGTAGTATTAAGATTACATTTTAATGGAAGTATAAAGTCTTTAAGAAAGTAATATTCTTCTAAAATCACTTCAAATGGCTTAATAATCCTAAACAATGACCTCTAACATTTCCTTTATCATAAACACTATCTACTGGAGAACACTGTAACTCAAGGGAAGAGGCTGTTAAGCTTTCGCTCTCAAATCGAAAACTTTCAAATAAATAGCTCATGTTTCATAATAGTAGTTGGAGCAGTTGGTCTTGTTTTTTTCTTTTTTCTATTTTTTTTTTCTTCATAAATCACAAAGGAATGGCAGCAGCTTGACATTTCCTCCAAACAGACATTGTCAGCTTGCTTTAGAAGTAATACGCAGTTTTATGCGCTGGCTTCTAATAACATATTCAACAATAAACCCTTGTATTATGCACTAAGAATATGAGTCAAGGAGAATGTTAAAAACTGAAGTTCTTCTATTCTATTCATAGCTAATGTGTAGTTTTATGTGACAGACATTACACATCCATGGAGTTTAGAACAGCGCTGGCATTCACCACGGACACTGACTCCAACCAGACCTTCAGGAATGAGTCGACGGAGGCCTGTTCACGGGACAGCGCTCTGAAGACAACCGTGTTCCCTCTTCTCTACACCATCCTCTTCATCCTGGGCTTGTCACTGAACGGCCTGGCAGCATGGGTGTTCCTCCGAATCCCCAGTAAATCTCACTTCATCATCTATCTGAAGAACATCGTGGTGGCCGACATTATCATGACCCTCACCTTCCCCTTCAAGATCCTCGCCGATGCGAACCTAGCATCAGTCGGTGAGCGTGTGTTCGTCTGTCGAGTGTCATCTGTGCTCTTCTACCTCACCATGTACATCAGCATCCTCTTCTTCGGCTTGATCAGCATCGATCGCTGCAGAAAGACCATTCGGCCGTTTGTAGGCACCAACCCTAGACGCCTGCTGTACAGAAAGCTCCTCTCGGGCTTCATATGGACATCGCTGTTGGCTCTTTCTCTGCCTAACGTAATCCTGACGAGCCGGCCCAGCACTTCAAGCCACTTTAAATGCAGTGACCTCAAGACAGAGATGGGACTGAAGTGGCACGAGCTGGTCAACCACGTGTGCCAGGTGATCTTTTGGGGAAACCTCGTGACAGTAATAGTATGCTACACACTCATCTCGAAAGAGCTCTACAAGTCTTACGCCCGCACACGAGCTCAACACCAGGGAAGGCCCGGGACGAACACCCCTCAGAACATTCAAGCCAACGTGTTCCTGGTGTTGGCCGTCTTCTTCGTGTGCTTCGTTCCCTTCCACTTCTCCCGAGTGCCCTACACCATCAGCCAGACCCGAGAAAGCATGTTCGATTGCCAGCAGAAGCTGCTTTTCTTCCAGCTGAAGGAGAGCACGCTGTGGCTGTCCTCCCTTAACTCTGTGCTGGATCCTCTCATCTACTTCTTCCTCTGTAAGTCTTTCAGGAGCTCTCTGTTAAACACCCTGCGTCTGTCTCCGGGCCGCTGCAGGGGGCTCAGGGAGCTCGGCACAGACTCGGCCAGCACTCCTCAGGGCAACACACTCATGTAACGCACAGACAGTGCTGTCGGGAACTCTCTCGTCCACATGAACATGCTAGGGTTCTCCTACACTAATCATCTCACTGACATTAATATTATTATTGTTTTAACATATTTTCATGCTGCAATGGCTACATGGGTGAGTCACTTATATCCTTGATTCAGACCTGTCATGACTTATTCATAACTCATAACTCATACCTTAGAGTCGGGCATTGAGCTAACAGTTTATTTTGATATTCCATTACTAGCAGTCAAGCTGCAAGGCCCAGGTTCACTGTAAACAGGATTTCAGAGAATAAAGTAAAATAGTAAAAGAGCTAGAATTTATTGTGATGCATTTGAACTGTTTGCCAGTACTGTTTTTATTTTAAAAGATGTGCACTTGTAGACATAACCATATGCCGAAAACAGCAACGCTTCTTGTGTTGTCACATTAAAACAAATAACATGGATAATACATTTTTCCAAATTTTTTTCCAATTAAAAACCAAAATGGCAGCTTTTAACCAAAGAAAATAAAAAAAGTTCAGCAAACAACACCGTGTAAGATGTCTAGTCTGTTCATTAGTTCCCTTCCTCGGTCATGTTTATACACCTTCTCCGTCTCTGTCCTTCATGTCTTTGTCTAAAGTGTTTGATTTAGTCTGTGATATAACCCCCCCCCCCAATCTACTGTATATAACCTCTTATTTTTGTTTCAGAAGAGTCATGGATATGTTCCCGTTTAGTTCCTGTTTGTCCTTATGTGAAGTACCATCATGACACAAATGTACAGATTGTAACAAATAAAAAAGCTACAATTTTAGACAATATATGTGTGCATGTACTGCACGAGTAAACATATATTCAATAGATTCACACACACGCAGTACCATATCTTATCACATGTACGTCTATGTTATAAAGTGTATTACTGAATATAAAATTACATTGTGATATATTAATAAATGATTTGTCACATATTTTTCAAACCATGAAAAGCAGCAAATACTTATGTATTATTCAATATATTGTGACATAATAACAATATATTATTAAATCAATTAATCTATTGATCATTGATATATTAAGGAAATATAATTTCTATTTTAAGTATTTAAGTTACTTTATTAATATTAATATTAAAATGATCGAACTCTAAAGTAAATTTAAATAAAAAATAAAGATCCGAAGTCATATGTCTTTATTTGGCCCTAAATAATTACTGTTTTTGTTGAAGTTTTTCTTGAAACTTCTGAAATCTCTGAATGTATTATGGGGCTGTAGAATATTGTAGACCTTTGAGTTAAAATGTTTGAGATCCACTGATATAATCAAGTCAAATCATCTTTATTTCTAAAGCAGTTTGATTGATTGAAGCAGCTTCACAGAGATAAACAGAATTATGGACACAGCAGCTGTAAGAGACAACAGTGAGATTATTTCGCTCAGGTTAGTTCAGTGATGATTCAGATACTGTAGATCAGTATGAGTGGGAAATTCATCTGTTCTGAAACAAGTTCAGTTCAGCTATAACCAGTTTTACAGAAGTCAGTAATTTCATTATTCAGCTTCGGTTCCTAATCAATAGAATGTCTAAATATAGTGAAGGTTAATGACCTAATAGTCTAAACATCGATCACAAACATTAAAATAATAACACATAAGGTCATGAATGACAATCAGTGCTTGGTGCAAAAGTACATTTACTCGTTCATAAAGGTATCAGTATTTTTTTGTTTGTTTACTTAAATATAAATATACAACCAATTGAAAAGTAATGTAACTGAATAATACTGTGGATATAACTGTAATGCAGACACAAATAATCATGCACAATGCTCTTTCATCAGTAATTTCCTGCTTCTGAATTATTGGAAAGTTACAGTATTAATTTATTTAAATTGCAAAACAACAATTGTAATTATATAAATATGTATATACACATACAAACACAAGTATTTGTTTAGACCCTTAAAAATATAGCAATCAATATAGCTCATTTTTGTCTGTGTTGCAGTATTTTTCAAACATGTATTTGACTGCTACAGCAGGTTGTTGTTGTTGTGTCATATGGTCATTTCTTCCAAAGAGGAACTTCCCAAACTTTCAGTTCCAGGGTTACTTTAGCATAAAATGTAATTATATTTAAGATCTGAATTAATTTGATCTTAAATGGCACACACACAAAATACATATCAGAATGCATTATGTATTCAAAAAATAAGTTTTCACTAAATAAGATTATGGAGGAATTAGCTATATTTAATAATATATACTGGCATTTATTACAAAAACAACATTTATTAAACAAAAACTGTGAAATGGACATCAGTGAGCAATGACTGACTGGCTGAATCAATTTATTTACAAAGGTGGGAAAAGGAAAAAAAGAACCCAAATCTGTACTTCAGAACCTGAGTTTGGTTTCTCTGGTAAGTGGGAATGGAAAAGCTTTGCTCAAAGCTTTAAGCCTTCAACACACTGCACAATTATAGTGATCCTACAAGATCACAGCAAATCAAACTGCAATATGGATCTGATGAACTTGGGTATGAAAAGTATGCAGATATATGATGATGTCACCAACTGAGTGGTGTGGTAGGCTATGACACATGCTACTATAGGATAATAAAACTTCATCAGCATGTGTGAGTGGTGAAGAAAAAGAGGATGATGAATCACACTCTGGCAGTTCTAATTTTTATGTGTGCTGAAAAAATTGGAAGTGGTGAAAGAGGAAGGGATAAGAGCTTGAGGTAAGCAGTTTTATGTTTTAGCGCTGTGTCATGTTTATTTCACCTCCCATTGTTATTGGCTGGTCAGTTAACATGGGTCATATAGCAGCAAACACGCTGTGTGATGATCATGCTGAATTTATGATACAGTCAGAAAATGATCGTAGCTTATCTTTGATCACAAGACCGTGACAGTGGGCTTCTGTGAACCGCTCTCACTGTACGACACAGGACCACCGTTTAGAGCCACACTTACAGAAATCAGCACGACTGCTTCGTGATGGCAATCTCTCATCTGGGACAGCCAAATATCCCTGTGATTAAAGCTGTGATTACAAAAGACTTTTTAGCCTCTGAAATTTTTTGGCCACTGCAATATTTGGAATATAATGTCAGTAAATAAATAACAAATAATACTTTTCTTATTTAAAACATGAAGGTATCATCTACTTGCAGCTTTAAAGTTTGTGTTATTTGAAATGTAGTCAAGAGATCACCCTGTAAAGCATATTGATCTTTCATTGGTTACTCATTTTCATGTCATGTGAGTTTAAGGGTCAGAAAATGAGCATATTTGCAAAATATGCAGTGAAATGTGTATCTGTTTATGTTTTCCTGCATTCACATGCATATGAATGGAAGTCAATGGAGAAATGTCCAGTGTGACTGCCTTTAAACTCAGCCATGTGAATCTGCATTAATCTATTCTTCTGAAAATAACATGTAAGACTTCTTTTCAGAATATTTGACCTCTTCAAGAATTATTAAAAGCCTAAACGTCTTACGTTTTTAAAGACCCGTGGGAACCCTGTGTTCCTCTTTGGTGGAGTGAACTGCCAACCTCCATCTGATCTGCTGACACCATCACAACTTTCAACACACCTCGTCCTCAAGCACTTACAGTAACTGATACATGAGTGTAAACATATACACTTACTATGACTCTTTTTTCTTTGGTTGTTTATTTATTTATTCTTTAAACTTGGCATTGTGTGCAATGAATACTATTCCTCAAGATAAATTGCTGTGATGTTCCTTGTTTATACGCTGATTTGAAATTGAGCATCTGCTAAATTAATAAATTGACTTTTATGGTTTCATTCAGGAGCACTTTAAGATAAAATATGTCTCTCGTCGTTAATACTACAACTGAAGTATTCCTCCTTCATTGACAGATGTCATATTTCTCCTTAATTGTCTGTTATGAAGCTGAAGCCATTCCATCCCCATTCACTTGATCTCCTCATGCACGTTTGTTGAAGATAATGGAAAGTTTAGCACATAAGCAATATTTTCTTAATCTCTTCTTTATATTTTGTACCATGCAAGGTAAAAAATAAGGGGTAGTTGTGCAAAAAGACCGGGAATTAATTAGTTTTATTTTTATAAACTTATAATTCATTTTTTTCCCAGTTGTACATTTACCATATTTAAACAGCAATGTTCAAATAGTAGCTAATATAGTAACAGAAAGTTTGTTGATGTGGAGTGCATTTCCTAAAAGCAACGTGGTCACAAGTTCCGTTGTTACCAAAAGAGTTCAATGGAACTAATGACCATAGTGAGCTAATGAGGGAAACACAGCCTGTGATATTGTTTTCAGTATGTCAGCCAGAATTCCCCATGCTGAATCTTTGGTTTCATTTTTGCCAGCCACCTTCGCCTTTAATTTGCAGAAATGATGGCAAGTCTTCTTTGTACTGGCCAATATAAAATGAGGAAAAACAATATAGAAATAAAACTGAAAGGTGTACACAACTCTTTAAAGACAACACTAAGCATATTCACTATCAAAACAAAGTATGTGGTTTGTAGAAGTGTTGTTTCTGACAGATCTGGGTTGAAGTGTGCTGACTTTTGGTCTCTGACCAGATAAATGACATCTTGGAAAGACATTTTATTTATTTATTTTTTAGACTTTATTTTTAATTGAAATTTAGCCCATGACATCAAATATCAATTAAGCATTTAAGTCATACACTTGCTACAGTACACAAGCCCCTGTCTTCTTTTCGACATCCCATGTCACAGCCACCACAGTAAATAAAGCAAGTGTCCCAACAAACATGGTTTTACACAAAGCAAATCCCAGCAACACACTGGTGTTTCGTTTTTGAATAAATTCAGTGTGTTAGAATGAATTGGGCTCATCTATTAAGATAGTTAGTGCGTCCCAATGTGCCTACTTATACTATGCCCTTAACTTTATAACTTTATTAACATCGGGCACACTGTAAAAAAGAAAAGTTGCGTCAACTTATAAAAATAAGGCAACTTATTGCAAGCGCTTTTTTGAGTAAACTTAACAAGCGGGGACTAAAGTCCACCCAACTTAAAATAACTTAATAAAAAAACAATATCTATAATTCTTTATGCTGCTCGCCTTTCCATACGTCATGTTTGGATTAAAGAACACCCTCCTACTGTAACTCTTTTGCGTGAAAAACTTTTGTCACTGTTACCATACGAAAGACTGCATAATGTACTGTATGGAACTCTGGATATTTTTGTAAATGATTGGTCTCCCCAAGATTATTTAGGATGTGTTTGACAAACAATAACATTATTGATAGTATTGATTAATATGGATTTTATGTATTAATATGGATTGAAGTTTTTTTTTTATTATTATTAATTTATTTTTTTATTTTTTTACTATATGTTCTCTTGTTCTTTTTTCTGTATATGGTAAGAAAATATGAAAATAAACAGTTAAATAAAAAAATAACTTAATATCACAAGTTGTCACAACATAAATAGTCATGTTAACCTCAAAAATATCAGAACAAAATATTTTTTGTTTACTGAACACAAGGCCTATTATCTATAAACATACACAATTTTAAAGTGAAAAAAGTGATATGACATTCAGCCAAGTATGGTGACTTATACTCTATGGTGAATTCATGCTCTACATTTAACCCATCCACAGTGCACACACACACACAGCAGTGAACACACACACACACACCATGAACACACACCCAGAGCAGTGTTCATCATTTATGCTGCGGCGCCCAGGCAGCAGTTGGGGGTTCAGTAGGCCACAACTTTATATTATTCAAATAGTCTAAATAAATAAAAGAACATAACACGGGTCAAATAACTTTTTTTATTATTGAAAGTTTCTGTCCAAAGCACAAGGACATACCAAGTCTTGTATATTAACTTCTTTATTCAATGCATTTTACACTGAACTCAACGCATGGTACATAAAGCATGTTAAATAAATCCAGTGTTAATTATACCTTCATACGTTTGCAGTCTTGTGGCATGAAGTCACATGTATTTAACATTTTTGTTTGTTTTTAAAGGAACTATTACATGAAAATAACTATGTTGCGTATTTTAACATCAACCTAATCCATGTTAAAAAAAACCATGTAAAAAAAGCCCTCTCTGCGTAAAGCCCTCTCTGCCCACCTCTCCAATCCACAATCTCCCTCTCTACTCTCACACTGGGTAAGATCCTTGCTGAGGTGCAACGACGGCTTTGCATAATGGAGAATGACTGGTGGCTTAGGAAAGCCCATGAAATTCAAGGTTATGCGGACACCAACAACTCTCAAGCTTTTTACAATGCAATAAAATCACTATATGGACCCCAAAAACGCAGAATCACCCCTATCAGATCTGCAGACGGCGCAATTCTGCACAAGGACAAACAAGAAATTCTTGAGCGTTGGGCTGAACATTTTAACACCCTTCTTAACCAATACAGTAGAACTGACCCCTCTGTCCTGCAGTGCCTTCCACCTGTGCATGAGCTAGATGACCCTCCCAGATTCTCAGAAGTCCTGGCAGCAGTACGAAGTCTCAAGGACAACAAGTCTGCTGGTTCTGATGGAATCCCTGCAGAGGCTCTAAAGAAAACCAGGTATTTGCTCACCAAAAATCTCCACCAACTTATGCAGATAATATATCCAGATAATATCCACAAGAAAAAAGGCGACAAGTCCATCTGTGGAAACAGTCGTGGGTATCCCTGCTCTCTGTGGCAGGGAAAGTATTAACAAAGGTCATGCTGTTTCGTCTTACTAAGCACATCACATAGAGAATCCTTCCTGAGTCACAGTGCGGCTTCAGAAAGGATCGGTCCACCTCCAACATGATCTTTGTTCTACGCCAATTGAAGGAGAAGGCTAGAGAACAGAACAAAGATCTGTTCATTGCCTTCATCGACCTGGCAAAGGCTTTTGACACCATTGACCGCCAAGTCCTTTGGGTCATACTGGAGAAGTTTGTAGTGCCTCCAAGGTTTCTGGAAATCCTACAACAGTTTCATGATGGCATGCAGGCTCATGTGATTGTGGGTACATCTCAATCCCCCTCCTTTCCTGTGCAGGTAGGAGTGAAACAGGGATGTGTACTGGCTCCAGTGATCTTCAGTCTCTTCCTGGCAGCAGTCACCCTCCTCTCCCGCAATTCCCTTAGCCCCAACGATGGTGTCTGCCTACAGTTTCGTCTGGACGGGAACCTCTTTAACCTTCGCCACCTGCAAGCCATCACCAAGACCACCACCACCACAATTCATGGACTGCAATAGGCTGATGACTGTGCCCTCCTAGCCCATAGCCCTCCTGCACTGCAGTACACACTGGATGTTGTATGTGCAGTCTACCAAACTTGTGGCCTATGAGTCAACATCAAAAAGACTGAGATCATTGCACAGACCGAAGCCCCCATCCTCACACCACCTGATTTCTACATCCATGGCACACCAGTAAAGGTTGTTCAGCACTTTTGTTACCTCGGAAGTATCCTATCACCCACCTGTCTCATAAACAACAAGGTCCAGGCACGCATAAATCTTGCCTCCTCTGCCTTTGGTAGACTTCGATCTCGAGTCTTTGCTAATAAAGATCTCTGTACCTTCACCAAAGTGGCCGTCTACCAGGCAGTCTGTGTTTCCACCCTGTTGTTCCGTGCGGAAGCTTGGAATCCCTACTGCAGGCATATTCGGTGCCTTGAGGGCTTTCACATCAGATGCTTCCAGCTCATACTAGGTGTCACATGGAAAGACAAAATCCCCCATGCGGACATCCTACAGCACACTAACTCCAGTAGCATGGAGGCAACCATTGCTAGGTGGCAACTGGGATGGGTTGGACACGTTATCCGCATGCCCTCCCACCGCCTACCCCGGCAGGTCCTCTATGAGCAGACATACACAGCCAACAGGAGACCTGGGGGTCAGAAGCATCGCTACAAGGACCACCTCAAGTCGACCCTGGAAAGCTGCAGCATCAACCCTGGAGTCCTAGAAACAACTGCTGCCGACCGCCAGGCACGGAGCTCAGCATGTGGTCTGGGGGTCCAACTGATCGAATCACAGCGTACCCAGCACAGAACTGTGGTACGTCAGCGCAGACACCAACGCGCCCAGCCACAACTACACCCATCCTCAGATTCTGCACTCACATGTCCCGACTGCGGCAGGACATGTGGCTCTCGGATTGGGCTTTATAGTCACCTTCAATGGCACCGCCGACAGCAGCGGCTGCCTCAACACTCAAACAACGCATCCTGGCAGTGACGTCATCTTCGAAATCGATGGACTGCATAAGAAGAATAAGAAGACATACAGTTGCCTCATATCTCACTCAGAGCCTCTGGGATGTTTTTGTAGCTAAAAGGCATGGGAGGATTCTCCAGTAGTTGGAAAGTGTTTCAGTTGGAGCTGGCTCTGGAGGAAATATTTTTTGGCCAAGTCAGTGGGAAGTACTCCAGGCAGTTTGCGGGCAGAACTGGGTGTCTGTCCATTTAGTCTCAACAGCCTGACCCGAATGAGGGAATTACTTGGGCTCGGACAAAAGGGCAAGTTCCCACCACCTCTGGAGATCTGGCTTCGTGACGATGTGCAGAAGGCCAGGGTCGAGTGCATCTTTGGTCTGTCTGACTTTATGGATGTAGGTCATGTGGTGGACGGTGAACATCTTTTAAGAATCCTTATGTCCGACCTTTACGAACGCAGTGACCACTTGCCAACTCAATCCCTGAAAGGGCCCGGGCATCCCATTGGCAACTTGGTAGGATTTCGGACTGTCAAGGAATTCAGTCGTGAGGTATTTCAACAGAAGGAATTTGGATACCCCTATACTTTTGGCAGGGCTCTGGATATCGTCACATCTTACAGTGTGGATCCTTTCCCATGTTTGGAGTTTGCTTTTTCAAAGCTGAAATACTTCCCAAGTATCCTTACTGGGATGAAAAGAGGCATTCTAAAGCCAAATGGAACTTAAAAGACAACGTAGAGCTCCACAAACCAACTGAAATTCCTTTGGCTGCATCGCGTGCTGCCAGCTACCTCAGGGACATTTGTGCTCGTATGGAGGAGCTGGATCTGGCATTTTCACAGAACGTCAGAAAATATAAAGACAATGGCATGCCTTGGCTGGGGAGGTGCAGTGCCTCCCCAGAGGAATGCCAAAGGATTGCGTGTTGACAGCTCTGGCCTTCCTTAGTTTCTAAATTTCAGAAATGTGTATTTTGAAATTATATGTAATCAAAGTGCATAAACAGAAACATTTAATTGGGTTAATGTATAAAGAAAATGTAGTGTAGAATTAGAGTTTTAATACTATAAATATAAACACATATTGAAGAAGTTTATTGTTGTGTTAGATGCAAAGGTGTTTTTGTATATACCATCTGACTTTTATTATTATTATGAAACCAGATAGAAGGTGAAGGCAGGGACAAGTCTGTATTGTTAAAGAGAAAGTGAGTGTTTTTTTACTGTCCAAGGGAGAAAGAGAAGGGGACCATGGAATTGTAAGTTTGTTTTTCTTGTGTTTTTGTGATGTTAGAGTTAGGGTTTGGTGTGATAATATCTGTTAGTAATTCATGATTAATGTGTGTTTCTTAGTGAGGAGCTACAGCCATTCAGTGTTGCTTGCGAGCAAAACTGTAATGGCCTGGTCAAGGCGTTTTATGATTGTATAAGGGTTCAAATGTTCCTGAAGGATGATGATGTTCCTATCCCTGTCTTGCTTCTGTTGTTGAAAGCGCTGAAGAGGAGGTGAAGAACAGTTTCGATGTGGATGGTGTTGTGTTGTTCATGAGTGATGTGTCCTGTGTCAAAGTGGGAATGCATTACATATCCGTGGGAAAGGTTGATGGACCAAAGGTGTGGAACCATTGGCGCATCTTGAAAAAACATTTAGATCTCCGGAGATACTCACCAGAAGGTGTGAAGGCACTACACAAATCCATGGGAATTGTGTTGGCCCTGGTTGATGGTGGGTACTTTCTAAACATGACATGTGTTCCCAATAACCCAGGCTGTGCCCACCCAATGTTCCAAAATGAGCTGAGCGTAAAAGCCCATGCAGTATCTATGATAAATGCTGTGTTTCAGAGTTTCACAATGCTTTCTCCCAAAGATCTTGAGAGGCCCAGCATCATCAAATATAACCTGGCTAACCTGACAAGGATGAATGTTCTTCACTGTGACCAGAAGTTCATACTGGAGGTGTTTAATCAGGCTGTGTCAGACATCAACAACGATACCGACATGCACATCCTAATGTGCCTCAGCAAATTCGGACAGAAGGAGGACCGAGAATTCTACTTGGATGCCTTAGTTCACACAGAGGGGGTCATCAACATGTCATACCATGTAGCGGTTAATGTGCCTCCATTAGACCCGTCAATTGATTTGTTTTGGTCCAGATTTGGATTGCAGGAGGTCGTGGGAAGAAGAGGAAATTTATTTCCTGTGTACTCCACGGCAAAGGTGGCGAATTTCCAGAGTAACATTGACAACAAGGAAATGGACCTCGATGCCTTGTTGAAGCAGGTCTTCAAGGCTGATGGGACCACTGTCAACTTTGTGCAATTGTATGCCACCACTCCGCACTGCCACCATTCTCCAGCAGTGGTCCATCCAATAAGCCGGGTGATCACTTTATGTAACCTGCACATTCAAAAACATACGTCAATGATAGCTGGCCATGATACTCGGTAGGTACAGCACATGGAAGATCTGGCCCGGAAGACGTTGTGCAGGTTGGGTCTGAGGATGGAGGTGGTATTTTTGGTAAAGCCAGATTACCCTGACGTTTTTTAACCCAAGTGATTTCATCATTCCTTCTATGCTTGGTTACTTGTTGGAGACTGTGCCAATGATTGTGCCCTTCAAGGATAATCAGGATAGTTTGGGATTGCACAATGTCATACATACAGTCGCCTCATATCTCACTCAGAGCCCCTGGGATGTTTTTGTAGCTAAAAGGCATGGGAGGATTCTCCAGTAGTTGAAAAGTGTTTCAGTTGGAGCTGGCTCTGGAGGAAATATTTTTTGGCCAAGTCAGTGGCAAGTACTCCAGGCAGTTTGCGGCAGCACTGGGTGTCTGTCCATTGAGTCTCAACAGCCTGACCCGAATGAGGGGATTACTTGGGCTCAGACAAGTGGGCAGTGACAGTGTGGGTGAGTCCCCACCACCTCTGGAGATCTGGCTTCGTGATGATGTGCAGAAGGCCAGGGTCGAGCACATCTTTGGTCTGTCTGACTGTATAGATGCAGGTCATGTGGTCGGTGAACATCTGTTAAGAATCCTTTTGTCCTACCTTTACAAACGCAATGACCACTTGCCGACTCAATCCCTGAAAAGGCCCGAGCGTCCCATTAGCATCTTGGTAGGATGTCGGACTGTCAGGGAATTCAGTTGTGAGGTATTCCAACGGAAGGGATTTGCATACCCCCATACTTTTGGCAGGGCTCTGGATATCATCACAACTTACAGTGTGGATACTTTCCCATGTTTGGAGTCTCCTTTTTCAAAGCTGAAGTACTTCCAAGTATCCGTTACTGGGATGAAAAGAGGAATTGCAAAGCCAAATGGAACTTAAAAGACAATGTGGAGCTCCACAAATCAACTGAAATTCCATCGGTTGCATTGCGTGCTGCCAGCTACCTCAGGGACATTTGTGCTCGTATGGAGGACCTGGATCTGGCATTTTCACAGAACATCAGAAAATACTCTTACGGAAATGTAATATATGACATATATGTTCCTATATCGCTAATGACACCATCATATATGCTAAATATAACACATATATACATATCTCTAGGTATAAATAGGAAAATAAACTTTTGGTGCTTTCAACAAAGTTTGGTAGAGCTGCAAAAACATATGTCACTGATGCCAGACATTTAAAAAAATAAATAAATAAACAGTTACTTCATAATAGTTAAGAAAAGTCATAATGTAGTCACATCTGTGCTGTTCTAAAGGCACGTACACACATTTGTGTTCAATTGCGGAAGCATTTACAGCAGTTAGGTGAGACAGCACCTTCTCGCCTGGATGAAATTGTATAGGATTTTGAACACAAGCAGAAAAGCTGTGCTTCCACTCCTCAAAAAAGCTACCAATAGCATAACAAGTACTGCCATTATGAATGTTTTAAGCGAGAAGAATACGTTGTCAGTTTTTATACGAACTACACTTGAATTCCTCTTCTTTGAATGGTGGTATGCCTGGGAATTAACGGTCGCACCATTGACAAACACTCGATCATAATATTCTACAACCTGCTTCTCTACCCAATCACCAACACTATGCAAAGCAATATAGTCATCATGTGCCATAATATTTTTATTGGGCGGTCCAAAAGCTGTAACTCCCAAACATCTCACTGCATGCTTTCACTCTTTTTTTCCCCTCAATAATGGACCAAGAACAGCACTACACTCTGAGGAGGGATTTTTCAGTGTTTGACTGGCATACAGTGGATGTGCTCTTTCATCCAGAAAACTTTACATATTTGGATGGGCAGCACAGACTGGGTGCTTTTCACCATTTCTATAAACTTCATGTTATATGCCTCAAATTGAAAGGCGGAAAGGGCCCATAATGGCCCCCAATTCTGAACACTTCTAGAGAGATGAAGGCAAAGGTGAGAACATTGTAGCTGACATTGCCTATACCATAAAGGGGCTCCATCTTGGATACAAACTGGCGAAGAAGGTCCTGCGCTTCTAAAAGCTGCTGAGATGAAATCGATGTGGTTAGCAGCAAAGCTATGCCACTCGCAAGTTTCAGCCAATGATTAAGGTATCTCTCAGGTATAATCCCCTTAAGTATGGAGATACTGTAGTAAAGTAGCCACATCAGCCATTTATGGGCTTTCTAGTAACGTCTGTCTTTTATGGAACGAGGTGTTCTGGAGACATAACTTGGGGGCTTTTTTTTAATAGTAGTTTGTCAATTTGTGGTATGGACCTGCCTAAGTACCAAGGAGATTGGTGGTTTTCAGGGTTACACCATAGCGAAGTGATAGATCTTGTAACTCCTAGGGGACACTGTGCATGTAATCAGGGACACATCCCTCAATTATATCAAATCCAGGTAAAAAGGACAACACCGAAGGTCCTTTCACACCTGCTGAAGGTGTGCCTGTTTCAACAGCTCTCGTAACTATCTCTAAAGTCTGACTTTGACATCTCAGTTCTATGTTTTCCTCCAAGGATTAAACCCTGGCCTTTCCCCAACCACGGTCGACAAGTGGTCCCTTCTGAAGACAAAAAGAACATCCAAACTCCCAATGAACTGCTTAAAGTTCTGTAGGAGTGGATGGGCAACAGAACCGCTTACAAGTATTAAAGCATATACTTTGCTGCTACCATGTACCCCATCAGATGTAACCCAATCAAAGCCGTGCTCATGTAGACCAATGCACTCATTCACAAATGAGTCAAGATAGATGTTCATTGGGGGCTTTTTAGCTCCAAACCACAATGCCGTTAACATAATATGGTCAGATCTCAGATCGGGAAGTAGTTCATTTAAAGTGAACAACAGAGGCCATATGGACTGTGAAGAGGATTTGAATAAAGGTACTCCATCACAACTTAAGGTGATTGAAAAGTTGGGGCAATCATTTAAAGTTGTGAAGATTTTCAAGATCTTTTTATAGAGCACACCATCACATACATCAACCAAGTGACCATTTACGTCATCCTTGTTCGCGGCGGTGCCACGGCATTACCTGAATTCAGTTGCGTGTTAAAATAATTTGCTTATTAAATTATATTATTTACACAAGTTCATTTAGATTATTTAACATGCCCTGTGACATTTTATCCATAAACTCCTTGAGAATTTAAAGTTAGTTTAATAGTATTTAAATTCAAGTTTAAAAATAAGTTTTAACTGCTAAATACCAACAACCATACTGCATGTGAATAAATAAAATGATGACCGGAGCAGTGATTCTGACTGGAGCCTCCATCACGAGTACAATTCATGCCAACAGCCCGTAATATAACTGCATATTCAGCAAGAATTCATGTTAAACATATTTAGCTATTTCTTGATCAGGTTATAATGTCTGCAATAGCCGAGTGGGATGTTAAAGGCTATATGAGTTTGTCTGTTTCTTTTACTGATTATTTTCGGGTTAAAGCATGATTTAAACAGATAAAGCACATTCACACGCAATCGCTTTAGCAAAAATGCATTCAAACAAATGTAATCTTACAGTGCTAATACATTATCAGTAGGCTATTTGATTTTGAAATCTTGAAGAAATTAATAAATCTGGGTGCTCTCCTTGAACTGTCACCTTATCGTGGTGGAGAGGTTTGAGTACCCGAATGATCCTGGGAGCTATGTTGTCTGGGGCTATATGCTCCTGGTAGGGTCTCCCAAGGCAAACAGGTCCTTGGTGACGGGCCAGACTAAGAACAGTTCATAAAACCCCTTATGGCAAAATTAAAATCAAGGACCGTGACGTCGCCCGGCATGGCGCAGCCGGGGCCCCACCCTGGAGCCAGGCCCGGGGTTGGGGCTCGTATGCGAGCGCCTGGTGGCCGGGCCTTCCCCCATGGGGTCCGGCCGGGCTTAGCCCGAAGGAGTGACGTGGGGCCGCCCTCCTGTGGGCTCACCACCTGCAGGAGGGAGCGTAAGGGGCCGGTGCATAGTGGATCGGGCGACAGTCGTAGGCGAGACCCCCGACGACCCGATCTCTGGACACGGAATCTGGCTTTAGGGACGTGGAATGTCACCTCGTTGGCGGGGAAGGAGCCTGAGCTTGTGCGGGAGGTCGAGAGGTACCGACTAGAGATAGTTGGGCTCACCTCAACGCACAGCTTGGGCTCTGGAACCACACTTCTTGAGAGAGGCTGGACTCTCTACCACTCTGGAGTTGCCCATGGTGAGAGGCAGAGGGCTGGAGTGGGTTTGCTAATAGCCCCCCAGCTCAGCCGCCATGTGTTGGAGTTTACCCCCGGTGAACGAGAGGGTCGCTTCCCTGCGCCTTCGAGTCGGGGATAGGTCTCTCACTGTCGTTTGTGCCTACGGGCCGAATGGCAGTGCGGACTACCCGGCCTTCTTGGAGTCTCTGGGAGGGGTGCTGGAAAGTGCTCCGACTGGAGACTCCGTCGTTCTACTGGGGGACTTCAACGCTCACGTGGGCAGTGACAGTGACACCTGGAGGGGCGTGATTGGGAGGAACGGCCCCCCTGACCTGAACCCGAGCGGTGTTCTGTTATTGGATTTCTGTGCTAACCACGGTTTGTCCATAACGAACACCATGTTCAAGCATAAGGGTGTCCATCAGTGCACGTGGCACCAGGACACCCTTGGCCGGAGGTCGATGATCGACTTTGTGGTCGTGTCATCAGACCTTCGGCCATATGTCTTGGACACTCGGGTGAAGAGAGGGGCGGAGCTGTCAACTGATCACCACCTGGTGGTGAGTTGGATCCGATGGCGGGGGAGGAAGCTGGACAGACTCGGCAGTGGGACTTGGCTTGTGGGACTCCGGAGGCAGCTGACAGGTACCGGCAGGCCAAGCGGACTGCAGCCCGGGTAGTCGTGGAGGCAAAAACTCGGGCCTGGGAGGAGTTCGGTGAGGCCATGGAGAAGGACTATCGGTTGGCCTCGAAGAGATTCTGGCAAACTGTTCGACGCCTCAGGAGGGGGAAGCAGTGCCCTACCAACACTGTTTACAGTAGAGATGGGCACCTGTTGACCTCAACTGGGGATATCGTCGGGCGGTGGAAGGAATACTTCGAGGATCTTCTCAATCCCACCGACTTGTGTTCTGTTGAGGAAGCAGTGGCTGGGGACTCGGAGGAGCACTCGTCCATCACCCGGGCTGAAGTCATCGAGGTAGTTAAAAAGCTCCTCGGTGGCAAGGCACCGGGGGTGGACGAGATCCGCCCCGAGTACCTCAAGTCTCTGGATGTTGTGGGGCTGTCTTGGCTGGCACGCCTCTGCAACATCGCATGGCGGTTGGGGACAGTACCTCTGGACTGGCAGACCGGGGTGGTGGTCCCTCTTTTCAAGAAGGGGGACCGGAGAGTGTGTTCCAACTATAGGGGGATCACACTTCTCAGCCTCCCTGGGAAAGTCTATGCCAGGGTACTGGAGAGGAGAATTCGGCCGATAGTGGAACCTCGGATCCAGGAGGAACAGTGTGGTTTTCGTCCCGGTCGTGGAACACTGGACCAGCTCTATACCCTTTCCAGGGTGCTGGAGGGTTCATGGGAGTTTGCCCAACCAGTCCACATGTGTTTTGTGGACTTGGAGAAGGCATTCGACCGTGTTCCTCGCGACATCCTGTGGAGGGTGCTCCGGGAGTATGGGGTCGGCGGCTCCCTACTTAGGGCTGTTCGGTCCCTGTACGACCGGAGCAAGAGCTTGGTTCGCATTGCCGGCAGTAAGTCAGACCTGTTCCCGGTGCATGTTGGACTCCGGCAGGGCTGCCCTTTGTCACCGGTTCTGTTCATAATTTTTATGGACAGAATTTCTAGGCGCAGCCAAGGGCCGGAGAGTGTCCGGTTTGGGGACCATACGATTTCGTCGCTGCTTTTTGCGGATGATGTTGTTGTGTTGGCATCCTCAGACCAGGACCTTCAGTGTGCATTGGGACGGTTTGCAGCCGAGTGTGAATCGGCTGGGATGAGAATCAGCACCTCCAAGTCCGAGGCCATGGTTCTCAGTCGGAAAAGGGTGGATTGCCCACTTCAGGTTGGTGGAGAGTTCCTGCCTCAAGTGGAGGAGTTCAGGTATCTTGGAGTCTTGTTCACGAGTGAGGGAAGGATGGAACGTGAGATTGACAGACGGATCGGTGCAGCTTCTGCAGTAATGCGGTCGCTGTACCGATCCGTCTGTCAATCTCACGTTCCATCCTTCCCTCACTCGTGAACAAGACTCCAAGATACCTGAACTCCTCCACTGTCTGTCGTGGTGAAGAAGGAGCTGAGCTGTAAGGCAAAGCTCTCGATTTACTGGTCAATCTACGTTCCTACTCTCACCTATGGTCATGAGCTGTGGGTCATGACCGAAAGGACAAGATCCCGGATACAGGTGGCCGAAATGAGCTTTCTCCGTCGGGTGGCTGGGCGCTCCCTTAGAGATAGGGTGAGAAGCTCGGTCACTCGGGAGGAGCTCAGAGTAGAGCCGTTGCTCCTCCACATCGAGAGGAGCCAGCTGAGGTGGCTCGGGCATCTATTTCGGATGCCTCCTGGACGCCTTCCCAGGGAGGTGTTCCAGGCACGTCTCACCGGGAGGAGGCCCCGGGGAAGACCTAGGACACACTGGAGGGACTATGTCTCCCGGCTGGCCTGGGAACGCCTCGGGGTCCCCCCGGAAGAGCTGGAGGAAGTGGCTAGGGAGAGGGAAGTCTGGGCGTCTCTGCTTAGACTGTTGCCCCCGCGACCCGGCCCTGGATAAGCGGAAGATGATGGATGGATGGATGGATGGATGGATGCTTTTCCCAAAAGCATAGTTGCTAACTAAGTTAGCAACTTTGTTGGTTGCAATACAATTTCCCATTGCCAACCAACTAAGTTACTAACAGGTTAGCAACTATGCTTTTGGGAAACGCAGCCCTGTTTAGATAAAATAACTGACAAAAATGTACTGTTATTTTCCTCACAAACAAAATTTGCACAGCTGATGGGCTAGTATTAACAACAACAACAAAAAAAAAAAAAAAAAAAAAAAAAAAAATATATATATATATATATATATATATATATACAGTATTGTTCAAAATAATAGCAGTACAATGTGACTAACCAGAATAATCAAGGTTTTTCGTATATTTTTTTATTGCTACGTGGCAAACAAGTTACCAGTAGGTTCAGTAGATTCTCAGAAAACAAATGAGACCCAGCATTCATGATATGCACGCTCTTAAGGCTGTGCAATTGGGCAATTAGTTGAATTAGTTGAAAGGGGTGTGTTCAAAAAAATAGCAGTGTGGCATTCAATCACTGAGGTCATCAATTTTGTGAAGAAACAGGTGTGAATCAGGTGGCCCCTATTTAAGGATGAAGCCAACACTTGTTGAACATGCATTTGAAAGCTGAGGAAAATGGGTCGTTCAAGACATTGTTCAGAAGAACAGCGTACTTTGATTAAAAAGTTGATTAGAGAGGGGAAAACCTATAAAGAGGTGCAAAAAATGATAGGCTATTCAGCTAAAATGATCTCCAATGCCTTAAAATGGAGAGCAAAACCAGAGAGACGTGGAAGAAAACGGAAGACTACCATCAAAATGGATAGAAGAATAACCAGAATGGCAAAGGCTCAGCCAATGATCACCTCCAGGATGATCAAAGACAGTCTGGAGTTACCTGTAAGTACTGTGACAGTTAGAAGACGTCTGTGTGAAGCTAATCTATTTTCAAGAATCCCCCGCAAAGTCCCTCTGTTAAAAAAAAGGCATGTGCAGAAGAGGTTACAATTTGCCAAAGAACACATCAACTGGCCTAAAGAGAAATGGAGGAACATTTTGTGGACTGATGAGAGTAAAATTGTTCTTTTTGGGTCCAAGGGCCACAGGCAGTTTGTGAGACGACCCCCAAACTCTGAATTCAAGCCACAGTACACAGTGAAGACAGTGAAGCATGGAGGTGCAAGCATCATGATATGGGCATGTTTCTCCTACTATGGTGTTGGGCCTATTTATCGCATACCAGGGATCATGGATCAGTTTGCATATGTTAAAATACTTGAAGAGGTCATGTTGCCCTATGCTGAAGAGGACATGCCCTTGAAATGGTTGTTTCAACAAGACAATGACCCAAAACACACTAGTAAACGGGCAAAGTCTTGGTTCCAAACCAACAAAATTAATGTTATGGAGTGGCCAGCCCAATCTCCAGATCTTAATCCAATTGAGAACTTGTGGGGTGATATCAAAAATGCTGTTTCTGAAGCAAAACCAAGAAATGTGAATGAATTGTGGAATGTTGTTAAAGAATCATGGAGTGGAATAACAGCTGAGAGGTGCCACAAGTTGGTTGACTCCATGCCACACAGATGTCAAGCAGTTTTAAAAAACTGTGGTCATACAACTAAATATTAGTTTAGTGATTCACAGGATTGCTAAATCCCAGAAAAAAAAAATGTTTGTACAAAATAGTTTTGAGTTTGTACAGTCAAAGGTAGACACTGCTATTTTTTTGAACACACCCCTTTCAACTAATTGCCCAATTGCACAGCCTTAAGAGCGTGCATATCATGAATGCTGGGTCTTGTTTGTTTTCTGAGAATCTACTGAACCTACTGGTAACTTGTTTGCCACGTAGCAATAAAAAATATACTAAAAACCTTGATTATTATGGTTAGTCACATTGTACTGCTATTATTTTGAACAATACTGTATATATATATATATATATATATATATATATATATATATATATATATATATATATATATATATAATAAAAAGTAATAATAAAATACAATTTTTAAACTTTCCAGCATTAAGGTAATAACATCACAGTTTTTTTATCATCGTGTCTGAGTTATAAGTTTATAACTATATTAAAACTTGTTTTTAAAAATTTCTTTGTCATTTGAATATTGATTTTAAAATCTATTTAAATCATAAATCAGATTTTTTTTTTTAGGTCATATGCTATCGCCCAGCACTAAAAGCAAGTAAAGAAGGCTCCATTTAAAATCACTTATGTTGTCAGTTAATGAAGCTCTTTTTTACATCGTGTGTATTTTGTTGATTATAATGAGAGAACTTGAGTTTAATCATGAGAACGTTTTATTAATCCGTCCATTCTTTAGATTTTCAAAGATTTAATCGTGCAGGTTTCATTTAATTCATTTCTTGTTTTAGGCAAATTAGGCCTATATAATGGGAACTAAATTATACAGTGCTTCATGTTTAAACATGCAACAATTTCTTAATCATTTTACAGACAAATGTTTTTTCCCCAATAAGTTAAAAGACAGGTAACGAATAACAAAAATCCATGTTGTTTTATTAAAGGAAAAAATATATTTATATTGAAAATATTAATTAAAATATAGGCATAATATATGAAAATATTGACATTTTGCATATTAATCCATGTAGCCAACCCCCCTAAAATAGGCTACCACTTTTAATGCTCCGATGCAAAGTAAACCACAATTTCTTTTGAATAATATAAAGCATAATTAATATAATATAAATAATAATGCACACCTTTTAAATGCGTCAAATCTAAAATATGGTTTAATACCATGTAGATTAGAGAAAATATAATCACAGGTTCAGGCACAGGCTTGACATTTATCCTGCTTGAATTCGTTCTAAGAAATGCACATTACTTCATATGTACCAAACTTTCGTCTGTGGATATTAAATATTTTAACTACAGTGTTTTTCTTTCATTTTCCCTGACTGAAGCCATCAAATCTAACACATCAGTGAGGCAAAACTGACGTATATTAGCGAAAATGCGCTTTGATGCGCTTGCGCTTGGCGGTACGTGCAGCGGTAAAAAGGGCCTTTTGAATGTCTACTCAGTGTAGTTGTGCTTCTAGAGGAAGAACAATAAAAAAGTTTCCAGATTTCATGTGCTCCTTTGCATCAACTTTTTTTGCCACAAATTCTGCAACCTACTTTTTCATCTTTTGTTTCCATTAAGAAATGCTTGATAATAATGTAGTCCTTATAATCAGTCATATTTTTGTAGAAGTGATGTTTAGTAGTTGACACTGAGTGTTTACCGGTGATAGCATTAATGACCTGAAACATGTCTTCTAGTGCTTCATCGATCAAATCATTGGTCAAAACTTATGCTACAATTGTCATTGGCGAAGCGGTCGGTCAATCCCACCTTTCCAGTACTTGTGATCGGACTGTACGTTAGCAGACAGCAAAGCATTGGCCAAGAGCAGAAGGCCCTCCCTCCAGGCTTTTTTTTTTTTAGCTGTTTTAGTTTGCAAAGCTTCATTTTCGCTCAGTCTGAGTTTCAGAGTTACAGAGCAGAGCTGCGTGACAACACTGCCACAAATCACGTGAGTCGCACGATCTCAACTGTGTGGGCATATCTCCGTAAAGTGGAGAGGGTAGTAAACTCAGCTCTGAAAAAATTGTCTGCAATAGGAGTGCAAATGTAATGTAATATAATAAGTGTTAAAAAGAGTGTTGCACTTCTGAAGAAGGAAAACTCAAAAACAAAATTATGTTTAAAAATATGCAGTGTTTTGCAAGCCTGCAAAGCTCTGTTTCCAGAGTTTCAAAAAAAATTTTCACACATTCGCACACCAGTTTTCAGATCACCATTTACAATGTTTCAAACCTGGAAAAAATCTAATACAGTGAGAGAACACTGATAAATTTGAAACTTGGAATTCTTTGCGCAACATTGTAAAAAAAAATTTGCAGTTCTGAAGAAGGAAATCTCAAAACCAACGTAATGTTTGCAGACATTTTTATTTTTTTTACATTTTGCAAGCTTGCAAATCTTATTTTTCGATCTTGTAAAACTTTTTTTTGTAAGATTTTGAGTTTTCGAACACTTAGTTTCAACCTTTCAGAACTTTATTTTCAGGGTTGAATCATGGCAGGATTTAAATCCCATAGTTATTCTAACGGCCACCTAATGTTATAATGTTCATGACATGAATGTTGTATGCCTTTAAGATGACACGTTATTGTGTGCGCGCTGTTCCTGTGTACGCGTGCGCAGTGAGAGAAGAGTTTTTGCTAGCGAGAGAAGAGAGGTGACCGCTCTACCGACTGCTCCTTTGATTTATTGTGTTTACTTTCTACTTTTATTTGTAGCGTGTTTTCAGAGTGTTTTCCCCTGTTAATATTCGCTCTATGACATGTATGTGAAGAGTGCATTTACTGGAGAGGAATTATATAAAGACTCGTGAAACTACCATCCGTTGGCGTTGTCTTTTCTATTCATCCTGGGCAGACTTAAAACTCTGACAGCGTTACAAATTGGCACCCGAACAACTGGATTCACCGGTCACCTCTTGTTCTTTATCTACAAGGAGGATTGTCTTTATTATTTTTTTTTTTTTGGAAGGGCTTTTCATTACTGGAGTTTTTCCATTCCACTGTGCTGACTAGCTTGCTAACTATGGACACCATGCGGTCGGTGTGTGACTGATTTTCAGGTGATGTTTTTATGTTGATTTTGACTGATTTCATATACTATTTTCGTGGATCGCCCGAATATTGACTGTTTTCATAGTATAAAACTGGTTGGAGGAATTTTTTTTCTCTCTCTCTCAACGTTTTTTCCTTGTGGAATGTGGAGCAAAAACTGAACTTGACTATATTGAAAGAAACAAAAACAATCGTTTTTTTTTTGTGTGTTGATCAGTCATTAATGGATGTCAAAAAGGGAACACTGAAGTGAAGACTGTGTGAAACATTTCCGGGACATAATTTTAATTAATTTTTTTTGTTGTGCCTTTCTGTTCATTTCCAGCACGTGCGGAACAGATTGCATTTGGAAAGGACACTTTGTTGGGTACATTTTTGTTGAGACTATTGTGCAAATCACTAATTTTTCATTGTTTTTTTTTTCTGATACTTTTTTTGTGGGTAACATTGCTGTGTTATACTGTTGTGCTGTGTTATATCTTTGTTTGCAGTTAAAGGGCAAAACCAGGGCAGAAGTTCATTTTCTGAGTTTTTACATAAACTGCTGTTTTTTCTTGTGGGTGTGGAAGAGTAACAGTTAGTACAAAGTTAGTACAGCTTTTGACTCATATATTTGTGTAAATTTACAGTATCTTGATTTATTATTTGCATTTATTAACTGATTGTGATTTCATGCATAATGGCTACTCACCCTGACTTTCAGTCTGACTTTACTGACCGGCCCGCAGATGAAGACTCTTTTATACAACAGGGAGCTTCACAGCATACTGTTGAAGGTTTACGGTCTAAAAACAAGCTGTTACAAGCAGAAGTGGCAGTGTTGCAGCGGTGCCTTCGCGAATCGATTGACCTACAAAAGGATATGATGGACCGTTTAACACATCAAGAGTGTACCGTGCCTGTGACCCCACATCCAGCTCCCAGAGCCAGCTCAACTCCTTACAGTTTGGGGCAAGCTAAGTCAACAGCTCAAAGGTCAGTGCCAGTCAATGTAACTTATAGTTCTGTACCTACATTTTCTCAACCACTCGCTGTGGATGAGTGCCACAACAAATGCTCTTACTGCTATGCTTAACCAATCACGGCTCGAGCCACCCGTGTTTGCTGCAGATGGTTCCCTGAATCCTGAGGAATGGCTCCAGTCTCTCAACGTGTATAGGACCTCCCTGGATCTCTCAGATGTCCAAATTCTCCTTGAGCTCCCGCGTTTTCTGTCAAAAGAGCCAAAAAAATGGTTTGCTGCACTAAGCACACATTTAACCAGCTGGAATCAGTTCTGTGAATTCTTTAGGACAGTCTTTCTGCCTTTGGACAATCAGGAACGTGTCCTGAGGGGCATTTTGGACCGTATGCAGATGCCGGATGAGCCACTGCCGACCTTTGTCGCTCATATGTTGGGTGAGTTTCGTAAGCTAAGGTCCCCTCCACCTCAATTGGAGCAAATAGACTTGATAAGGAAGCATGTGCTTGAGAAATATAGAGTTGCTCTTTATGGCACACCCATACCGTCAGTCATGGACCTTCTTTTGCGGGCTCACGAGCTTCATGCAGTCATTGGTCCAAGTTTTGAGTTTCCCCCTCAAAGACAAACTAATAGTATGCCAAAAAGGGATGTTCACTGTTTTAAGTGCTCCTTGCCAGGATTCACTACTCGTACTTGTCCAAATTGTAGTCTAGGGGAAAGACCGCGTTTGTCTCCAATGGAGCCCCCAGAACCTCCGAGAGATACATTTACATTTACATTTACATTTAATCATTTAGCAGACGCTTTTATCCAAAGCGACTTACAACTGAGAAGCAGTCAGGTCAACAAGAGAACAACAACAGAATACAAGTGCAATGACAAGTCTCAGTTAGTCTAGTATAGAACGCATAGCCAGGTGTATATAATTTTTATTTTTTATTTTATTTATTTTTTAATTAAATGAAAAAGACAAGAAGAGGAAAAGTACTGGTGTTAGTAGGTTAAGTGCAGGCGAAAAAGATGAGTCTTTAGATGTTTCTTGAAAGTGAGTAAAGACTCCGCTGTACGAATTGAGATTGGGAGGTCATTCCACCAGCTGGGCACAGTCCAGGAAAAGGTCTGTGAGAGTGATTTTGAATTTCTTTGGGATGGCACCACAAGGCGTTGTTCACTTGCAGAGCGCAAGCTTCTGGAGGGTACATAGGATTTAACCAATGAGTTTAGGTAAGTTGGTGCCGTGCCAGTGGTTGTCTTGTAGGCAAGCATTAGTACCTTGAATTTGATGCGAGCAGCTACTGGTAGCCAGTGTAACCTGATGAGGAGGGGAGTAACATGAGCTTTTTTTGGCTCATTGAAGACAACCCTCGCTGCTGCATTCTGGATCATTTGCAGAGGCTTGACAGTACATGCAGGAAGGCCCGCCAGGAGAGCATTACAATAGTCCAGTCTGGAGAAAACAAGAGCTTGGACAAGAAGTTGGGTTGCTTGCTCTGACAGGAAGGGTCTAATCTTCCTAATGTTGTATAAGGCAAACCTGCAGGACCGGGTCGTTGTAGCAATGTGGTCAGTGAAGCTTAACTGATGATCCATCACAACTCCTAGGTTTCTGGCTGTCCTCGAAGGAGTTATGGTTGACGAGCCCAGCTGTATAGAGAAGTTGTGATGAATCAATGGGTTAGCTGGAATCACCAGTAGTTCAGTCTTTGTAAGGTTAAGCTGAAGGTGATGGTCATTCATCCAGCGGGAAATGTCACTCAGACAGGCTGAAATGCGAGCAGCTACCGTCGGGTCATCAGGCTGGAATGAGAAGTAGAGTTGGGTGTCATCAGCATAGCAGTGATAAGAAAAGCCATGCTTCTGAATGACAGATCCTAAAGATGTCATGTAGATGGAGAAGAGAAGTGGTCCAAGTACTGAGCCCTGAGGAACCCCAGTAGCAAGGTGGTGTGACTTTGAAACATCACCCCTCCAAGACACACTGAAGGACCTGTCAGAGAGGTAGGACTTAACCCACAGGAGAGCAGTTCCAGAGATCCCCATCTTTCTGAGGGTGGACAGGAGAATCTGGTGATTAACAGTGTCAAAAGCAGCAGGCAGGTCCAGTAAGATGAGTACCGAGGATTTTGAAGCTGCTCTTGCTAGTCGCAGGGCTTCAGTAACCGAGAGCAGAGCAGTCTCAGTTGAGTGGCCACTTTTGAAGCCAGATTGGTTGCTGTCCAGGAGGTTGTTCTGTCCAAGGAACATAGAAAGCTGGTTGAACACAGCCCGCTCAACTGTCTTTGCAATGAATGGAAGAAGGGATACCGGTCTGTAGTTTTCAAGAAGCGCTGGATTTAGAGATGGTTTCTTGAGCAGTGGGCTTACCCGAGCCTGCTTGAATGCTAAGGGAAATGTTCCAGATTGAAGAGAGGAGTTGATAATGTGAGTAAGTGAAGGTATGACTGAAGAAGAGATCGCTTGAAGGAGGTGAGTGGGGATAGGATCAAGTGGACAAGTAGTAGGATGATTGGACAGGAGAATTTTGGAGACGTCCATCTCTGAGAGTGGGGAGAAGGAGGATAAAGAGTGTGCATCAGTCATTGTGAAGTTTTCCTCAGTCTGTGGTGTGGAGAATTGTTCACTGATGGATCTCGTCTTATTTGTGAAGAAAGTTGCAAAGTCGTCCGCTGTAAGAGTCGATGGAGGAGGTGGAGGCGGCGGATTAAGAAGAGAAGAGAAAGTCTTGAATAGTGTCCGAGCGTCACAGCAGCTGTTAATTTTGTTGTGGTAGTAGGATGTTTTAGCTGTTAAGACCTTTGCAGAGAAGGAAGAGAGGAGTGATTGATACACACTGAGGTCCGTAGAGTTTTTTGATTTCTGCCATTTCCTCTCTGCAGCCCTGAGTTTAGAGCGATGTTCACGGAGAACCTCGGACAGCCAGGGGGCAGATGGGGCAGTGCGTGCTGGTCTAGACAACAGTGGGCAAAAGTTGTCCAAGCAAGATGTTAAAGTGGAGCAAAGAGTGTCCGTAGCACTGTTCGTGTCCAGAGCAGAAAACTGAGAGAATAGTGGAAGAGAGGATGAAACCACAGCAGATAGGCGAGATGGAGAGAGTGAGCGTAGGTTCCGTCGAAAGGTGACCTGCGTTGGAGTGTGTGCCACTTCAGGAGTAAGTGCTAGGTTAGCAGTAATGAGGAAGTGATCAGAGGTGTGCAGTGGAGCAACTGAAGAGGTGTCCACAGAGCAACCACGCGTGTAGATGAGGTCAAGTTGGTTGCCCGATTTGTGAGTCGCTGTAGTGGACATGAGCTTGAGATCAAATGAGGTGAGCAGAGTTTTGAAGTCAGCAGCCTGGGGTTTATCTAAGTGGATGTTGAAGTCGCCAAGCAGTACCAGAGGAGTACCATCTTCAGGAAAGTTTGATAGCAGCACATCCAACTCCTCCAAGAAGTTTCCCAGTTGACCTGGAGGACGATAAATGACCACAAAGTGGATTTTAACAGGGTGGGTTACAGTAATGGCATGTGATTCAAATGAACCAGTACCTGTAGGTGATGGCTGAAGTTCAAATTTCCATTCTTTGGATATAAGGAGACCCGTACCTCCACCCCTCCCAGTGGTACGAGGAGTGTGGGAACAAGTGAAATTAGTAAAGAGGGCTGCAGGGGTGGCAGTATCTTCAGGTTTGATCCAAGTCTCTGTCAGTGCCATGAGGTTGAGACCAGAATGGGTAGCAATAGAGGAAATGAAGTCTGCTTTGTTAACTGCAGACTGGCAGTTCCAGAGACCAACTGGAATAGAGAGCATAGTAGTAGAGGTCAGAGGGACATGGCGTAGGTTTGTCAGACAGGCCTTCCTGCGACGTACATAGCGTGCTCTCCAAGTGTTAGTAGTGATAGTAGAGATCTGAAAGCACATAGTGACTACAAGTGTAAGATATTTGAGAGGCTATACAAAAAGAAAGAGAAAAGCAATACTCAAGTGCCCTGTCGGTGTCCTTGCTCGGTGGAGTCGCGCAGGTAGAGTCGATTGTCTTTACACTCGTCGGTCTTCACACGAGGAGGCTTCACATGAGGGTTGCCGCTGCCGCGGTGAAACCCAGTGCTTTGTATTAGCCTGATTACCTGTGATTGAAGTCAGCTGGACACGCCTCACTATTTAGCAGATCGAAACCAGGCAGTCCCGTGATAGGCAAACGCAAAACCAAGCGCCACTTTCAGTACGTATTAACCACGGTAAGACACACACAATTTAAACCAAAACAAAAACTTTCCTAGCAATGATGATCACACACTAGTCTGATGAGAAAACAAGACAAAACACTCACAAGCTGCTGTCCTTCTATGTTGCTCAACTGTTTCTTCTGACAAGTGCTTTCCAAACAGCTAATTAAGTACTTTCACTGGCTTTGGCCACGCCTCACTATTTAGCAGATCGAAACCAGGCAGTCCCGCGATAGGCAAACGCAAAACCAAGCGCCACTTTCAGCACGTATTAACCACGGTAAGACACACACAATTTAAACCAAAACAAAGACTTTCCTAGCAATGATGATCACACACTAGTCTGATGAGAAAACAAGACAAAACACTCACAAGCTGCTGTCCTTCTATGTTGCTCGACTGTTTCTTCTGACAAGTGCTTTCCAAACAGCTAATTAAGTACTTTCACTGGCTTTGGCCACGCCTCACTATTTAGCAGATCGAAACCAGGCAGTCCCGCGATAGGCAAACGCAAAACCAAGCGCCACTTTCAGCACGTATTAACCACGGTAAGACACACACAATTTAAACCAAAACAAAAACTTTCCTAGCAATGATGATCACACACTAGTCTGATGAGAAAACAAGACAAAACACTCACAAGCTGCTGTCATTCTATGTTGCTCGACTGTTTCTTCTGACAAGTGCTTTCCAAACAGCTAATTAAGTACTTTCACTGGCTTTGGCCACGCCTCACTATTTAGATACAGTCAGAGTGCCGGATGTTGGACGGATGGATGGCTCTGACCAAGCCATGGGTGAAGGAAATGTGGCCCCAGACTTTGCCCAGAGGGGAAACTTCAGAGGAGGGAGGACGTTCAGACGAGGCAATCCTCCCTCCAGAAGATAGATGTGCCTCGCTTACATGATGATTCCGTAAATGATCAACCTGAGCTGTGTCATGTGGAGGATATTGCTTCCACGTCCTATTGGAATACCCCGTTCAGAGTGAAGGTTAATCTTTATGGACAGGTTTTTGATGCAACTCTTGACACTGGTGCTTCTCTCTCTGCAGTGCGCTCAGCGGTTGTCCAGAATATTCCTGGGGGGGACGTAAGATTAAAACCGTGGACTGCACCTCCAGTTCAGCTTGCGGATGGAGCATCCTGTTGCCCGCTGGGTGTCATTTGGTTGCCTTTGGGTTTCTTGGGCCAGCGTTTCTATCACTGCTTTGCTGTCCATAATCTTTCTTCTTCTGTTATCTTGGGTATGGATTTTATGTTGAGATCTTCAGTTTCGATTCATGTTCCGTCAAGGACGGTAGTGCTCGGCGATGAGCCGGTGCCCCTTTAGGAGTTAGAGGGTGCTGACTTGAAGATACCTAGTCCTGATCCTGATTTGTCCTGCCTGGATTTCAATTCTTCTGCCCTGTCTGAGAAGGTTGGAGAATCATCGCTGGAAAACGAGCAGCAACACAAACTAACTGAACTGTTCAAGACCTTCAGTGGGTTGTTTGATGGACATTTAGGACGCACCTCTCTAGTGGAGCATGAAATTGTTACAGCTGATGCAAAACTGGTTCACCTTGCCCCGTACTGCACTTCTCCTGCTAAAAAGGAACTCATTGAGTCTCAAATTGAAGACATGTTGAGAGAAGGGATAATTGAACCTGCCACTGGTCCTTGGGCTGCCCCAGTTGTAATTGTACCAAAACATTCAGGAGAGCCAAGGTTCTGTGTCAATTATCGTGCACTAAATAAGCTCACTGTAAAAGACTCTTATCCTCTGCCGAGGATTGATGAATCTCTTGACTTCCTGGCTAGAGAGACTTTTATTTCCACCATTGACCTGGCAAGAGGCTACTGGCAGGTGGCAGTGGCAGAGACTTCCAAGCCAAAGACTGCTTTCATTTCCCACTGTGGGTTATTTCAGTTTCGGGTCTTACCTTTTGGATTGTGCAATGTGCCCGCCACATTTCAAAGGCTCATGAACACAGTCCTTGCGGGTCTCATCTATAAGTTGTGTGCCGTCTACTTAGATGATATTGTGGTGGCGTCGCCTACTTTTGAAAAGCACCTTGTGGACCTGAGAGAGGTTCTCACCAGGCTGGAATCTGCTGGACTGTCTATCAAGCTTGCGAAATGCCAGTTCTGCAGGAGCGAACTCACCTTTCTGGGTTACAAAATCACCCCAAATGGTATCATGCCAAATGAGGAAAAAGTGAGAGCAGTGATTGATTTTCATACTCCAGCTAATGTGAAACAAGTCCGACAGTTTCTGGGAATGACCAGCTATTATAGGCGTTTCATCCAGGATTATGCCCGACATGCTGAGCCACTCTTTGCGTTGACCAGGACGGATGCTCCCTTTGTATGGTCAAATGAATGTCAGACGGCCATGGATTATCTCAAGGAAAAGCTGACTTCCGCACCTATTTTGACTTTCCCGGACTTCTCTCTTCCTTTCTCGATCCATGCGGATGCGTGCGACAGTGGACTTGGCGCCGCACTCATGCAGAAGGACAAAAATAGCAGAGATGTTGTGGTGGCCTATGCAAGACGTGCCCTCCATAAGTCTGAAAAAACTAATTCTACTCCGGAAAAGGAGTGCTTAGCGGTCATCTGGGCCCTCGAACACTTCAGGCCTTATATCGAGGGTCTACACATGACTATTTTTTCAGACCACAACAGTTTAAGATGGCTTATGTCGCGCCCAAACTGCTCGGGCCGGCTGGCTAGGTGGTCTCTCAGATTGCAGGACTTCGACTTTGACATTGTCCATAAGCCGGGGACAAGTAACAGTGTCCCTGATGCACTTTCACGTAACCCTGTTCCTTCTGGCAGTCTACCTGTGGGGCTTCTCCCTGATTATGCCATTATTGGGGGACTGGACCTGCGTGCTTTACCCCCTGTAATGTTTTCAGATCGGGAGCACATTAGGCAGCTGCAGCTCAACGACCCAGAAACTGGAAAGCTGCTGCGGATATTGGAGGCACAGGATGAGAATAGCACTGAGGAGTTTTCTCAGTATGAGATCCAGGATGGACTCCTGTACTTTGTGGATGACAAAGTGTCTTGTAATCTCCACCCTATGAAGTGCCTTAAACTGTACGTACCCACGGCTATGAAAAGGAGTTTGATGGAGTATTACCATGATCACCCGATGGCTGGTCACTTGGGCATGACGAAGACTATAGCACGGCTGAAACTTCGATTTTACTGGCCAAAAATGTCGTCTGACGCTAAGAAGTATGTTGCATCCTGTACTGTCTGCCAGTTCACAAAACCAAGCCAGAGGAAACCTGCTGGGTTCATGGTTCCCATCCGCCCTCAAAGACCTTGGGAGTATACTGGAGTTGACTTTGTGGGTCCTTTACCACGCACACCCTGCGCGGTAAAGTCCACAAAGACAAATAGCCCACAAAGACAAATAATCTTTGTGGACTATAGTCTTTTGTGGACAAATAGTTTTTACTTTGTGGACTATTTTTCGAAGTGGGTGGAGGTTAGTGCAGTGCGAGAAGCGACTGCCCAAGTTGCTGCCAGCAAGTTGCTTAGCGAGGTGTTCGCACGTCATGGGGTGCCTAATTACCTGATCTCGGACAGAGGGTCACCATTTGTGAGTGAATTATTCAGGCATGTTCTCACCACAGTGGGGTCGGAACACAGACTTACAACTGCGTATCACCACCAGACGAATGCGACGGAGAGGGTGAATCAGACGTTGAAAACTGCCATCCGTGCTTAGGTCGGTAACAAGCACACTGCTTGGGATCGTTACCTGCCCCAAATTTGTTTTGCTTTGAGGACTGCTCCACATGAAAGCACAGGCCAAAGCCCATCCATGTTGCTGTATGGACGAGAATTGAATACCCCTCTTGACCTCATCACTCAGCCGACTAGTGATGGTGGGGATGAACCTGGTATCCCATACTTGGAAAGCTTGGAGTCATCGATCAGAGAAGCACATGATCATGCTAGATCCGTTTTGGATGAGAACCATGATAAAACAAAGAAGTACTACGACAAGAGACGTCGGCCTGTGTCTTACTCAGTAAATGAGTTGGTCAGAATTAAGACTCATCCCCGTTCGGATGCACTGGCGAATTTCACGGCTAAGCTAGCACCTCTATATGCTGGCCCTTACCAAATTGCACAAAAACTGTCGGAAGTGAACTACAGACTCAGAGACGCAAGTACGGGGGCAGACGCAGGTGTATTTCATGTTGTAAATCTGCTTCCTTTTCGTACCTGGGAACCACTTGAGTCAGAGACTGAGCCCACAGGAGTTTTTGTTGTGGAAACATCAGCTGACAGTTCTTTGTTTGATGAAGTGCCGGAGGATACGGCTGGTGCTACCGCCGTAAACCTTACGGACTTGGGAGTCAACGTTGACTATAGTCTCCCTGTGACGTCCAGTGCTCATGATGTGTCAGGAAATGTTGACAGTGTTGATGAATTTCCTGACCTACAGGTTGACGTTGAGTCTCGAGACGATGACTTGACTATAAGTGATAATGTTCCTGACAGACACCATTATGACTTGAGACCTCGACGCGCACCAAGAATCACCACAGACTGGTCAAGTAATAGGTGGACGAATGAGTACCACACAGACAGACTGGACCTTAAATAGTGTTTAGATTACGTCATTGTGTTTTCATTTGCTTGGTTTGTCACTGTGAAAGACAGAAGGGTTAAAATTGAGAAAAGAGGAAAATTGAGAATTAGTTTTAATGCTTAGTCTGTTGACATGTTTGTTACAATGTTGTACACAAGAAGAGAAAAAGTGTAAAAAAGGATATCCTTTGTTTTGTTTCTGTTTGATTACACGCTGTTTTCATTTGTTTGAAAAATGCTGCTGCAGACAATGTATTTTGGTCCATCTGTGCTGTCATGTATGTCAGTGTGTACCTTAGTAATACATTCTCCAGTATGGTTCTGTTATTTTGACAACTTTTCATGTATGAGGTTGTTTAAAGTGATGCTGTACTCAGTTGTGCACGGCTGAGGGCAGCCTTTACCTTCCTGGGGGGGGGATCTGTAACGGCCACCTAATGTTATAATGTTCATGACATGAATGTTGTATGCCTTTAAGATGACACGTTATTGTGTGCGCGCTGTTCCAGTGTACGCGTGCGCAGTGAGAGAAGAGTTTTTGCTCGCGAGAGAAGAGAGGTGACCGCTCTACCGACTGCTCCTTTGATTTATTGTGTTTACTTTCTACTCTTATTTGTAGCGTGTTTTCAGAGTGTTATTCCCCTGTTAATATTCGCTCTATGACATGTATGTGAAGAGTGCATTTACTGGAGAGGAATTATATAAAGACTCGTGAAACTACCATCCGTTGGCGTTGTCTTTTCTATTCATCCTGGGCAGACTTAAAACTCTGACAGCGTTACACTATCCACATTGGGTAATAATCTTGATACAATTTAACATTTACATACCTTCTCCAGCCATGCTGTGTTGTTTGTGGAATGTCTTTGTTCTCCAAGAGATACTTCTTGTATTTCATCTCATATCACTGTAGCAAAAGGTTAACAGTCGCAAACCGACATCTATGGTCTTTGGAAACTAATTGTCTTAAACTTCAATTAGTGTGTAATGTTGTTGTTAGAGTATAAATAATAAATAAAATAAATAAAATTTTCTCAAAGTTCAATGCCAAGCGAGATATTTTATTTAACAGAATTCGCCTAGAACGAACGGGCAGTTTTGACTACATCCCTCTAGGTCCTGCGGTAATGATGTCACTAGAACCATTTTTTGACTAACACCGCCCACAGGAATACACAAAATAGGGGGCATGTTCTTGTTGCGCCCCGACGGAGAAGAGGAAGATTTGCGTTTGTGTTTGTCGCCATGTTGTCGAAACGCTGTTATTGCTGTTATGTTTAACTCGGTTCCCGAAATGATAATCCAGATGTAAAACTATGTGCAGCAAATTTTGCTGAGGAAAGCTTCCTCAATCTCAATCAGTTTAATGCTGGATTCGCACAAAGATTATTCTTGAAAGATGGAGCAGTTGCCTCTTTGTCTGGAGAAGGCGTTGTTTATGGACCACAACCGGTAAGGGTATTTTATTATTTAAGTTGGTGCGTTTAACAGTTTCTGTAACTTATTACACAAAGGGCAACGCTGTTTAGCTTTGTTAACTAAATGTTAGGGCTGTGCAAAAAAACAAATGCGATTTTCATGCGCATTTCATCAGTAAAAATGCTCCTTGGATTATAAGTACATCTCCAGCACATGCTCCTGCCCACTTAATAAATTTTTTTATTTATTTATTTATATTTTCATCTGGGACTTGGATTTAAAAGGTTAGGATTATAACTTTCTCGGTAGTATTTTATCACATCATGAGTTGAAATAAGCAACTTTTGTTGTTTTCTCGTAGTATCTGAGTTTGGACACGGAAGCGGTGACACGTGACGTCAGAATTAACAAGCGAATATTAGGCGCGCCAAAATTCAAACGCAGTCAAAAGACTGCCAAATTTACACGCATTCAGGATAGAGCAACGCATGAACAATGTTCACCCTTGTTGAGTGGAAAGATGAAACTGAGGGAAGTTGGAGCATTGTACCAATGTCACATATAAAACAATTCAATTGTAATGATTTCTTAGATGGAGTTGATGAAGTTCTGTATATTTAATTGAGTGGAGAGGTGGACTGAGAAAAAAAACCTAAAGGCGGATGGCCTTTGAACGAGGCAACAGTGCATATAGATGCAGGTAAGTTAATTTCTGACCTTTTATTATAATTCACACATTGTTATTACACAGATAATACATAATTTAAATAATCGCTGAATTGCATGACTATTTATAAGTTACTGATAAGATCGAACTTCGAAGCTAGTAATATAATTGAACAGATTTTTACTGTGTTTAACTGTAGGTTTTTCTTTTTATTAGTAAGTTAACGTTAGTATTTATTTTTTATTACATCATGTAACGTTACTATTAATACTGCTTTTTTGTTTGCGTTACATTTTAATGTTCATGTTTAAAAGCTAACTATGAGTAGGCCCAGAATATTACAGTGCATTGTTTTAATATCTTTAAATGTTTGTCATGTGAGAATAATGTCTTTATAAAGTAAAATTTCAGCTGTCAGACACATTTAGTGGGAAAAAATACAATATTTGTCTTTAGAGTGTAGAACTTACACAATAAAACTCAAGTAAAGTAAAAAATATTTCAAATGTATGCCATTATAAACTTGCAGGATATTAAATCCCTGTCAGAATGTGTGCTAATATTTTGAACACTGTCCCCATTATGACATCAATACTTATTGTGGGTGCATTCATGTAGTCAGCCTATTTTGTTGTTATTGCCATAGCCCTAGTTGTATCTTTTGTTTTAGATTCTACAATTTGTATTCCCCTTTTTTTCCCCCCAGAGAGACAGTCCACCCTAGAAAAAGTACAACCCCAGAGGACACAACACCAGTCCAATTCAAACCCTTTGAGCAAACGAAAATGCAAGCCAAACCCTAAGTTTATTAAAGAGGAGACCAGTAATGATGGACCATCTAGCCCCAAAAAGGTAACAAGATATATTTTTGTTGCTGAGACCCAAAACTTGCACCTGCATTGCAAATGTAAGATGGGAAAGTAAGACACGCAAGCAAGACCATCAAATGCGGCAGAAAGTGGAAGCCCCAGCAAGCTGTGATGGAAGCAGAATCTCACTGGAACACCAGGAAATCGTGGGTGTGGCATGCCAGGAACACCTGGGCCTTGGACATTATAGCGGAAAGAGATGGAACAGGGCTGATGCCAAAACCAGAAGAGGTCTCGTGGTGCAAAGAGTCCGTGAGGCAGCAGAGGAGAAGCATCAAGTGAAAGCAATCGGACTTGCCTCATAGGGGCGATGCACACAGTGGGACCAGGCACAGGAGCAACCACTGTCGTGGAAGGATCTATGGCAGATCGACCAAGGAAGGCTGAGCTTTCTCCTGCGCTCTGTGACTGATCTATTGCAAATACCAAAAAACATAAAGATCTGGGGTGGAGAGGAAGACCCATCGTGCAACCAATGTGGAGCAGTCTCCTGTACATTGAACCACATCCTGACTGGCTGTCCAAAGGCATTGGCAGAAGGGCGGTACAGATGGAGGCATGACAAGGTCCTCACAGAAATCGCAAAATGGTTGGAACACCAGCGAGTCAAAGCCAATAACAAGGAGGCCCATCTGCCCGATACCATAGCCTTTGTGAGGGAAGGAGACAAGGCTCATAAGACCGGCAAAGTGTCCAAGAACCCACCCTCTTCCTTGCAACGAGCCTGTGACTGGGAGTTGAGAGTGGACCTGAAGAGGAAGCTTGTCTTCCAAAAGGACGTGGCAGCAACCTCCCTCCGACCAGATATGGTCCTGCTTTCCAGGAGCACAAAAACCATCATAATTGCTGTGCTTACGGTGCCCTGGGAAGAGAGGTTAGCCAAATCCTATCAACTACATCAACTACAACTGAAAAAAGAAAAGTACCAGGACCTGGTTGACGAAGCTGCTGTAAAAGGGTGGCATGCAACCAGCTACCCTATCGAAGTCAGTTGCCGTGGGTTCCCTGCAAAATCGGTGCGTTATTTCCTCCAGCAGATGGGCCTAGAGTCTAAACAGCTAAAGAAAGCCACCAGGGATATAGCTGCAGCAGCTGAGTCCAGCTCAAGATGTTGGACAGTTGGAACCCTTCTGCAGGTGAAGGCTAGCCGGTCTTTGCTGCCCCACTCAGGCGAGATGTTCATGTTAAGGGGCAAAACACCTGAGTCCCTGAGATACCTGCTGATGAGTTCAAGGGTTCCAACAACATGGATGCTCCAAGGAATAACATCTCAGAAGATCTCAGAAGATCTACATCACCATAGTTAGTTCATACGGTTGCAGCTTGTGGCTAAGCATCTCTGATGTTTACTTCACCCTAGAAAAAAAAATGTCTGCCCACTATAAAATTGTTGCTTAAGGATAAAATAAAACAAAATCATTATTACTTATAACTTTGCAAATGAATTACTACATTTAGAAATGATATACTTAAAATGAATCATCCAAAATTAGGAGTACCTAATAATCTACAATTTTCCCTAAATCTTGACATAATTAGTCCTTTTCACAGCCAAGTACAAGCAGTCTGTCAGAGTTGTTTTATGTTGCTCTGCCTGTTTTTATTTATGATAAATCTTATATACTTATGTCCCATAATATAAAAAATCCTTTCTGTATTTGTACACCATTAATAGAAAAACGTCCAGTGTATGTTCTGCCCCTTTTGTTGTCTATCATAATAGTAAAAGTTCCCCTTAGTTCTAGAATACTTACAGTAAATAATTAGTTATTTTCCTGGTTCTTACCCCTTTATTCTAGGGATGGGCATCTTTCAAAAATATTATATTAGAATATTCTGCTTCATAAAAATCTAATATTTGTTTATTTAAATTTAGTTTAACGAGAAATGAGTTTTTTTTAAGTTGACGTTTTTTTTTTTGTGTTTTATTTTCACCATTTCCGAACAAGATTATATTAGGCAATATACACAACAAGCTTACTACATATCAAAAACATTTAACAATGTGTAAAAAAATATATATGAATAAAAGCATTTAAGCTCAAGCAGCGTGAACAGAAAAAATGCTAATAAAGCCAACTGCGCAGATACAGAACGTACATGCACTTGAGTCAGCATTATCGTCTTTATATTGTTTCACGTTCATGTTGAGAAAAACAATAATGTACACATGTTCAGATGATCGCTGCGCTGACAGACATTGCACAGACAGATTGTCTAAAGAGCTTGTACTAAGAGCACTTAGCTTTTTCTGTTCTTAAACCTGTCTCTCTCAATCAAAATTAAAGGAAGCATAGGTCTCATTTTGCTATCTGATAAGTTATCATCTCTGATCACTCTGCATTCGTTTGTACCGTGTGCTTTGTGAATGCAGTGATGGACAGCTGCTTTCTCAGTCGACTGCTGTTTGGATTTCAAGTTATTTCTCATTGTGGTGGAGATATTAATGATAGCTAGTTAGAATTAATAATTGATTAAAAGTACGCAATACCATACTTCGCATTTCAGAACATTATTTGATAAAATACAATCCACTTGTTTAACACGCTCCATTGCATTTAATTATAATTGTGGGGGAAAAAAATAAGAGAAAATAAAAGTATTTTATTTTTCGATAACTTTACATAATGTTTCCCTATACTAACATGGGCATACTTTATAGAGGTACACTGTAATTACCGAAAGTTACGCTGTAAATTTGTTTTAATTACTTTGTATTTTCTGGGCCTTAATCTACAGTGTTACAGAAATCTCATCATTCAACAAATATGGCTGAAGCTGCTGGTCTTGTTCCCTATGTGCTGTCTGGTTCAGGCTCCCTTCGCTAAGCCCCGCCCTCCTTAGTTACTTTTGCTACGCCTGTCAAGCTTTCGCGCCGGGCACATCTATTACAGTATGTATCCACCAGTTTCAGACATTCCTAAGGAATATATCCACGACATAATATGCAACCGATTAGAGAATATGCTGACCTCCAAATTTGAAACACACAAATTAAGGAACAGCAATGTTCATGCACAGCAGGTTAAGTGAAATCAGAAAATAATCTAATAATTATAAATTAAACAGCTTATCCATAAGTATTGTAAAAATAGACATTAGCCTGACCACTTTGCAATGATAACTTTTAAAATACTAGGTATTCAATTTGCACAACATGTTTCCCTTACTCAAAAGCTTGACAGACCTCTCCCACCTAGTTACGGTTGCTGAGCCTTGATTGGCCTGTGGCACTTTTTGGCAATGGCTTAGCGAAGGGTCAGTTCCTCAAATAAAGGTGAATAATTATACAGCTTGAAATTGCCCGAACTGTAGTACGTACTCTGCCGCTGTTAATTTGGAAAAGAGGCCCTAGGAGTAATGGCACATGTAATGGCACATGGTTCATGTCTGTTCATGTCTTATTATGTAGAGGTTCTTATTCTTGTTTGTGGAGATCAGCTGATCCCATCTATATTGGTAATTGAGGCAGATCAATTAAGAGAGAGTGTGATAACATCATTTGATTTTTTTCAGCTCTTTGTTTTTAATGTTTTGTACTAATATTTTTGTCATGTTTTATAAAGAGGCAAACTAGTGATGGAAATTTGGACAGGAAGATTTTGGAGAAAATAAAATTACAACATGGACATAGATTCCTTCTGCTACAACTTTGGTTGCTCCATCTTTACCTACCTCACCATCTTCTGCACCACTGGTTCCTAACTGTCCACCTGCACCACCCTCAGCTCCACCTTCACCTGCCTCATCATCACCTGCTTCACCTTCACCTACCTCACCTTCTCCTTATCCTCCTTTGCCAGACATTGTAGCACATTTAAAGGCAGAAAATGAAGCCCTCAAAATGGAATTAGAGAACCTGAAAAAAATTAATGTTAATTAAGAAGAATCCAAATATTTTATAAACTAGTTGAAGATAAATATTATCATTTAGAGATTGATACAAGTTTGCCCTACTGAAAATAAAAATTTTGTTTACTATTTTGCTTCCTAGAAATGGCAAAAAGCCTTAGTACAATGGGCAAGCTGGGGAAATGGCTTGACGCAAAGGATCAGCGCCCACAGGAACAACTAGTATCACCTTCAGGCATACAGGAATTGTGAGTATGCTGTTTTCCAAACCATTACTGTAGTAACAGCTATAACAGCAAGGAATGGCAGTAAAGGCTTATTAAAAGCCAATTCAAATACCAATAAAACCCAAAAAAGAACTGCATAAATGCACAAAATGGCAGCTAGTACAATACAACATTCTGAAGCCTTTGTTTTGATAATAGATTGTCTGAAAATAATAATATAAAAAAACATATGCAGCGTGTGTTGAGCACCTGGCTGTAGCTTCAACATGTTCCCTGTGTTGGTCTGTTGTTGTCATCGTTTCTGTAATTGTGTCCTCTATTTTAGTGCTCCTATTGGTTCTTGATTTGACAATCGTCTTATAACTTGTCGCACTGCAGGACAGTGGCTCAAAATTTTGGACACTGCCAGAATTTAATCTAAGGACAAATTGTATCGTAATGATCATTAATTGGCTGTTGGCGAATCTGTCAAACTTGCGCTTAAAGGATTAGTTCGCTTAAAATAAAAATTTCCTGATAATTCATTCATCTCCATGTCTTTCAAGATGTTCATGTCTTTCTTCAATCGAAAATAAATCACATTTATGTCTCTCTGTATAATGGACTTCAATTGCAACCAATGGGTTGAAGGTCCAAATCAATGCAGTTTAATAAGGCTTCAAAGGTTTGACACGATCCCAACCGAGGAATAAGGGTGAAACCATGCAATTTTCTAAAATAAAAACATTAATGTGTTGTGGTCAGCTAGCCATGCAAACAGCCCTACTACCATGGCTCGGATGCTTCTCCTTAGAGTATTTGATATTGAGACTCTTCTAAAGAGAAATTTCAGAGGTACGTAATTGCTCAATGTGTGTGCACTTGTCTGTATAATTATTATAATTTTTCTGTTATTATGTAGATTGAACATTGTATCTGAAGTCTTTGGGTAACGGGTCAAAGTCAAAAAAATAAAACTACTCTATTATAGTAATTCTTGCATATTCACCGATATATGTACACTCATTCACATTTAACCTGAAATATGATGCTTTATAAATAATTTGAGTTGGACTACAAACCCGATTCCAAAAAAGTTGGGACACTATAGAAATTGTGATTAAAAAAGGAATGGAATAATTTACAAATCTCATAAACTTATATTTTATACAAAATAGAATATAGATAACATTGAATGTTGAAATTTAGAAATGTCATGCCAAATATTGGCGCAATTCAAAAAAGTTGGGACAAGTCCATGTTTACCACTGTGTGGCATCCCCTCTTCTTTTTGTAACAGTCTGCAAACATCTGGGGACTGAGGAGACAAGTGTCTCAAGTTTAGGAATAGGAATGTTGTCCCATTCTTGTCTAATACAGGCTTCTAGCTGCTCAACGGTCGTGTCACATCTTCCTCTTTATGATGCCCCAAATGTTTTCTAAAGATCTGGACTGCAGGCTGGCCATTTCAGTACCTTTTCAGTATCCTTCTTCTAAGCAGCCATGATGTTGTAATTGATGCAGTATGTGGTCTGGCTTTGTCATGTTGGAAAATGCAAGGTCCTCCCTGAAAGAGACGATGTCTGGATGGGAGCTGTTGATGGGAGCTGGATGGGATATGTTGTTCTTGAACTTGGATATGAACTTGTTCATATCAAGTTCACTTGGGACACTGTGAGGGACCAAGAAGTCTAGGGCAAAGAACACAGGATTTCCAACCAAAAAAATAATTCATTAAATGCCAGAAAAAGTTACAAATTAAATAACTTGGAAAACTGAATGAAAATAAAGTCAGGTCTGGGCCCATAAAAAATGTAAACTAAAGAGAATCAAAACTGAACAATAATCAAACAAACAAACCAGACAAAGAAAACGCACACTACACACACCAAGAACAACAAACACCAATTAAATCCAATTAGAATGAATACTGTACTTCATTCACAAAAAATAAAGACATGGGTCATAAAGAAATTAATTATATACACAAACAATTAAAATAAACAAAAACAAACAAATGAACAAACAACCCTACATCCCCCCAGCTAATCTGCAACAGGGGTCAACCACTGGAACAAAATGGCGGCCACTGTCTCCAGCCGGTCCTTTATTAGAACGGACCTCCACTGAAGTGCAGCGCTTTGCCCAGACAGCGTCAAACCTCCGCCTTCCACACATAGGTAACTTAAACTCAAAAGAAATAACTGTTAACACAATATACCACTCATAACTAGAAAGTGTGCACCCAAACTAGTCATGTACGGTAAAAGTGTAAATTAGAAATAAAGTGGTGAAAATGAACCAAAGCTGTTTCTGTCTTTATGAAAATCTATATATAGGGTGATCTGCAACTAAAATGTTTAATTATGAAATATACTAAAGGGCAACCAAAATAGCATGCATGCAAAAGATGCATGTCTGTGTGTGTGGTTTAGTTACCGCCTTGCTGTGTGGCCACGTTGTCGGCTATCACAGACATTTATAAATTACACCACCTACAACAACATGAAAAAAGAATGAGAGAGAGAGAAAATTAATAGAAAATTGACACACTGTCCACTGTAGCAGATACAACAGGCTTTCTTAAAATCAGTATGGACCGGTCTGAGAAACATGACTAAGTACAAGACTCAACCACTGGCTGAGGATCTGTGTTTTACTGCTGATTCGAAAAGCCCTGTCACGCTCTTGTCTGCACTTCAAACATTCACCTACCCCCACTTCAACCCCACTTCCTGTCTTCCCCACCTTCAACCTGTGGTCTGTGTAAAGGACGCTAATCATCCGATCATCCCACGCTGCCGAAGTGAGGCAACAACACTGACAGTTTTCATCGCTGCTAGTTCTTTGAAGTCAGCTTGTTGTGTCCTGTCCCTTAGAAAGCTTCAGGCCCAGACAGTGTTTCACCTGCCTGTCTAAAAGTATTTAATGAGACAAAAAGAGTGCATATCACATCTCTGTTCATCAACTTGCATTGGCTACCCATAGAGCTGTTCACAAAAAAAAAAAAAAAAAAAAAAAATTCCATTGATGTTTGCCTACAAAACAACCATTGGCTCTGCACCACTTTAAACAAATTAATTACTTATTAAATTATTAAAGTGAGAAAAATTTGACAACAAAATTATTAAATCTGGATATTTATCTTACAAAAACGCATGGATTCACAACAGGGGCCTTTATTCAGCCCCCACCACCCCACCCCCCCATTTCCGTAATAAGCAATATTTTAAAATCTATACGATGTTTGATAGGGAGCCAGTGCAGTGTGGACAGGACCGGGCTAATATGGTCATACTTCCTGGTTCTAGTAAGAACTCTTGCTGCTGCATTTTGGACTAGCTGTAGTTTGTTTACTAAGCGTGCAGAACAACCACCCAATAAAGCATTACAATAATCTAACCTCGAGGTCATAAATGCATGGATTAACATTTCTGCATTTAACATTGAGAGCATAGGCTGTAATTTAGATATATCTTTGAGATGGAAAAATGCAGTTTTACAAATGCTAGAAACGTGGCTTTCTAAGGAAAGATTGCGATCAAGTAGCACACCTTGGTTCCTAACTGATGACGAAGAATTGACAGAGCAACCATCAAGTCTTAGACAGTGTTCTAGGTTATTACAAGCAGAGTTTTTTGGTCCATAATTAACACCTCTTTTTTTTTTTCAGAATTCAGCAGTAACAAATTACTCGTCATCCAGTTTTTTATATCGACTATGCATTCCATTAGTTTCTCAAATTGGTGTGTTTCACCGGGCTGCGAGGAAATATAGAGCTGAGTATCATCAGCATAACAGTGAAAGCTAACACCATGTTTCCTGATGATATCTCCCAAGGGTAAAATATAAAGCATGAAGAGTAGTGGCTTTGAGGTACTCCATACTGCACTTGGATGACTCTTAACCGTGGGTAACCACGGGTGACTGCAGGCACCCACTCATTTTGGATCAACCCGCGCATAACTGCTGGTCATATAATTAGAATATCATCAAAAAGTTTATTTCACTAATTCTATTCAAAAAGTGAAACTTGTCAATTATATTCATTCATTACACACAGACTGATATATTTCAAATGTTTATTTCTTTTAATTTTGATGATTATAACTGACAACTAAGGAAAATCCCAAAATTAGAATATTACTTAACACCAATACAAAGAATGGATTTTTAGAAATCTTGGCCAACTAAAATGTATGAGCATGTAAAGTATGAGCATGTACAGCACTCAATACTTAGTTGTGGCTCTTTTGCCTGAATTACTGCAGCAATGCGGCGTGGGATGGAGTGGATCAGTCTGTGGCACTGCTCAGGTGTTATGAGGTTGCTCTGATAGTGGCCTTCAGCTCTTCTGCATTCTTGGGTCTGGCATATCACATCTTCTTCTTCACAATACCACATCGATTTTCTATGGCGTTAAGGTCAGGCAAGTTTATTGGCCAATTAAGAACAGGGATACCATGGTCCTTAAACCAGGTACTGGTAGCTTTGGCACTGTGTGCAGGTGAGAGTCCTGTTGGAAAATGAAATCTGCATCCCCAGAAAGTTGGTCAGCAGCAGGAAGCATGAAGTGCTCTAAAACTTCCTGGTATACAGCTGCATTGACCTTTGACCTCAGAAAACAAAGTGGACCAACACCAGCAGATGACATGGCACCCCAAACCATCACTGACTGTGGAAACTTTACACTGGACCTCAAGCAACGTGGATTGTGTGCCTCTCCTCTCTTCCTCCAGACTCTGGGACCCTGATATCCAAAGGAAATGCAAAATTTACTTTCATTAGAGAATATAACTTTGGACCACTCACCAGCAGTCCAGTCCTGTATGAAGCGAGATGCTTCTGAGGATGTCTGTTGTTCAAGAGTGTCTTGACACAAGGAATGCGAAGCTGAAACCCATGTCTTGCATACGTCTGTGTGTAGTGGTTCTTGAAGCACTGACTCCAGCTGCAGTCCACTCTTTGTGAATCTCCCCCACATTTTTGAATGGCTTTTGTTTTCTCCAGGGTGCGGTTATCCCTATTGCTTGTACAATTTATTTTCTACCTCATCTTTTCCTTTCCTTCGCCTCTCTATTAATGTGCTTGGACACAGAGCTCTGTGAACAGCCAGCCTCTTTTGCAATGATCTTTTGTGTCTTGCTCTCCTTGTGCAAGGTGTCAATGGTCATCTTTTAGACAACTGTCAAGTCAGCAGTCTTCCCCATGATTGTGTAGCCTACAGAACTAGACTGAGAGACCATTTAAAGGCCTTTGCAGGTGTTTTGAGTTAATTAGCTGATTAGAGTGTGACACCAGGGGCCTCATTTATAAACGTTGCGTACGCACAAAAGAAGGCGTACGCCACTCTCTACGCAATAATTGATATTTATAAAAAGCAAACTTGACGGGAAAATGTGCGGTCCTTCACGCAAGCTCTGACCCAGGCGTACGCACAAAAACACGTGAAAGTGAAAATGACAATACTGCCTCTCATAAATAACATGACTTCACAAAGCAAGTCTTACAATTAACAGCCTACACGAACACCCGTTTGATCGATCAGCAGTGAAACAAACAAACAAAATCAAACGAAAATTACAACAGAAATTCAAATGAACACATATTTGCAAAAAGAAAAGTGAAATATGTTCTGCAATATTGGCATGTTGTGCAATTCATCCTCATAAATAATATAGTTAACAGAACGAAATAATATACAAAACTGATATTCTCGTCAATGTGTCCGTCTGGCGGAGCAGATATAGTTGCAATTAGAAAGACAGATAGATAATTAAGGAGATAGATAGATAGATAGATAGATAGATAGATGTATTAATTGTCCACTGGGGAAAGTTGTTTTCATAGTGAAACATTTCTTCATAAGCTACGGAATTATGGTATTCATGCATATGCCTTTAGTTTGTTTTATTTTTGATAAAACAATGTATGGCATATGTCTCAACCATTCAGAAAGCAACAAGAAATTACATTTGCGCTGAACAATTTCCCATTTCCACGTCGATTATTACCGACATCTGTAGCTTGTCAGATGCAATTAAATGGATGGAAATAAAATGTCCCATCACAATGCGTAATGACGCACAATGGCTGATCTTGCGCTTTTAGAAGATGTGGCAAATGGAAGAATTCGGAGTGAACGCATCTTTAGACAGCAAGAAGACTTGCTGGCAAACGAGGACGAGTGGCTTATGAGCCGGTTCCGACTTCAAGTCCTAACAACACTAGGATTCCTGGCGACTGGCACTTTTCAGAGGGAATTGGCTGACAGGTCAGGAATATCTCAGCCGACCCTTAGCCGGGTAATGCCAGACGTGTTAAAAGGCATAATAGCTTTGTCCCATGATTCCATAAAGTTTCCATACACGGCGGGTGAACAGGCAAACAAGAAAGCTCAATTTGCAGCTATGTATGGTTTCCCAAATGTCATCGGTGCTATTGACTGCACTCATGTTGCCATAAGGGCACCGAACGTTAATGAAAATACTTTCATTAATAGAAAGCATTTTCATTCAATCAATGTCCAAATTATTTGTGATGCAGACATGTTGCTCACTAATGTAGTAGCTCGGTGGCCTGGGTCAACCCATGACTCATTTATTTTAAGACACAGCAGTGTTGGACGCAGACTCGAGGCTGGTGCTATACGTGATGGCTGGCTTCTAGGTACGTTTGATTATAGACATTCACATTTTAATGTACTTCAATGTCTTAACCCTTTCACTATCCTTGCAGGGGACAGTGGATATCCCCTCAAACAGTGGCTGCTTACGCCTTTCCTCAACCCACATAGTGCAGAGGAAAGGCACTACAACATGTGCCACAGCCGAGCTCGTGCTATAGTGGAGCGCACCATCGGCCTGTTTAAGGGCAGATGGCGCTGCCTCGACTGCACTGGAGGGAGGTTATTGTACACACCTGAAAAGGTGTGCCAAATCGTGCTGGCATGTGCTGTGCTACACAATGTGGCACAGCTTAAAAACGTGCCTCTACCCCCTGGCGCCGATTGCTGTGTTGGCCCCGACCCTGAACCCCATGCCCACGCATTTGAGCCAAATGCTGCTGCTGTGCGCCAGCGTTTGGAAGTGATGCGTCGCTTGTAAAGAACAACAAAAGGTGTGGAAAATATTATTTATTCAAGAATTCCCTCATCGTGCAGTTTATTTCAGTCAGGGCAGTCTTGATTTCGCCCAACTCCTTGGCCACCTCTCTGATTGAACTAATGACTTCCCTCTGCATTTCAAGGACTGCATCGGTGAGGACACGTCCACTGCTGGAGGGTTGAGAGCCGCGTGCCGTGGAGACGCTGGGTCCAGACGGCTGCTCAGCTGCAGCATCGTAACCACTGGCCCCGCTGGAACACCCAGCAACTGAAATAAAATTGTTCTATATTAATAAACTGTAATTGTGTAGCCTGCATACATGTGACTTGACTGCATTCATTTTACTTATTTCTCTTACCTGTGTCACCCGGTGCATCTGGCGCGTCAGTGTCCCCCTCCGCCTCAGTCACCACTCCACTTAATAGGGATTCCCCAATAATTGCCGCCAGTCTCTCATCAAGAGGGGTCAGCTCCGCTGTCCCCTTTCCCCCACCTGTGGCAGACACACTCTGGCGATGGAGCGCAAGACGTTTTTTTGCCTCGACTTTGATGTCCGACCATTTCTTTTTTATTTCGGCCACAGTCCGAGGTTGTGAGGCTACAGCATTTACAGCGTCTGCCACCGTTTGCCACTCAAGTGCCTTTTTGGCATTAGTAATGCCCACACTGTGCCCTCCAAACAACATTTTTCTCCTCTTTTCCACTTCGCCAACGATAACTTCTACTTCACATTGAGTGAAGTTACGTTTTTTTTATTTCCTCTCTGTGTTTGCCATGATTTCGCAATCAATGAATATTAACTTGTGGGCGTTTCACGGACTATTTATGGGCAACTATGGGCGTGTCATGAAGCCGCAAAAGCTGCGCTACATTTAGAATTGATTGTGATTTATTAAGGGAAAAATCCGTAGGATGTGCGTGCGCACGGTTTTATAAATCTGAATATTTCTGTGCGTACGCACGTCCTATGTTTCATCCGTACGCCACTTCTGACGCAAATCCTACGCAAAGTTTTATAAATGAGGCCCCAGGAGTCTTCAATATTTAACCTTTTCACAATATTAAAATTTTCTGAGATATTGAATTTGGGATTGTCCTTCGTTGTCAGAAAATAAATGAACATTTGAAATATATCAGTCTGTGTGTAATGAATGATTAAATATACAAGTTTCACTTTTTTAATGGAATTAGTGAAATAAATCAACTTTTTGATGATATTCTAATTACATGACCAGCACCTGTACACTGTCAACAATAACATAACAATAACAGACATCGTGTGACAGTGGAGTGAAGGAAAGTCAGGAAACAGATGCCAGTTAACAGTTTTAATGAAGTGAGATGAACAGTAAGACACAAAGGAACAATGAAGCTGAGAAGACGACACTCCTTGGTAGTGGTGAGGAGGTGAAGAATCCGGATGATGGCGGAGAGAAGGTGAGTAGTCCGGATGATGACGGTGAGTAGGCAGCAGGAGAGGATGGCACAGGAACTGCGGGGAATAGAGCCGAAGGTAAGTGTCCGTGGCTGAGTGGATGTGCGGAGAGTGGATGAGGTTCTGGGAAAAACACAGACATCCAATGCAGACAACACTAAAGCCAACAAACAGGGTAACCGACATTAAACAACGATCTCACAAACACAAGACGTGAGACAAGCCAATATATAGTGGATGAGTAATGAGTGACAGCTGTTGCTGATGACAATTAACGGAGACGACCCACAAGCAAATCAGTGCAGACGCAAATCACACAGATTTCACCAGATGTTTACCAACCGTGACACATCGCTACCCCTATATAGGTTAATTACTATAAAAGGATCCATTTAAAAAATAGGTTTATTTTATTTATTTATTACAGGGACAGTGCATATTAATAAACATTTCTGCCAATATGCCAGAGTTAGCCAGAAGGCTATTTTTCATCTGCAGTCCCAGGACAGATGTTAAAAGTCACCCTAGAAGACAGTAAGAATACATATAACAATAAAAAAAATTACAATACATTTAATAAATCCTATTATGTTAAAAGGTACAATCGAAATACAGCAAACCAACAATCAAAACAAACATCTGACAAAACATGACATATACACACACACAAGGCAAGAAGCCAGCAGAGGATGGTGCAGGTATATAAATGTGTTAATGTTGACAGATCTGAAATTCAAGAAGCCATTTCTTTAAATGGTTCTTAAATGTACAATATGTGTTTTGATTTCTGATGATTAAAGTAATGCGGTTCCATTCAGTAGCAGCTCGAACAGAAAAAGAAGTATGACCAAATAGACTTTTTCTAAAGGGAATGACACAATCTCCCCGCGCTGCACCTCTGGTTCTACTATGATCAGCTGTACGGATGTTAACAAACTGGTGGAGTGGAGTGGATGATAAACCATTAATAATTTTGTATAGAAGACATAGATTTGAGTATTTGACCATGTTTTCCCAACTGAGTAATCTGTTTTTTGTTGTAATATTGGACAATGATGAGAAATAATTGGTTTCTTATCCAGAATTTTAACAGTTTGTTTGTAAAGTGACTGCAGAGGATTCAGAGATGCTTGTGACCAGATGGGTAGACAGTAAGTGATATGTGATAAGATCTTAGAGTGCATGTATATTTTTCCTGCCTGTGTGGACATTTGATGGCGAATGTGTCTAAAATTCATGAGGTTAAATTTGATGAGATTACAGACCCTTTTTACATGTGATGTAAATGACAACTTTGAATCACCAAAACCCCCAGATATTTGTATTCTGACACGATCTGCAGCCTTTCCCCAGAAACGAAAATATTTGGCTCTACACTGAAGTTTTTATTGGTCTTTGTGAAAAACATTGCTACTGTTTTTGATGTATTCAGCTGCAGGCAGGATTATCTTAACAAAGCTGTAATATTATCCATGGATTTAGTGAGCTTCTCGGCCACCTGAGAAATATTCTTCCCATGAACATATACTACATTGTCATCAGCAAACATCTGTACAGAGACATCAGGACAGACGGATGGGAGGTCATTAATATAAAGTGAGAACAATAGATGCCCTAAAATAGATCCTGAGGTAGACCGGTGGACTGGACTCTGACATGTTGGAGACAGTCAGTGAGATAAGACTCAGTCTATTTAAGCACATCAATCAATCATCTTTATTTATATAGTGCTTTAAACAAAATACATTGCGTCAAAGCACTGAACAACATTCATTTGGAAAACAGTGTCATGATAGTTAAAGGCAGTTCATCATTGAATTCAGTTATGTCATCACTGTTCAGTTTAAATAGTGTCTGCATTTATTTGCAATCAAGTCAGTTATATCGCTGTAGATGAAGTGACCCCAACTAAGCAAGCCAGAGGCGACAGCGGCAAGGAACCAAAACTCCATCGGTGACAGAATGGAGAAAAAAACCTTGGGAGAAACCAGGCTCAGTCGGGGGGCCAGTTCTCCTCTGACCAGACGAAACCAGTAGTTCAATTCCAGACTGCAGCAAAGTCAGATTGTGCAGAAGAATCATCTGTTTCCTGTGGTCTTGTCCTGGTGCTCCTCTGAGACAAGGTCTTTACAGGGGATCTGTATCTGGGGCTCTAGTTGTCCTGGTCTCTGCTGTCTTTCAGGGCAGTAGAGGTCCTTTCTAGGTGCTGATCTACCATCATGTCTGGATACGTACTGGATCCGGGTGACTGCAGTGACCCTCTGATCTGGATACAGACTGGATCTGGTGGCTACGGTGACCTCGGAACAAGAGAGAAACTGACAAATATTAGCGTAGATGCCGTTCTTCTAATGATGTAAAAAGTACGGTGTTATGTGAAGTGTTTCAGGTTCCGGTTTACCTAATTAATGCAGCCTAAAATTCCTTTAACGGATTTGGATATTAAAAGCATATTAGTATGTTATGTGTAAGCCAGGTTAAAGAGATGGGTCTTTAATCTAGATTTAAACTGCTAGAGTGTGTCTGCCTCCCGAACAATGTTAGGTAGGTTATTCCAGAGTTTAGGCGCCAAATAGGAAAAGGATCTGCTGCCAGCAGTTGATTTTGATATTCTAGGTATTATCAAATTGCCTGAGTTTTGAGAACGTAGCGGACGTAGAGGAGTATAATGTAAAAGGAGCTCATTCAAATACTGAGTTGCTAAACCATTCAGGGCTTTATAAGTAATAAGCAATATTTTAAAATCTATACGATGTTTGATAGGGAGCCAGTGCAGTGTGGACAGGACCGGGCTAATATGGTCATACTTCCTGGTTCTAGTAAGAACTCTTGCTGCTGCATTTTGGACTAGCTGTAGTTTGTTTACTAAGCGTGCAGAACAACCACCCAATAAAGCATTACAATAATCTAACCTTGAGGTCATAAATGCATGGATTAACATTTCTGCATTTGATATTGAGAACATTGGCCATAATTTAGATATATTTTTGAGATGGAAAAATGCAGTTTTACAAATGCTAGAAACGTGGCTTTCTAAGGAAAGATTGCGATCAAGTAGCACACCTAGGTTCCTAACTGATGACGAAGAATTGACAGAGCAACCATCAAGTCGTAGACAGTGTTCTAGGTTATTACAAGCAGAGTTTTTAGGCCCTATGATTAACACCTCTGTTTTTTCTGAATTTAGCAGTAAGAAATTACTCGTCATCCAATTTTTTATATCGACTATGCATTCCATTAGTTTTTCAAATTGGTGTGTTTCACTGGGCTGCAAGGAAATATAGAGCTGAGTATCATCAGCATAACAGTGAAAGCTAACACCATGTTTCCTGATGATATCTCCCAAGGGTAACATATAAAGTGTGAAGAGTAGCGGCCCTAGTACTGAGCCTTGAGGTACTCCATACTGCACTTGTGATCGATATGATACATCTTCATTCACTGCTACGAACTGATGGCGGTCTTATAAGTATGATTTAAACCATGCTAATGCACTTCAACGGATGCCAACAAAGTGTTCAAGTCTATGCAAAAGAATGTTGTGGTCAATTGTGTCAAACGCAGCACTAAGATCCAATAAAACTAATAGAGGGATACACCCACGATCAGATGATAAGAGCAGATCATTTATAATTTTAAGGAGAGCAGTCTCAGTACTATGATACGGTCTAAATCCTGACTGGAAATCCTCACATATACCATTTTTCTCTAAGAAGGAATATAATTGTGAGGATACCACCTTTTCTAGTATCTTGGACAGAAAAGGGAGATTCGAAATTGGTCTATAATTAACAAGTTCTCTGGGGTCAAGTTGTGTTTTTTTTTTTATGAGAGGCTTAATAACAGCCAGTTTGAAGGTTTTGGAGACATATCCTAATGACAATGAGGAATTAATAATAGTCAGAAGAGGACCTATGACTTCTGGAAGCACCTCTTTTAGGAGCTTAGATGGAATAGGGTCTAACATACATGTTGTTGGTTTAGATGATTTAACAAGTTTATACAATTGTTCCTCTCCTATAGTAGAGAATGAGTGGAACTGTTCCTCAGGGGGTCTATAGTGCACTGACTTTGATACTGTAGCTGACGGCTGAATGGTTGCAATTTTATCTCTAATAGTATCGATTTTAGAAGTAAAGTAGTTCATAAAGTCATTACTGTTTTGGTGTTGGGAAATGTCAACACTTGTTGAGGCTTTATTAATATTTATTGCTTATATTTATTTATTGCTTATATTTATTGCTCTCTTTAGGGTGCGAGTATGCTCATTATACCATGGTGTCAAACTGTTTTCCTTAACCTTCCTTAAGCGTAAAGGAGCAACTGTATTTAAAGTGCTAGAAAAGAGAGAGTCCATAGTTTCTGTTACATCATCAAGTTGTTCTGAGGTTTTGGATATGCTAAGGAATTTGGATACATCAGGAAGATAACTTAAAAAGCAGTCTTTTGTGGTAGAAGTGATGGTTCTTCGATACTTGTAACAAGAAGTAGAATTTACAATTTTGGCTAAATGAATTTTACACAGAACTATATGATCTGAGATTTCATCACTTGGCTGAATAATTTCAACACTATCAACATCAATTCCATGTGACAGTATTAAATCAGTATTAAACGTGTTGTTTAACACCAATAGAGTTCAGAATGTCTATAAATGCTGATCCCAATGCATCTTTTTCATTATCGACATGGATATTAAAATCACCAACTATTAAAACTTTATCTGCAGCCAGAACTAACTCGGATGTAAAATCACCAAACTCTTTAATAAAGTCTGTATGGTGCCCTGGTGGCCTGTATACAGTAGCCAGTACAAACATAACAGGGGATTTATCATTAACATTGGTTTCTCTGGATAATGTTATATGAAGCACCATTACTTCAAACGAGTTATACTTGAAGCCTGCCCTCTGAGAAATCCTGAAAACGTTGTTATAAATTGAAGCAACTCCTCCCCCTTTGCCTTTTAGACGCGGCTCGTGTTTATAACAATAATCTTGGGGGGTGGACTCATTTAAAATAATGTAATCATCAGGTTTTAGCCAGGTTTCTGTCAAACAGAGTACATCTATATTATGATCAGTTATCATATTATTTACAAAAAGTGTTTTCGTAGAAATGGATCTGATATTCAATAAGCCAAGCTTTATCATTTGTTTATCCATATTGCATCTGTTTTTTATTTGTTGAACCTCAATTAAATTGTTAACCTTAACTTGGTTTGGACGTTTTTTGTATTTTCTAGTTCGGGGAACAGACACAGTCTCTATAGTGTGATATCTAGGTGAAAGAGTCTCTATGTGCTGAGAATTAACTGACCTCTGTGACGGGAGGCAGCTAGCAGACGGTCGGTTTAGCCAGTCTGTCTGCTTCCTGACCTGGGCCCCAGTTAGTCAAGTATAAACACTAAGACCATGTGCCATTTTCAAAGGAAAAGTTAAAACTGCATAATTTTGTCAGCAAAATTGTAGAATTAACAGTATCAAAAGCCTTCCTGAGAACCAGGAACACCACACCAACAACCCCACCTTGGTCCAACAGAGCTCTGATGTTTTCTGTAAAGAAGCAAGTCACAGTCTCGGTGGAGTAATTAGCTCTAAAGCCAAACTGCATAGGGTGAAGAGCAAAGGGTGTGGTATTTAGATGGTTAATAATTTGTTTTGCTATTAGTTTCTCTGCAATCTTAGACACTGTAGGCAATATACTGATGGGTCTGTAGTTTGACATGGAATGAGCATCTCCACTTTTGAAAATTGGAGGAACAATAGCTGGTTTCCACATGCTTGGGAAAATATTTTGTGAAATAGACATGTTGATTATTTTGGTGATCAAATCAAAAATATCTTTACATTTTGATGGGTCTGAGTGATTTAATGGTCTGTGATACCTCTGATTCTGTGACATTAATTAAACTAAAAACGAATTGACTTTTGTCTATTGACGGTGTGTATATGTTCTCTGGTGTAAAACAGTTTGCTATGTTAGCCACAGAATCAATAAAATAGTGATTAAATTCTTCTGCTATAACCGGAAGATTGTTTGTCAATTTTTCATTTATTTTAATTTCTGTAGTGTTTTGTTCTTTGGGGTGATCGCCTATTATTTTTCTTAGCTGGTTCCATATTATTTTAGTATTTCCATTGGATTTTTCAATTATAGTGAGAAGGAAATCTGCCTTTGCTTTTCTTAATGATCTTAAAACTTTATTTCTCAACATGGTGAAATGTCCTTTGTCATAAGTTGATTTAGTTTTATTTGCTATTTTTAAGGCTTGGTCTCATTCTTTCATTATTTTTATGATGTCTGGATTTATACAGGGTACAGTATTTTTGCACTGTTTGTACCTGATTCTTTGTGAGAATTCTTTAATAGTTCTCTCAAGTGTTTTTAGAATTATTTGGCTGTCTTTTTCGCAATCAACTAAAGATAAAATGTCATCCCATTGAATTTGGTTAGCTGCAGCTACAAAGTTTTGATAATTATTTTTTGGAATTGTAATAGTTTCTTTTTTTCCTCTAGTGCAAGGATGAAAATGTTTTTTGGCAAGATTTCTTGTGACAAGAATTAGATTGTGATCTGATAAACCTGTCAACACATTAAATGATTTTAAAATTCTTTCAGGTCTATTGGAAAATATGAGATCGATTTGTGTCTTGGTAGAGTTAGTTATTCTTGTTGGCCCACATACAACTTGTGTTAGATCAAACCTGTCAGTGATTTGTTTGAGCTTTTTTCTACAGGATTTGTCCTCCTAGTTGATGTTAAAATCCCCCACAATGATAAGTTCTTTATCAAGGTTGCTTTCTTTAAGCAGCTTCTCAAAGTTTTCATAAAAACTGTTATCTGCAGAGGGAGGCCTGTACATTACGACAAGGACAAATGACATTTGTGGTGAAAGGGTGATTTTGAGACCTAAACATTCTAATAAATTGTTTGACCATTTGATTTTGTGACACTGTAATGTTCTATTTATATAAACCCCTCACTCCTCCCCCCTTTTCTGATCCCTACCTGTCTTTCCTGTAGATGTTATAACCAGGAATATTCAGAGCTACCGACGGAGCATTTTGATTAAGCCAGGTTTCAGATAAGCATCAAAAAATCCATGTTTGAATCTGAATCTGCAAAGCACCCTTTTTGAAGTAGTCGCAGAACTTTGTGGTCTAGACAGCCCAACATGTACCTCAAGCCCCGAGGAAAAACAGGATTCACCCGACGCTCACGCAAAGTCATCACATTCCAGGCTCAACCTCCGTGATCCCCCGAGGACACGTCGCACTCCACCTACGCCGACACCGGAATGAGAAATCCCCGCGCCGATCCAATACCTCTGTCTCAGCACCATCACGTCTCCCCAGCGTCCCATCCGCAGCAGTATCAAGTGTAACGCGGTGCGGTCCTGAGCATGGATGTATGTCTCCAGATCATATCAAATATATTGAGATGATCAGTGCATTTGTCCATTGTAGGTGTGAAGTTGTCTTTGTTCTTTTTTCGGATTTGTTTATAGAGATGAGGATAAATGAAAGAAATAGCCACAAGGTATTTCCCATAACCAATGCTTGGCTTGACATTATTGTTTGTTTGTTGGTAAAGTAGATCCAAACTGCTGACAAACCTTTTTCTATAAACAATAAGTTGTTGCTTGTTATCAGCAAGTTTGAGGTCAACATTAGATGTTATGAGACCCACAATTATAGAGTGTATAGCAGGAGAGCTGTTACCACACCTCTCCCACCAGCAGCCATCTTACACACATACTCTCAGTGTGACGAGGTTCAGCTGAAGCTTCTGGTTAGATATAAATATAATGCATTATATGCATTATGGGTTGAGCAATTAAGCTCAGTTGTCACAGAGCAGTACTTGGAAAGTGCATGTGTAAATGCATTGTGTAAAATGACCATAAATAGGCAACTCCTTTGATGAACATCTGTTTATTAACAACCAGCAATGCACACAACAGTCAGCAAATTTACCCCTCTTGAACCATCCTCTAAAGACACACCCCTGTGCTTCTTACCATACCCCCCCCCCCCAAATATTTTTTTTTAAGTCTGCTTTTCTCCTATTCCTTCATTTGTTTCATCAGAAAAGCCCTTGACCATAAAGTTTATCATGCAAAACAAACAGTATGTAATTAGCTTACAAACATCTCTCAAAACTCTCAGAAAACTGCACCCAAAGCTTGCAATGTCTGTACATGCATTTTTCAGTATTCAGTTTTAGCCCTGTAGACTCCACTTTTTGCAGCACTTCCAGCGTCCAAACGAGAGTGTTGTTCCAGGGAGGATCAGTAGACCAGTATGTTGTCCATTAAGACCTCTATCCCCTCCAACCTTTAAAGCATCTCTTGCATTTTTCTCTGGAAGATCTCTGAAGTGCTCGAGATCCTGAAGGGAAGCCTCCTTAAACAAAATCTCCTAAATGCCATGATAAACTATCTGGATGGAAAGAAGGAGAAAACTTTTGCACTGCTCAGTTTAGCAATAATCTCATCTGCAGTAGGTAGCATGATATGTTCTCATTTAACTTCTTAATTTAGTCTTTTGAGATCCACGCAAATGCGTGCTTTGGCATCTTCCTTCAGAACGGGAACCATCTGTGAATGCTAGTGTTGTCATGGTACCAAAATTTCAGTATTCGGCACCGATACCAGTGAAAATCCACGGTTCTTGGTACCAATTTCGGTACCAAAGCAAAACACAAAAATATGTTAATTAAAAAATAAAAACTTTTTAGCACTAAAAATAAAACCAATGCCATTCTTTATACTTATTTACAATTGTGTTTAAAGTTTTTCTACAAGTTATATAATTATGAAAAACAGTAAACAAGTTTCACCCAAATTTAGTTTGTCTTTTTAATTTATGAAATTTATTTTATTTTTGGTAAATAAAGGGGATTTGCTATTAAAATTAAAATATGGAAGAAATATTGTGATTTTTTTCTTTAAAAAATAAAGTTTTATAAATTTTTTCAACAGTAGTAGCAGTATCACACACATTTTACTAAATAATAGTAATATTTCTAGCACAATGCCTTTATGTAAAAATTTACTTTTAATTTTAACTGAACTTAAGACTGGTGGTGATGCTTAAGATATTTTTGGTCATTGAGGGTGTCTGTAAAAAAAGAAAATAGTAATAGATCATATCAATTATTATTAAAAGATAATACTACTATTAATTCTACTATCATACTAATGTATATACAATGCACTATGAATTGATGAGCTGCTGGGTTCATGAATATTAATCACGTTGTCTGCATTCGTTCAAACTGATTTGCTGAAATCAAAACAGGGACGGTACTATTCAGTGCCAGCCAATGAAATTTCCATTTGCACATTAGCTCCGCCCACTACCGAAGAAAACTGTATGTCTTCCGCTTGTTCGAAACTAAATGAATATTTCTAAATGAACTCCATTATTTTGACAGGAGAAGACAACAACGAATAGTTTACATATAGCGTGTTGTTTAAGCGTGGTAAGACTCTCGCTCTCTCTCTCTCTTTGCATGTGTGAGAAACAGAGCTATCAGTAAAGCGACGGTGAGTCGTGCGCCTTCACAAAGAGTTTACAGAGCATCAAATACAGGTGTGCTGTGTGTCCATTGAGATGAACTGAAAAGTTCAGATCGCTTGATGGAGAGATAACTCTGAAGCTTAGATGCTGAAATTAATGCAAGGGTCACGCGCTTCAGTCTATGTAGTAAACAAACCCGCACGTCTCTGCCATTCATTAATTCACACAGAGACGCGCAGAACACGGATTCATATTTCAAACAACATTTGTGGCTTAACATTTACAGATACTGGTCCATATTGAGATTTGATTTGATTAATTTACGCTAACTTTGACAAATTCCATGACTGTCCGTATTAAAATGTAAGTTTCATTTTCATAACTGGATTTTGAGATTCCGTCCTCGTTTTCTGCTTCGCGGAAATCATAGCACTGAACCGGGTTTGAAAGGGACCTCGGTGCTACCGGTAATTAAAGAAACCTGGTACCGTCACATTTCAGTTTTTTTAGTACAGACTTGGTACTGAAGTACCGGGTCTTTTGACAACACTAGTGCATACCATTCCATTGGTTGTGTCACCTGCTCTATGATGCCATTTTCCTCCATCCTCTGCAACTGCTCTTTCACCTTTTGCAGCACTGGGATTGGAACATGCCTCACAGTGTGCACTGCACATGGCAGATTGTCCTTTGTACACTGCAGTAGCTCAGAACTGACATTTGCTGACACTAGTGCCTTTGTTGGGAGTAGTTATCTGAAAGCCTCTTCTGCCATTTTTTTTTTTTATGTCAGCACCCGTTTCTATTTTGAATTGTAGAGGGGTCACCTCAGTCAGGAGCTCCACTATCCACTGCTCTTCTAGTTCATTTACATTACAAACTGAATCCAGAAAGTATGATGGTTGGTCAAAATATTCTGTTACTTCTCTAACTGACATCAGGCTTGCTTCCTGCTTGCTTGCTGCTGGTTTGTGATTGTAGCTCCGTGTAGTTTTGTTTTTCTGTAGAATCTCCATCTTACTATCACTCTCTGTTGTTTAAAGTGATATAATATAACTTAATTTCCACCATATTTCTGATTTTATTGAAGGAGTGGATGCCGAGTTGCTATAGTCTTCATATTGATATTAATTATATTATTACATTATTTCTTGTTTGACTATTAATCAAGTTGTGGCAAGTTAAATGTGTAATCTTATGTGCACTTATAAGATATGAAAGAATCCTGCTTTATGCTGTACTTCTAATCTCTAAAATGATGAGTTCATAGTGTGTGTGTGTAACAAACCATACTGATAAAATTCTAGCTCGAACCAGGTGGCCTTGAAGTTCTTATAAGTTTTCTGCGTATGTTTGTTAGTATCTGTCTGTATAAGGGGGAAGCTCAGACAGTCCCAGGACAAACGATCAATTATGGTAGAACCATAATTTCAACCACAAAAGACTGCTTTGTAAGTAACCTTCCTGATGTATCACAATCCCAAAACCTCAGAACAATGTATGATGTAACAGAAACTATGGACTCTCTCTTTTCTATCATTTTAAATAAAGTTGCTTCTTTACGCTTAAGGAAGGTTAAGGAAAACAGTTTGACACCATGGTATAATGAGCATACTCGCACTCTAAAGAGAGCAGCCCGAAAAATGGAGCGCAGCTGGAGGATAACAAAACTAGAGACATTTCATATTTCGTATTGCTTGGCGGGAAAGTAACCTTTCCTACAAAAAAAGCATTAAAAACTGCTAGATCTGATTACTTTTCATCTCTTTTTTAGAAGAAAACAAACATAACCCCAGGTATTTATTTAATACAGTGGCTAAATTAATGAAAAATAAAACATAAACAAGTGTTGACATTTCCCAACATCACTGCAGTATTGACTTTATGAACTACGTCTAAGATCAATACTATTAGAGATAAAATTTGAACCATGCAGCCGTCAGCTACAGTATCACATCAAACGGTGCACTATAGATTCCATAAAGAACAGTTCCTCTCATTCTCTACTATAGGAGAGGAACAATTATATGTATCTTCTTCTTGGCTCTCAACGGAGGTGGATGCATTTCTCTTCCTCTACTCCCCTTGCCCTCCCTGCTTGCTCTCTCATCTCGTCTATTGTCCAACACGTCTGAAAGACTCTCTTTGCACTGCTCTCGAAACTGAAAATCATGGATTTGATCAACTGGTCTCTCAATGAAATTGACACCATCTTCTCTACAAGAAGCTTGGGTTTGGGGGAACCTGACTGCCCAGCCGGAACGTTTGCAGCATGCAACACGATGGACACGTTGGAGAGATGGCGGGTCGTGTGTCTGGTGGATCTTTGTGTGGAGGACACTGAAGATATCAACCTATTTGGAACCATAATAACAGGTCTTCTGTTTATCGAAAAATTCAGGAAATGGGAAAAGCTGTCCAAAGCCTCACAAGGCTGCCCGTCATGATTGAAGCAGTGGGCAGAGCGGTCAGCACAGAGACTGAGACTATTAACCACAATATGGATACCATCACAAAGTAGCTCATGGCTTTGTAAAGGAAAATGGATGGATTTGGAGACCAGAATGGACAAAGAGAGTAACCGTGTAATTGGAATGTGGAAATTGGAAAACAATTATCTTCTTTCGGCTCCTTCTACCAGCACTTGCCTCAGACAAGGCCAATGTTGGGAAAAACAACTCCCCCAGAGGAGCACTACAGCGTGACGCTCTTGTGTTCCTCCCCCCTCTTCCACAGACACCAGCAGATTGTTGACTCCATGGCAACTTGCTGTGACGCTATCACAATTTGTGGACTGAGGCACTTAGATTTGAATGGCAGCTCTCCAGGATTACAAATACACGAACTCTTACATACACACACACACATACATACATATATATATATATATATATATATATATATATATATATATACAGATATGCTTCACCCCAACACCCCCCATCCCTCGCCTTCACCGCTTTGTACCGCCAGTCTGACAAGCGAGTCTGTGACCAGAGCTGTAATATCTGATGGACCGGATGGCTGCTTGCCTGCGCTGAATTACCCCCCCAATTTCCGTCCCCAGTTGCAAGGTCGTGTGTTTATGGTGTATTGATTTAAGTGCTTTTGTTGCTGATGTGTTTTTCCTGTTCTCACACTGCGCTCCCAAAGGAGCATAGTCTGGGTGTTGTTTTTTCTCCTCTGTTTCCTAATGTTATGCTGTATACCTTCTTCCCCTGTACTACTGTATTTCGTTGCCTTGTACCCACATGTGCAATGACAATAAAGTTGAATCTAATCTGATCTAATCTAATCTAATAAACTTGTTAAATCATCTTAAACAACAACATATATGTTAGACCATATTCCATCTAAGCTCCTAAAAGAGGTGCTTCCAGAAGTCGTAATTGCTATTCTGACTATTATTAATTCCTCATTGTCATTAGGATATGTCCCCAAAACCTTCAAACTGGCTGTTATTAAACCTCTTATCAAAAGACCACAAGTTGACCCCAAAGAACTAGTTAATAATAGACTGATCTTGAATCTCCCTAAGATAGAAAATGTGGTATCCTCACAATTATATTACTTCTTAGAGAAAAATGGTATCTGTGAGGATTTTCAGTCAGGATTTAGACCGTATCATAGTACTAAGACTGCTCTCCTAGAGTTTACAAATGATCTGCTCTTATCATCTGATCGTGGTTGTTTTTCTCTATTAGTGCGAAACATACCAATTTGAAAAACTAATGGAAATGCATAATCTACAAAATAAATCTAAATTACAGCCTATGCTCTCAATGTCAACTCAGAAATGTTAATCCATGCGTTTATCACCTCAAGGTTAGATTGTGGTAATGCTTTATTATAAACGCTTAGTAAACAAACTACAGCTAGTCCAAAATGCAGCAGCAAGAGTTCTTACTAGAACCAGGAAGTATGACCATATTAGCCCGGTCCTGTCCACACTGCACTGGCTCCCTATCAAACATCGTATAGATTTTAAAATATTGCTTATTACTTATAAAGCCCTGAATAGTTTAGCACCTCAGTATTTGAATGAGCTCCTTTTACATTATACTCCTCTACGTCCGCTACGTTCTCAAAACTCAGGCAATTTGATAATACCTAGAATATCAAAATCAACTGCAGGCGGCAGATCCTTTTCCTATTTGGCGCCTAAACTCTGGAATAACCTACCTAACATTGTTCGGGAGGCAGACACACTCTTGCAGTATAAATCTAGATTAAAGACCCATCTCTTTAACCTGGCATACACATAACATACTAATATGCTTTTAATATCCAAATCCGTTAAAGGATATTTAGGCTGCATTAATTAGGTAAACCGGAACCGGGAACACTTCCCATAACACCCTATGTACTTGCTACATCATTAGAAGAATGGCATCTACGCTAATATTAGTCTGTTTCTCTCTTGTTCCGAGGTCACCGTGGCCACCAGATCCAGTCTGTGTCCAGATCAGAGGGTCACTGCAGTCGCCCGGATCCAGTACGTATCCAGACCAGATGGTGGATCAGCACCTAGAAAGGACCTCTACTGCCCTGAAAGACAGCGGAGACCAGGACAACTAGAGCCCCAGATACAGATCCCCTGTAAAGACCTTGTCTCAGAGGACCACCAGGACAAGACCACAGGAAACAGATGATTCTTCTGCACAATCTGACTTTGCTGCAGTCTGGAATTGAACTACTGGTTTCGTCTGGTCAGAGGAGAACTGACCCCAACTGAGCCTGGTTTCTTCCAAGGTTTTTTTTCTCCATTCTGTCACCGATGGAGTTTCGGTTCCTTGCCGCCATCACCTCAGGCTTACTTAGTTGGGGGCACTTCATTTACAGTCATATTGTTGACTTGATTGCAAATGATTGCACAGATAATTATAATGTTGTTCAGTTGCTTTGACACTCACCTCTTTCTGTGGCATACACTGGCCCTGTGTCCAATTTTGTGGCATTTAACTTTCTTTGCATGGCAGCGCTCATCACTTGTGTCCACAGCATTTCCACATTGTCAACATTTTCCATGACTATCAGTACGGATTTTGTCTTTAGGCTTGTGCTGTCCCCTCACAGTCTGCTATCTTGTGTTGACAACTGCTCTGACCGTGCTCACCATCTCGTCTTGCATACCGAATTGTGTGGCCAGCTCCCCCGACTGACGAACAGTCTGGATTGTTTGCGCTAATGTGAGATCAGTGATTAACTGCAGTCTCAGAGAAAGATCTTTATCCAAGATGTCGACCACGATGCAGTTGCAAATTGTTTCGTCTCTCATGGTGAACTCCTTTGATGAAAATCTGTTTATTTACAACCAGCAATGCACACAACAGTTAGCAAATTGACCAGTCTAGAACGTCCTGTAAAGACACACCCCTGTGCTTCTTATCACTCCAATTGAAAGCAACAGTGTTGAAACAATACACTATCACATCACATGACATGACACATTGGTTTAAAAGTGATAAAAGTTTTGCAGAAGAGGTTTGTCTTCTGCTGCTTTTTGAAATATGTGATGTCTTAGCAGTTTGGGTGTATTCTGCCAAAGAGGAACAGAGAGGGGAAAAGTTTTGGAGAGTGACTTTGTGCCTCATTGTGAAGGAACTACAAGGTTTTGATCATTCAGGGACTGTAGCTGGTTGGAGAGAGTATGCACCTGTGGTAATGAATTGAGGTAGAAAGGAGCAGATCCTGTGGCAGTCCTGAAATCTACCATCAAAACTGCTTTAAAAAATTGCTTTGTTGTTTCCGGGTATATGTCACTTTGCTCACAGCTGATCGGTCCAGTTGTGGTTTGCAATCACTTACCCAGGATAAAACTGCCTGTGAAGCAGAAACAAGAAAGGAACAAAAACAACCAAGAACAAATTAATATAAGTACAAAATGAAATGATTTTTGATGTTTCATTCATGGAGTTCTGGGAATTACTTTTTGCTGTTGGTCACTGCCTCTTATACAGTAATTCAGTATTTGCAAAAACCATGAATTAGACAATAGAGTAACTTTGCATAAAATGTGAATATAATGTGACTGTTAACAGTTGCTCTGTAATTTATTAATATTATAATAATCATATTTAAACATGTAATGGCAAGTGGGCCAACCAGTGGGCCAATGACATTTAGCAGGTTTTAAATCGTATACATATTTATAATTTCCTTTATACAGTAATTCCTATTTAACACATTAAGCAACAACATTTTAATGTATTAATAAAAAAAAAAGAAACATTTTAATGTATTAAAAAAAAAGAAATTCCTACATTGCAGAAGTAGAAGTGTGTGATTGCTTCTGAGATTTTTCTTGTCCTTGACCTCTATAAGGATGGTGGACAGACAGAAAGCAAAATGACAATTGTGTGTGTGTGTGTGTGTGTGTGTGTGTGTGTGTGTGTGTGTGTGTGTGTGTGTTTGTGGGCGGGCGCGTGCGCGTGTGAACGGGTGTATGTGTGGTTTCACAGAGGCACTACACTGTGGAGACAGCTGCCGGAAAGTGTTAAGACATTTATTAATTCCTCTTTGAGCTGTTCTCACAAGTCTCTTAAACGCTTTTCCCGGTGAGTGTTTGTTCTTGAATGCGTACATTTTAATAGTATTATCTATGTCTTTGTATGTAAATCTGTATTTGTTTCCACAGTGTCAAAACAATTGTCATTTTAAACATACTTTGGTTTTGTTATTTCTGTCTTCTTATATTTGCATTAGCAATAGTTTTTCAAAAAAAAAAAAAAACATAACAGGAGATTATTTGTAAAGTGCATTGGTGTGTTCATCATAACTCATACATTTTCCCAGTGAACATAAACATTTATTCCATTATATCAGTGTGGTTGTGGTGTTTGTAGCTGTATGTGGATAAACTGTTCAAGCATTTTCCAATACTGTATTCATCTGTATTGACATTCTTCCTCCAGGCATCAAGATGAACACAAGTCAGGTGAACGCTTCACTCAAGTGTGAGAGGGACACCAGAGTAACATCTGTACTCTTCCCTTGCCTGTACGCGGCTCTCTTTCTGGTGGCTTTTGTGTTGAACAGTCTGGCCGCTTGGATCTTCTTTCAAATCCGCAGCAGCTCAACGTTTGTCGTGTATTTGAAGAACGTAGTCGTGGCCGATCTATTGATGACCATTACTGTGCCTGTGAAGGCACTGACTGATGCGGGCATGGGTTCCTGGCAGCTCCGGGCTTTTTATTGCCGGTACTCAGCTGTGCTCTTCTATATCACTATGTACATCAGCATCCTCCTCCTTGGACTCATCAGCTTGGACCGCTACCTAAAGATTGTGCATCCGTTTGGGAAATGTGCTCTTCTGAGGGTCAGAGTAGGTCGGATACTGTGCGCAGTTATCTGGGTGGTCATGTTGTCACTGGCTCTACCGAATGTCATCCTGAGTAACCAAATGCCACAGATGTTACCTGGTGCTAAGCTGCGATGCACCAAGATGAAGGGGAAGATGGGACTCATGTGGCATGAAGGCTTTAACTACTTCTGCCAGGTTGTTTTCTGGGGTACGTTGGCGCTTATGGTCGTCTGTTACACCTTCATCAGCAGGAAAGTGTTTGAATCGTACCGTGCATCACAAAGCAGAAGTGACACAGCCAGCAAACAGACTACATCTAAGGTATAGTGCACTTTCTGTCACTTTCTGAAGTTCTGTAAAGATGTGTTTTTTCTACACTGTTCCTGGAGGCACCCCAACACCACACTTTTTGGATGTCTCCCTTATCAGACTCATCCATTTCAGGTCTTGGAGTTAAGTTCAAACTAAAGAGTTTGGAAAAGTTTAGAAATGTGTGCTGTTGGTGTGTCTCCAGGAACAGCGGTGGGAAACTCCAGTTTAGGGGAATGATGTAGATTAATATAAAGCCATGTTATGTGTCACAGCTGTGAAATCTGTGTTTATCTTGCATGATCAAACCTTGATATCAAACCTCTATAATGAATTTGGAAATTTTAGAGAAATGCTATGTAAATGCATTATGCTGTAACTAAACTCATTAGATTTTAGTGGACTTAGACTTAGTTGACTAAAATCATATGACTTAAACTAAAACTATTTATTAATTTTTTTTAAATTGATGACTAAAAATAAATGTCATTCTAGTCAAAAGACTAGTTTTTTGCCTCTTGGATTTTGCACAACATGTTAACGCAATAATCGTCTGTCAGCTTACTGAAGTGTGCATGTGTAATACGTGACAGGAACAAATCGTTTTAAGATTTAAGCACATCTAAAGCAAGCATCTTGCAGTAAAGAAAGAAGGAAACATTTCGCAAAAGCAGACTTTTTCAATGAGAAAAATGTGTTCTCATCTCGTGCAGCAGAAGAAGAAGTGGTTCAGTCACAATTCTGCATTTATAACTGCAGGAGAGAATAATATACGAGCTGTAAGTTTCCGGACATGTTGTAAGTTGACATATTGCAAGCTTAATTTAACATCACAACTGACAAATGTATGTAATACTCTGAGTCAGATACACCAATGATTATATTTGGATGTCACTACTGGGAAATAACCTAATTTATCTAATTTATTAATGAAGACATGTAAACGCAGCTTGCTTGCGTCGTCAGGTTACTGATGTGCATGTAAACAGGGAAAACTGGTTATTTTAATAAGTTGATATTTGTGACCCAGTTAACAGAATTTTGTTATAAGAACATTCTCCAACTATTCAGAGTTGGTTCTGGGAACATACAAAATGTTTAGTTTTCCTGACGTTAGAGGAACATTTTAAAAGGTATGATGGTCCGCAAACATTCTTTCAACTTAATTTTGATTTAAAATTCAACATTCTAGGAAAGTTAATTTGTAACATTCCAATAACATATTCATTTATAGTTTCCTTAATTTTAGTAGAATGTTATTTAAAGGATAGTATAGACAGTTTCAATGGTAACAACATAAACAAACGTTATTGCGCATGTGAGCTTTTGTGGACCTAACTTCACTTCCGGTAGACTTCTAAATAGAATCAATAACAACAGCCAAGTCCCTCTAGAGTAGATATTTTTTGATAACAAACAAAATATGTTTGCTGCGTGGATCAGTCTGACTTAATGAAAATGCAAATTCATTCTTTACCAGCAGGAGATGTTTTAAAGCATAGACTTAAAGCGCGAGAAATAGAGGTTTCCCCAGTAACAGCTGTAAACGAAGCAGAGCTGGTACGCTCACACGCTGCTTTATCAGGCATATAACATGCAAGTCTTCTTTCAGAAATACAGCGATATAAAAACACCTGTGCCTCGCTTTGATATTTAAACATATAAATGTAAGGAATTATTATTATTAAGCGTGCAGTATGTATCGTTACTCATGTTTATTCAACAAAGCCTTTTTGAAAATCGATCAGTATTAAAATTGTGGCGAGTCTCCAAAAATAAATAAATGTATGGGAAACACATCCCCCAGTACATCTACCTGAGCCCAACTTTAGTCTATTCATCACCTTGACTTTAACTGCGTTTGTAGAAGGCACTGCAGCCCGATCGATATACACAACAAAGACCGGAAGTTAACTTAGGGCCAGGCGCGTGCACCCGTTGAAACCGTCTATACTGTTCCTGAAACATTCAATCATTCAAACACCTGCTGTGAACAAGAATTGAAATAAAGACATTTAAGAACACAAACTACAATTTTTCTTCAGCCACAGCCTTAGATAAACTGAAGATAAAATACTTAAAATCTCTCAAGATCTGATTAGACTCCACAAACAGCATTACCAGCTTCTATTATTGCTACCGATATTCATTTTATTTCTGTCAGACATCTTTTGAAGTTCTCATTCACAATTAACAGAGGTTTAGATCTTTTACTTTTAGTGGCAAAATATTTAGTTCGATGTCACCATAGGCGGAAATCAAGGAGGGGTTGGGGGGTTCGGGACCCTCCATCCGAGGCTTGTGCCCTCCTAAAATATGATTAAAATATGTGTATTGTAAATAATATAATGATATATAGTTAAACTTACTTACTGTGTAAGTAGTAAAACAATACAAATTCAAACGGAGCAACAACAACAAAAGTTTTAAACATTTTGAGTTCCCCCTGTGAGCTTTGCCTCACAGTGCTTTGGTCCCTTGCCTGCTCCCCTTTTACCTCACCTCAACACCGACACACAGTCCAGTGTGAGAAAACAACATGTTTCAGTAGTTGTGGAACTAGTCAATACATTGTATTTACGAGTTAAATGCACATGAACGCTGGCACAATATCGTAGTTACGAGTGGGAAGCTCTGAATTTTCTTTAAGCTCTGAGTTTCCGAGTTGGGGGTGTGTCAATGCGAAAAACATGACAGAATCAATGGATCAATGGATACAATGTCTGTTGTTGACAGTAATGTTTTTGGTTGAAATTGATAGACAGGATTGCAATATAACAATTAATACATTTTTATGCGATACAGAATAAAGTGGCTTCATAAATTATATTTTAAAAAATGCAAACCACAACTGATGCAAATTCTTTGCTTTTCATTTTCTATAAGGAGAGTAAACAAATCATGTTGCATTTTACTGTAATTTATTCAGAGAAGGTAGACTGCCATCTTGTGCCAACAAAACTTACTTGAACGCCTCTGACGTCTAATTATGACTTGTCAACTCGTAAGTACAAACTTACTGAACTACTGAAACTTAGTTGGTTGCTCGTTGGGAGAGGCACAGCTTACCCCAAATTTTGAGATGAAAAAATTGTGTCTGTGAGAAACACACTGGCGAGGTATTTCCTAATTGAATGAATCCACTTTATGAACAAATCAGTCACAGACATAACTTATTTTGTTTTTTTCACTTTCACGTCTATACTGATCTCACTATAAATTTTTGAGAGTGTATAGTCTTAATTTTGCTAGGCATGGTAAATGTTTTTATAAATGCATGTTTTAATTATAACTGTGAACCAACCACATTGCTATTAAATGTGCTATATAAATAAATAAAAGTTGAAGTTAAGTTAAAATTCCATTGTATTTTGGTGGCTTGACTTCAAAAACATTGAAACCAAAGATTAATTGTTTTAAAGAATGTTTCAGTCAATTTAGTCAGCTTTTTCATTGAACTAGAAAGAACTTTGAGAAGAAGGATAATGGAACGGTCTCCATGCAATATTAGAAGGGCTTTCCTCTCTGTACTCATATCCTTAAGTACAATTTTGCCTGTATTATTGGTGTCCCATTCAAAACTTGCTCTTGAGAGAAATGTTATGTTTACCCCCACATTTAAATGAAAATGTTGCCCCTCATGGAGAATGTCACCATCATGGAGATCAGTGTTTGCTTTGGTTGAGTTTCTTCTTCTGCAGCAAATGCAGGTGTTTTCAGAAAACATGTCTGCATTGATAAAGCAGATACATATATTTGTTTCAATAACAGACAAATAACTTCAGTCTAGTGATTTAAATAACCTCAACCAATTTAAAGAGAGATAGCTTGCTACACTGTTGTTGTACTTCAGATGCAGAATGTTGATGTTTGGGAGTTTATAAATACTGTCACTGTTAGCTATTTTCTTAAAACATCTTTTGTGTAATTAATACACTAACAGACATCAACATTTGGCATAAGAAACACAACAATGGTGATATGCTCCATGCCAGCATACAAAACACATTCATGGCTCCCAGCATGCATTGCTGCAATTTTACTTTATTTATTTTTTATTGTCGCGATTGTTGAGGTTTATATGATGAGTCCCAATGTCTAAGTGTGATGTGTTAAACATTTAAAGAGGTTTGGACAATCTTACAGAATTCACTTAAATGTTTTTTTTTCTTTCACATTTGAATGTATTATTTATTAAAATTATTACTATTATTAGTTAATACTTCCTTCTCATGTAATATTTCAAATCCAGAAGTAAGCAAAACAGCATAAAGGCAGATGTCTAAACCACTTTAATGCAGTAATTTGTCTGTTATTAACACAGATATGATAAACTGTTTTAACAATGCTGAAATGCTTTCTGAAAACTTCTGCAATTGCTGCAAAATAAGCAACTCATCAACAGTCAAGTGTCCGGAGCCCAACTACAGCAAACACTGATATCCGTGATGGTGACAAACAAACAATTTTCTATAAGACATCAACATCTAAACCTCAGTTAATTCCCAATAGGAAATTATGTAGACATGTGACAGAAATAAAGTCAATCTGCTTAGTAATACTGTAACTGAAGGTAATGCTGTCTGTGGAGTTGTTTCATCAGCTCTTGAGAGATTTAATGTCTTTTATCTTCAGTTCATCTAAGGCTGTGGCCAAAGAAAATTGTAGACTGTGTTCTTATTTCTCTTTTTTTTCAGCAAGTATTTGAATGATTGAAAGAATGTTTCAGGAACACCATAATAACCTTTAAATAACATTCTACTAAGATTAAGGAAACTGGAAATCAATATGTTATTGGAATGTTACAAATTAACGTTCTTAGAATGTTGAATTTTAAATCAAAATTAAGTTGAATGAATGTTTGAGGAACATCATACATTTGAAAAATATTCCTGTAATGTCAAGAATTTTTTTTTTTTATGTTCCCTGAACCAACACTGAATATGTGGGGAATGAATATGTGGGTCACATATGTTACCGGGACATTTTGTGATCACATGAATGCTTGGTTGGTAGTGTTGCCATAAAAACAAAATTCAGCTTAGAGTAAAATGTTACATGTTGTCATCTTGGAATTCTGGTAATCACGACATGGCATGAAGAGCTATTCAACATGTTGTCACTGTCACGTGACCTATCAGCATCAGTTATGTCCCTTCACTGCTATTCAGAAATACTCTCCTTTGGCTTCTTGGCATTTGTAATGTGTCCATCAAATGGTTAAGAATTTGGCAAGTAGTAGGTCTTCTGGGTATTTTTTTTCCTACTGTTTTTCAAAAACTAAAAATTCACACATACATGTTCCAGCTGTGAAGAATCAGTCTTCTGTAAATTATTAGCCAAGAAATGCCTACTTAGACAAGAAGAAGCTGGTATCTCAAGCTATCAAGTGTAATTTGATTTGTTTCACATGCGGTTTTTTGGTACTGGTTTATCTGGAATAGAAATAACAGACCTGTGTAAAAAATATATTATTATATTATTTTCAAAGGTTAACTTATTGTGTTTGTTTGATAAGTTTGACTTCTGTCTCATGTTATATACAGCATTATCACCTGTAATCCAGAGCTTCATGCTACTGGGGAAGTTTAGTCTTAAAGGGGTCATGAAATGAAGAATAAATATGTTCTTGATATTTACACAGGTGAGAGTGTTATATACTGCAAGTTTCAGAACTAAAACTAACTCCACAGTTTAAAATATGGATTATTATTTTCTCTGAAATGGCCAGAATAAACTTGGAGAGGTGTGATTTTTCTCCTCAACCTACCATTAACAGTCGTCATTCATGTCTGTAATCAAAAGAGGGGTGTTCTGAACAAATCATGTCTGTCCATTAATCACAAGAGCCATACTAATGTTAGATGAGGACAAACTTTATAAACAAATATAAATAATTGAAACTGATCTCTTGAGCATCATGTATGGTTGCCTTCTTAAGTGAGCTAAAATAGGAACACCCTTTCATGACAGTTCCGCAGCTGTTACCTGGATGAGATTAATTTTAATTTTAATTATTTTTTTATTCATTTGCTTAAATTAGGATTACATGAAATCATTTAGCTTTTTTTAAACTTTTTAAAATGTCAAATTGATTATGACATATATGCTTGAATATAATATGTGTATAATATGTTCATTTTTGGGTGAACTGTTCCTTTCAAGTCATACAGTCTGACACTGATTGTGACCCATTGATATCTTTCCTGTTCAGCTCTACATCTGGAGAGTCTTGTGTTCAAAGGGTACATGTGAGTTCTGTATGTTTTAAATAGTGACCATATGTCCTCTATTTCTCGGACATATCATCTTTTCTGTCCTAAAGAAATGTGTCCACCCGGGATTTCAAAATTGCCCAAAAAGTCAGGGTTTCGGCTTTTGTTTTCTACAGTCGCCATTCATTGTGTGCATTTTTGCAATAGAGCTTTTGTCCAGTGTTCCTGCACACATTGTAATGTTGCATATCATTTTTGCTCATCAGCGAGCTGCCATCAATATGCTGAGTATTTATTTTGAATGAGTACTCGCTGTTCACTTTCGATTTCATTTTAGGGAAGGAAGATCAGATATTTGTCAATGAGCTCAGGATCTGCTGAGCAGCAAATCCTCCAGCATGACCTGTCAGCCATCTCTCCTCTCATCCTGTCATCAGTCAAATATGATTCCTGCAGCTCGAGTTGGATGCAGGGTTGTCAAGTCCACCCCCCCCCCATGGAATTAGGCTAACCTTACTTTTAAATCGTTGTCATGGGTTAATTTTCCCCCGTGGGTTAAAGGTTTGAAATATTGCAAAATAAGTTAAATAAGTAATTTTTCTCTCTACCTATGATAAAACTTTGATGTTACGTTTTGTGAAGGATGGCCAGTGTTAGGAAGCTTCTTAGCTGTGTTTATGATCAGTATCCATAACAGTTACTGTAAAATATGTTTTTTAGGTAGGCCTATGGAAATGACATGTTCTGAGTTTTGATATTTGGGATACGGCCAGTGCACTACTTTGGGGCACTACTTTAACCACCAGCCAACTAAACCGCAGCCCCCCGCCCCGCACCACTGTCCTCTTTTTGGAAAACTAAAATATGGTCACCCAAACTTCACAAGTTTACCGTATGCTGCGCTCGCATGAAAGGCACACGTTCTGTAGACTTCATCATCGCCATGGAAACAATGACACCAAAATGAGCTTCTCTAACTTCTTATGAAATGAATTTAATTATAATTGCATTATTAGCATCTATTTTACCTTTAAATATGGGATGGTTCCATATTTTAAGGGAGGCGTGGCAACCCTAGCATCAAGACCTGTGATCAGAGTAATATGTAAGGGCTCGTGTAGTTATTTCTTTGTGGCATAGTGTCTTACCAGAGCTGCCAACTCTAACACATTCAGCATCAGACACACGCAGTTGACACTGCTCTCAAACCCTCACAACCACACATCTATTTTCTCACACAGTGAAAAGCACCCTCAACCAAAAGCAAGAGAACCCTCATTGCTTTTGATAGCATATTACCAAACCCTTCAACACCTATTTATTTGTGCTCTGGAGAATGTCAAAAGTGTTTGTTTACAGCGTGTTTTTATAGCTTTGAGCAAGGTAGCAAATCACAGACATATCTGTTGATTTCTTAAACATTTCTGATTAGCCGTTGTGTACAAGTTATGCAGAATTCACTCACTGCTCAACATTCTGGATTTTTTTTTTCTTCAATCCAGGCTGAACTCAAAAGTGGGCAGCCCTGGGTTTACAGCTGTGTATTCTTTAGTGAAATAAGCCAGAGACTAAAGTATCAACTTCACTGTTCCCGTTAGCAGAAGTGAAAACACAGAAGTTAGAATGAAAACAATCTGTTCTCTATATTGAGTTAATTTTATATACAGAGAGCTAGCAAAGAATGTTATTTTTATAATCGCTAGAGTTTCTTTTACACTAAAAGTCTCAGCAGACACGTGTCTTCCAACAGAGCATTCAAATCAGATGCAGAATTCAGGGTAGAGAATAACCGTTTATGCACAGCAAAATCCCCAGTGTTAATTTAACACTCTTGAGTGTGGACTCATATAAACACTAAAGCAGTGTTAAAAGTAACACTGAAGCAGAGTTGAAGTTAATGAGATGATTGACCATTATTGAAGACACCTGATGTTAACAAGCAGAATCACCAAACGAGAAAATCACAATTTGAGTATCACCATTATAGTGTTCAGTGTTTGCTTTAGTTGGGATCTTGACCCTTCAGTTATTATCTTTAGATTTTATGTGGCTGTGGTGACTGAATTATATCATACAGACAGACCACAGCAAAAACAATCATGTGTGCCATTGATTGTGATTTGAGCTATTTGTTATAGAGTGACCTGAATGCCTGAGTTTAAGTTTCTTTACTGCATACATAAATTAAGTGAAAAAGAAAAGTAAGCAACCCAGCATTTCTGACATAGTATGACATGTTTTTAATAGTTAGTTCTACGTAAAAAAGTAATCTTTTGTTTGGACAGACATCAGGAATCAGCGTGAGCATCACAACAACGGTGACCATCAAAAAAGCATGTTGTAGCCAATAAAAACTCATCCATGGCTCCCATCATGCATTGCGGCATGAATAAATTATGAACTGAACTGTCTTTTTAACTTTTTATTCTAACTATATTTTATTTTTGCTGTTTTTATGTTCATTTTTTGTATCTAGTTTTGAGATGTTCAGAGTTGGTCTGTTTATCTGAATATGTTGTTTGTCACCGTTGTTGAGATTCATACATTGATTATTGTTATCTGTGTGTGCCTACAATTAAAATTCTTTAATAAAAAAAAATCTGAATCACTTGCAAGAGATACCTACAAAATGTATAGAAAACACAGATTTTTTCATTGTGGAATCAAAGCTGTGACAATCAATAATGGAAGTTTTACTTTGAGAAAAGCCTGTAAATGAGTTCAGTGATTCATGTCAAACAACGATTACATTAAAACATAATCATCAACACGCAATGATTTTTGCTCTTGGTTTGACAAACAAACTTTAAAAGTAAAAAGTTACAAGCCAAGATCCCAGCTAAAGCAAACACTGAACACTATAATGGTGACACACAAATTGTGATTTTCTCGGTTGGTGATTCTGCTTGTTAACATCAGGTGTCTTCAATAATGGTCAATCATGACCCAATTAACTTCTTAAGTATCTCATTAACTTCAACTCTGCTTCAGTGTTACTTTTAACACTGCTTCAGTGTTTATATGAGTCCACACTCAGAGTGTTAAATTAACACTGGGGATTTTGCTGTGTGCCTAAATCATGAATGTTCTGAAAAAATAAATAAATGAAACTAATTTGATTAAATGTGTACCTGAGGGGTTTATACAATAATAATAATAATAATAAAAATGCATTTTATGACTCATTTAATAAAATAAAATTTTTACACAAAATGAGAAATGATAAAAACTTCTGTTTCAAGTGTTGCTCATCGGTCTTCGTTTCCTCAGTTCAGTGAATCACTTCATTCATCAAAGGATCAGATATGTGTTATTTTGGCTCATTTTGTGGCAGAGTGATTGTCGAATGTCTGAAAGTGAGTTTTGATTGAGTAATTTGTAGATTTGTGCCGCTCGAGCCGCAACAGTCTGTACAGCTTCACTGTAGCTGAATTGCATTACATTCTTGATTTGACAAGTTCCAGTTTCTGGTGTGCAGTGTGTTAACTTTGTGCTAAACTCTCCTCTCCTCCACAGGTGTTTGTGGTTGTGGGTGTATTCTTTGTATGCTTTGCACCCTTCCACCTGGCCCGAGTCCCTTACACCCTCAGTCAGACCCGCAATACTTCTGCCCAGTGCTGGGCCCAAAACCAGCTATACTTTGCCAAAGAGACGACGCTCTGGTTATCATCTACTAATGTGTGCCTGGACCCTCTGATTTATGTTTTCCTGTGTCGTGCCTTCCGCAAGAAGCTCACAGCTGCGCTGAGCCGGCGTCCGCTCCCACACACCACTCAGACAGAGACCTCCACCAGACTAGAGATGTCAACCAGAGGCCACTGTAACACCAACCTGGATTTAGGATGACATTAACATCCTTCTCCTTGTACTTTTGTAATATTGTTATTATTTTCTTATAATACAGAAATAATTAGATATTTTTTTAAATATTTTTTTGTACAGAAAATATAAGCATAAGCTTGTTTTAATGATGCAAGGATGTAGATATGTGAACTGGAATTAAATTTGTAAACCTGGGGGAATCAGAGATAATGAAATAAAATTGACTCCATTATTTACCCAGTACTGCACATTACTCTCTTTCTTGCAGTTGAACTGCTAAAAGTGGAAAAACCTTGAGGGTTAGTTCATAAAATACATGTTAGATCAACATTTACCGGGTTATTATTCCTGTCCTTAAGTCAGCTTCATTATCAGAAACCACAGCAGTTTTAATTTCCTTTCCAGCAATCTTGCCCATACAGTCTCCTCTTCCTGTGAACAATGTTTTCTTTTGGGGCAGAAAGTGTCAGCTTATTAAAGGGACAGCTGGTGAAAGTGGGGGGAAACCTTGAATTGCAATAAAAGAACATTATATTGCATACAACACATTATATTCTTAAAGCTTTAATCAGATAAATGACATATTGTGACCAACATGGAGGGTGGGGAATAATTATCTATTCACAATAAAGAATAAATGAATTTAAAAAAGGGAAAAAAAGAAAAAGTGGAAAAAAAAGAAACACTCCAAAAAAAAAGGTTTCCTCAAATATATTTGCATGATTATGAACTAAAGTCATCTATTTGTCCATGCACAAGATGATAATGTGAATGAGCACATGGATGAGAAGGGAAATGTTCACAGTGTCACAGCCACACCTGACTAAAAGCATGTGAGTTTACATGATTGACAGATTTGACGTCCGTTGCAGTCTGTGCCTTTCTTGCCTGTACAAAAACATTATTATTTTCTACCCCTTTCCTTAAAAATATTTTGGTTTGTAGTAACAGCAATTAAAAAAAAAAGTTAGGTCAGTCTATATATATATATATATATATATATATATATATATATATATATATATATTTAAGTTTCAATGAAAAAAAAAACAATTATTTTTGGTGATGGTGATGACGTAGGTATGAATTTAAACAAATTAGCATATCATGACGTCACTGACTAGGTATTCAACCCGTGCCTTCGGTCGCATCATTGCAAACCTCATTTTGATGCAGGCTATATAGACCACAAACAAATTGAAATCTTTGTCAAAAACATGTTTATTGCATGAATTGCAGGTGACAAGAAAAAAAAATGAGGTAGCCTACTGCTTGCATACGTAGGCGATTCTAGCCTGAATCTGTATCTGTATGCATGTGACTGTCTAAATAGAGGCAAAATTCACATTTCTGTTGTAAAAAGAGAAACAATGTACAGATGTTGTTGTTATGCGTGTGTCCGAAGCTGCAGTTGCTGTGTGACGCGTGTTCAACAAAAAAAAAAAAGAAAACACGCTCCGAGAGAAGGCTGTTAAAATCAATTTTCGTATTTTCATTTTCGAAACTTGTGTTGGTTGGTCCAATCGATTCGTGCAATACATTTTTTAAGTTTTAGACTAGGTAGAAGGGATGGGAAAAGATCTGGGCATAGTTTTTCCAGAACTTCAAGCCAAGTTAAAGCGATGTCAAGTTGTTAATGAATGTTTTAGATGTATTATGGAGCCCGAACCCGTATGACTTTGAACAGTGACCACAAACATTTAGTTTACTGCAGCCACAGCCATCACTACCAAGCAAGATCCGTTGACTCTGACAGTGAATGAGACGAAGAGAATGCACAGGCCATAGTGTGACATCCGTGTAAACATAGATGACGTCACAGGGTTTTTTAAAGAAAGAACATAGCCTTCGTTTGTATGTAGGCCTAGGCAATTTATATATTTACAATACTTACTAAAATATAATTAATATTATTTTATTGCTTTTGTATTAGTTGTTTGAAGAGTAAAAATAAAATAATCGGTCAGTCTTAACGCAAATGTATAACTGGCAAGTTGGTCAGACTAAAAGCAAATATATATATATATATTTAGATGGTCCTAACTTGACAGGGTCGGTCGGGTTACGGCAAACAAGAAGATTTTTAAGGATGGCCTAAGAACCTTTCATAAAATAATCCATTAAATAGGAAAAATAATTACGGTGCCCAGGAGAAAACATGGTCGGTTCACTTAGTCTTGTCATGGCTATGACATAATAACTTGTGGGAACGTTATAATATGTTGTTGCCACAAGATATTAATTAGTGGGAATGTCATATGTTGTGGCCACGAGATAATTTTGTCGTGCTAACGATATCCTTATGTCATGGCCTCGAGACGCTATGTTGAGGAATGAAATTTTCTTGTGGCAATGATTTTAAAATGTAAACAAACCTGCATTTATTCATTAATATTTTATTTTGAATTAAGAAATTATTATATTTTTTTATAGAAAATAGTTCATTATTAAATTAATATGAATCATATGCCTTGGCTACTGGACTTTAAAATGAACCAGAGCTATAGCCCCATCAGAAACTTATTTAGCCACGGCACAGCCTTCCCAGGATTTCCTAATTATGTTCCTGTTTTTGGTATCACTTTCATTTATATTGAAAATAAACATTAAAAACCTAAAACTAAATAAAATAAAAAAAGTCTCTAATATGTGACCTATAAATAATTTATATTATGGAGGAGGGGTCAGGCAAGCAACCCCCAAACTGTGTGCAAGAGTTATCGAACATCAGTCAATTCACTATAGAGAAAGTGAAAGTAAAAAGAAAAGAAAGAAACTGAGAGAGCTTTCTAATGCTGCATTAACATTTAAATTACATTTACATTTAATCACTTAGCAGATGCTTTTATCCAAAGCGACTTGCAAATGAGAACAATAGAAGCAGTCAGGACAACAAGAGAACAACAACAGAATACAAGTGTCATGACAAGTCTCAGTTAGTCTAGTACAGAACACATAGCCAGGATGTTGTTGTTTTTTTTTAAATATGAAAGACAAGAAAAGAAGGAAAAGTGCTAGTATTTGTTGCTTAAGTGCTGACGAAAAAGATGAGTCTTTAGATGTTTCTTGAAAATGAGTAAAGACTCAGCTGTACGAATTAAGATTGGGAGGTCATTCCACCAGCTGGGCACAGTCCAGGATAAGGTCCGTGAGAGTGAGTTTGAACTTCTTTGGGATGGCACCACAAGGCGTCTTTCACTTGCAGAGCGCAAACTTCTGGAGGGCACATAAGATTTAACCAGAGAGTTTAGGTAAGTTAGTGCCATGCCAGTGGTTGTCTTGTAGGCAAGCATCAGTACCTTGAATTTAATGCGAGCAGCTACTGGTAGCCAGTGTAACCTGATGAGGAGAGGAGTAACATGAGCTTTTTTTGGCTCATTGAAGATAACCCTCGCTGCTGCATTCTGGATCATTTGCAGAGGCTTGATAGTACATGCAGGAAGGCCCGCCAGGAGAGCATTACAATAGTCCAGTCTGGAGAGAACAAGAGCTTGGACAAGAAGATGGGTGGCTTGCTCTGACAGGAAGGGTCTAATCTTCCTAATGTTGTATAAGGCAAACCTGCAGGACCGGGTCGTTGTAACAATATGGTCAGTGAAGCTTAACTGATGATCCATCACAACTCCTAGGTTTCTGGCTGTCCTGGAAGGAGTAATGGTTGACGAGCCCAGCTGTATAGAGAAGTTGTGATAAAGCAATGGGTTAGCTGGAATCACCAGGAGTTCTGTCTTCGTGTAAACACATGATTGGATTGAAAACCAGAAAGTACTGTGGATGCACAGTGTTGTAGAAATAGCGTGATGACATTTGACGCGTGTTGGGGACATTTTCATCCACTAGGGGGTAAAGTTGAGTCTTATTTTGGCCACAACTTTCTCTGTGTTTCAGCAAATGGAATTATTTTTGGTGACATGTCTTATTTTGACACGTTTTCACATTTTTCAAAAACTCAACAGGACACTGTGGCCAAATTCACTACCCTTTCGTTATGTTACTTTTACCTCTTCCCAACAGGGAAAACCAACAAAAATCAAGAATACATGATTATATGGTGTCATGACTTTGCAATTTAAAAATGTTGTTATAATGGAAGTCAATGGGGCAAAAACAGCCAGGAACAACAAATGAGGGATAATCTAATATAATTAATAATTAAAATCTAATGCTGCAAAAAAACTAAAAATGCATCAAAGCCAATGTTGTTACTTATCTTTGACATGCCCAAGACTGTGATAAAAGGTAAAAAAAAAAAATTATAATATTCAGCCACAATTACTTTTATTGAAAATAATTAATTTTGTTTGTTTTTTTCCCCCAAAGTCAGTGACATCATTAATGAACTTGGCAATAAAAGAGTTAAAATCTTGGATTTTTTTTTTTTTTTTACATTTGGTAGTTTTGAAAAGGCAGAAATTGATTAATAGATTTATGCAAAACATTTGAAAAAATAAATCTATTTATCTGATTAATTTTTACAGCAGTTTAATTTAGTGGATGTTTTTATCCCGAACATAACGAAAGGGAAGTGAATTTGAACAAAGCACAAGGGTTAAGACTCTCATCAACAAACGACTGGTGTAGGGTGCGGGAAGGGGCACTTTTACTAAATTTTTTAAGTAAGCAGCACTGCACAACAGTTCATGTGCTGGTCATCGTCTAATTAGAACCCTAAGTAGATAAATATGTGCTGTGTGAGATAGCATTTGTCTCAGTTTACGCACCATGTAGTCCAGATCCAACCTTTTTTTCTGAATTATCTACCTGTCTCATTGGTCTAACAGACTTTGACATAGTAATGGGAGCAGATATGAACGCTGTAATGTCCAATGCACTTGATAGATCTGGTGACAATTTTTCTTACTCCTAATCTGTGTCTACTGAGCAACTTAATCAATGCATAGCCACTTTTTCATTAGTAGATGTATGGCAATTATTCAACCCGTCCCAAAAATCATACACATTTTTCTCAGGTGAACACAAAACATATTCACGGATTGACTACATTTTCACTTCCTCTTCCTTGACCTCAATGCTACTTAAAGTCCACATCTTTCCCCTTTCTCTTTCAGACCATAGCAGTAATTTTTTATACTTTCAATTACCCAGCGACCTTCGCGAGCCCCCAGATGGCACTTTAATTCTAATTTATTAAAAGATGAGTTTTTTGTGATCAATTCAGATGTAAATTACGTGAATTTTTCGACATCAATAAAGGCTCAGTGGATGATCCACTGATATTGTGGGAGGCGACAAAGGGCTTCATTAGAAATTTTTCAATATCATTATCTAACTTCGGCCAGAAAATTCACCGTAAGAACATTTCTGATCATTTAGAAGATTGCTATTTTTGATAATCATGTTCTATCAGTCCCCCATGTTTTAAATTTATTTAACCAGTTTAGTAATCTATCAGGGTACAAAATTAATTGGACAAAGTCATATTTGCTCCCTCTTAATTTTTGTGTTGGGTCTGCAACATTTTTTTTTTGTTTTATTCCAGTGGTGTGTTCTTTCACATACCTAGGTATAAATATGTATCCGTCCTTGCAGGATATTATCTCAAATAACTTGAATAAAAACTTGGCAAAAATTACCTCAGATCTGGCAAATTGGACACATCTTCCTACTTCTTTCCATGCAAGAATATCTGTTGTCAAAATGAACATCCTTCCTCGGGTTAATTTCTATTCCTCTATGATTCCTCTACCCCGACCTGCTGGCTATTGGAAAAAACTTGATTCAGTTATCTCTAAATATATTTGGAATGGTAAAGGCCCCGAATTAAATGATCTACTCTACAGTGTAACAGGTCAGATGGTGGCTGGTCATTTCCAAATTTTAAAGTATATGCTGATTCCTTTACTCTTCGTGCTCTGTCAGCCTGGTTTTAACCAAATGTTTTCAACAACCTCTTCTATTGAAGAATCTCCTGTTTCTCCATACAGTATAGAACATTTGGTTTTTGATGGTGTCTCACTCAGACAGTGTAAACTTCATTTTGGCCCTATCACAACACATTTTATCTCTACTTGGAGAATGGTGACCAGGAAGATAGAGGCAAACTTGAGGTGGCATCGTCACTCGCCCTTGTTTCATAATAATATTTTTTTATATATTCAATAAAACCCATTTTACTGTCCACAATTGGACTAAATGTAAAGTAATTTCCTTTGTTGACATTTTTGATGACAAAGGTCTGAAACCATTTCAAGATATTAAGACTCTTTTTAATCTACCAGGTACCTCCTTGGTCGGCACTTTGCATTTATGGAGTTTCCTGGGATGCACAATTGCCTGTAAATTCCTTGCGAAAAGTTATTCCCCCAACTGATAATTTCTGCTTCAGTTATTTACTCTTTTCTCCTCCAACAAACATACAAACCATTATCCATAACAACTATCTGGTCTAAGGACATCAGTGGTGACTTACAAACTTTATTTTCTTATCAAATTTGGGAGACAATCATATAATCCTCAAAAAATCCAAATCATCAGATGATCCATTGGAAATTATTACACAGACTCTATTTGTCCCCTTTAAAACACTTCTATATGCATGTGTCACCTTCCCCGAATTGCAATTTATGTCCACAAGGGGTCCTCGGTACATATGTAAAAACAATTTGGGAATGCCCTGCACTTTCTTCTTTCTGGTCTCAGCTTGCTCATTCCTATTAGAAAATCCATTTCAAACAATGGGTATAATTCTTTCAACATTTGTTTTTACAACAATACACCATACTTTCACCCAAAACGATTAATTAAAAAGTTTAAATGGGTAAATACATATTTGTTATACTTAATTTTCTTTTCTGGCATAATTGTTAAAACACTAGACATTGGCATTGTTGTTAAAACTCTTGACATGCTTATTGTCAATGCTCGACATGCAAATCAAGCTTTGATTTTGCTGACTGGAATTTTAGCTGGAATGCAGTTTAAATTTAACATATTTCCAGTCAGCAAAATCAAAGCTTGATTTACATGTCGAACATTTACAGTAGGCTATTATTTACAAAAGTATTCAGAACGTTAAGTAAAGAGATTGAAATGAAGCAAATCATGAATATAAACGAATATAAAATATAACCAATAGTAATAATCTAATAATAATAATAATAATGATAATATACAAATACTGCGAGGGAAAGATGATCAGTTCATGGACTTACAAGACTGTAGGATGGATAATTTTTTATTGCCTATATGCACTTTATGTAACATTTATTCATGATAAATTTTGAATGCTGACTATAGCACTTAATAAAGTCCAGTAGCCAAGGCATATGGTTAATATTATAATTTAAGGTCACACTTTATATAGTGTCCCTAATACCAGTGTACTTACAAACTTACTACATGTGTACGTTGTATGTTACCACAGTGCAAGTACATGTTGGTCCATAATATCTACAGCTAAAATATATATCTAACTACACACATGTAACAACCCTTGAATGGTTTGTGTAAGTACAAACGTGTAAGAGGACATATATAACTACACTGTGTAACAAAATGTATAAGAGTAATTGGAACCATTTGATCCAGGGTTTGGAGATGGGTAGGTTTAGGGTTAGGTAAATTGGGAGGAGTTGGATCTCGAGTTGGAGTTGTGCACCACTGTAATACCAGTGTACTTACATGGTAACTCCTCAGGAACTGTCCGCTTAATATAAAGTGTACCATTTTGGACACCAACCAAAAGTTATATGTAAAGCCTAACTTACTGGCCGCTGCTGTTTAACATCAGAGTAATTACATGATAAATCTAAGTGTAAAAATTCCTTTACCAAAAAGTGCTGTTAGTCCTGTTACACATTTGTACTTTCATTACCAGAAAGTGTTGTTACCAATGTCCTGTTACACATTTGTACTTACCATTCATTGGGTTGTTACATATGTGTAGTTACACAAACATTAGAGCTATAGATACTATGCACCAATGTGTACTTACTTACACTGTTTTTTCTTGTTTTATTTATTTATAAAGCACAATAAAACAACAATGGTTGACCATTGTGCTGAACAATATAATTTTAAAAGAATCAAAATACATAAAACCACAAGACAAACAAATACTAATTAGAAATAATGAACTCCTGATGGTGCATACACTAAAAGCATTCTCAAAGAGGTAGGCTATAAGCCTTGTTTTAAAAAGAGATTCTGTCCCACAATTTAGGACCGGCTATGGCAAAAGCCTGGTTGCCTTTTCTCTTCAGCCTATATCTGGGGACCAATAAAAGTTTCTTATTCAATTACCTTAAATATATCGAGCTGGACTGTGTAAACTCAATAGATCAGAAAGGTACTAAAGTGACAGACCATTTCAAACTTTAAGAACAGAAAATAACAATTTTAACTCTATTTTAAAATGGACTGGCAGCCAGTGCAAAGAGAATAGGATGGGAGTAATATGTTCGTATTTTCGAGTGCCAGTCAAAAGTCTGGCAGCTGCATTTTTTTCTATTTGTAGGAGATTTATACATGATTGTTTAATACTAATATACACTGAATTGCAGTAGTCTAGTCGAGAATAGATTAAAAAACCCTTCACCTTAGCAAAGAGGTCTGAGCTGAAAAAAACTTGATTTAACTTGATTGCTTGTCAAAAGTCAAAGCAGAATCAAACACAACACCCGCATTTTTTACGAGGGCTTGACATATGTTGCCAGATCAACCAGCACACTCTAAAAAAATGCTGGGTTAAATATAAACTAGCAGTTGGGTAATTTTGACCAGAGGTGGGTAGTCCAGGGGGCAAAGAGAAAAAGTCCTGACATATTTTTATTCCACTCATGAACTAAGCCACTGACTTCACCAGAGGAGGAACCAAATAATTCCTTCCAAGTCACAAATGAGTCAGAAGTCAAATCCCAAGTCCCGAAAAAGTTAAAGTTAATAAGATAACTAAATGATTAATTAAATGATGATCGCACATTAGTGATGAACATCTGCTGTTAACAATCAACATCGAAAAGAGAAACACAAGAACTACAACTGACTACAGCCACAGCCTTAGATGAAATATACAGAATTTTTTTTCTTCTTTTTTTTTTAAACACACAATATATGCCACCATAATTGTGGTCAATGTTTGCTTTAATTAGTCTCTTGACCCTTTTAATAATACAAAGTAGTTTGTTTCTAAGTGATTGCAATATTGTTTCACAGCAAACATTCTTTGCATTGCTGAATCAAAAGCTTGAAATAGCTGATTAACTTGCGATTTTCTGCTAATAACTCATGATGAATGAATGGCATAAAGTGGTCTCTCTTTGTCATATTAACTTACACACAGGTATTGAACTTAAAAAAACCTATTAAACAAATGCCACCTTAATGTGTCAATACTAAGTAAAAATAAAAGAAGGCTTTTAGACATGAACACTTATCATACGATTCTCAACAGTGGTGATAATTTTTCATACTGCAGTACATGATGGGAGTTTTTACTATGCTGTTACCCAGCATGCATTGCATCATGAAGCATTTTGTTGATTGTCACCATTGTTAAGATTTGTATACTGATTCTTGATGTCTGAGTTTGTATAAATAGTACAGTTGTAAAAAAAATCTATGTATTATTATTTTAATCAATTGCTATATCTGTTATAAAAACACTTTGCTGTAGTTTTGCTGGATTTTTAGTGCAAACCTAAACATATAAATAAAAAAGTCATTTTGAGCAAAATCAGGCCAACTCACAAGGCTTATCTTAACAGATGATAACCGCTAATATCTCATCATTGTACAACACCACATGCATTTCTACTGAGATAGATCTAACATAGCAAGTCAAGGGTCAAGGGCTCAACTAAAGCAAACACTGATCTCCATGATGGTGCCATAATTTTAACCACTAAAACATCAACATCTGATCCTCTGTAATTCTCAATAACAGCAAGTGTTCATCATTAATGCACAGTCGTCATTTGATTAGACACTTCATTATCTCATTTACTTTTATCTCTTTGGGGATTTGTCTTCAGACTCATTTGTGACTTGGAAGGAATGATTAGGTTCCTTATCTGGTGAAATCAGCTGGTGAATTCATGAGTGGAACAAAAATATGTCTGGACATTTACACTTTGGCCCCTGGACTACCCACCTCTGGTCAAAATAAGACACCCAGGCCTTAATATCAGACAGGCAAGAAATCAAAGCATTCAAACTCTGGTTGTCATTTTGCTTAAAAAGCACATCAATTTGCGTGTCATCAGAATAACAATGAAATTACACTTTGTTCTCATTAAAAATGGAACCCAACAGGAGCATATACAATGAAAAAAAATTGGAGCTAGGATAGAACCTTGAGGAACTCCACAACTCAACACTGATTTAAAGAATGAGCACCCATCCACACAAACTGAGAAAGTTTTACTATTCAAGTAAGATTTTAATAATTACAGGACAGAACCACTAATACCCACAAAGTGTTCAAGATGGGAAATAAGAATACTGTGATCTTCAGTGTCAATTTGTTTATTATTATTATTATGTACAGATTGGTGACAGCTGGAGAGACAGTGGACAGCCCGGAAAGACGGCACTGGGGCAGTGAGGGGTAGCATCCCAGGCTGCACCTTCTGAGAAGAAGGAACCCACAAAAGCTACGAATCGACCTACAGGAGATATACCCCTAGGGATTCCCGAGAGGGGGGGTGGAAGAGAATCCCACAGGACGGATCAAATGATGACGAGATATGGCAATGAAAACATGACAACGACAATGGAATGCAAATGTGGCAAGATATGCAAGAACCGACATGGTCTGCGGATCCACCAGGCAAAGAAGAAGTGTATACAGAAGGAGGTAGAGTCACAGCGCACAGGAACTACGCCTGGTGAGACACAGGAGGAGCCAGGCCCGGAGACACCCCACAGTGCCCGGAGCCTCCAGGTGATGCAACCACCTGATGCACACAGGACATCAGAACATCATCGGGTGAAGTGGCCCCAAGCTAGCAAGGAGAAGGAGTGGCGTCAGTTTGACGAAGACGCAGATACCATCTTGGAGGCAACAGCCAAAGGGAGAGCTGATCAACGCCTCAAAACGATGACTACAATCATCATCAGCCTAGCTGCAGAGAGGTTTGGACTTTAGGAGAAGCGAGCAGCGAAGCCCCCCTATACCATTAACAACAGAGCAAGTAAAATCCTTCAGCTCAGGCAGGAGCTGAAGACCTTGAGGCAGCAGTTCAAGGTTGCAAAAGAAGATGAGAGGGGACCGCTTGCGGAGCTACGCAGCATAATCCGCAAAAAGCTGATGACTTTGAGGAGAGCGGAGGGGCATAGGAGGAGGAGGAAGGAGAGGTCCAGGAGGAGAGCTGCCTTCCTAGCGAACCCATTTGGATTTACAAAACAGCTGCTAGGACAGAAGCGCAGCGGCCAACTCACCTGCTCCAAAGCTGAGGTTGACCACCACCTCAAGCAATCCTACAGTGATGAGTACAGAGAGCAAGACCTAGGGCCCTGCAGGTTCTTGAACAATCCACCTGCACCAGCACTGGACTTTGACGGGAAAGAGCCCAGTTGGAAGGAGATCCAGGAGGTGGTTAGAAGGGCAAGGGCAAACTCCGCTCCAGGGCCCAGTGGAGTACCTTACAAGGTTTATAAGAACTGTCCAAGACTACTCCACAGACTCTGGAAGATCCTGAAGGTGATTTGGAGGAGGGGAAGGGTAGCAGACCAGTGGAGACAGACAGAGGGTGTTTGGATCCCGAAGGAGGAGAAGTCTCAGAAAATCGATCAGTTCCGGACCATCTCACTGCTGAGTGTTGAAGGAAAGATCTTCTTCAGCCTCATTTTCAGGCGACTGACAGACTACCTCCTGAAGAATTCCTATATAGATACATCAGTCCAGAAGGGAGGAACCCCAGGGGTACCTGGATGTCTGGAGCATACAGGCGTGGTCACTCAGCTTATCAGGGAAGCCAGAGAGAACAAAGGGGACCTGGCTGTGCTGTGGCTGGACCTCGCAAATGCCTATGGATCCATACCCCATAAACTGGTCGAAGAGGCACTGAACTGGCATCACACCCCGAAGAAGTTCAGAGACCTCATCCTGGACTACTATGCCAACTTCCATCTGAGAGTCTCCTCCGGAACAACAACCTCAGACTGGCACAAGCTTGAGAAGGGGATCATCACTGGCTGTACAATCTCAGTCATCCTTTTTGCACTCGCCATGAACATGCTGGTGAAATCTGCAGAAATGCAGTGTAGGGGGCCCCTCTCTAAGTCTGGAGTTAGACAGCCACCCATCCGAGCCTTCATGGATGACCTGACAGTGACCACAACATCTGTCCCAGGCTGCAGGTGGATCCTGAACGGCCTTCAGGAGCTGATGTCCTGGGCTCGCATGAACTTCAAGCCGGCAAAGTCAAGGTCCCTCGTGCTGAAGAAAGGGAATGTTACTGACGAGTTCCACTTCTCACTTGGCACCACCAAGATACCATCACTGACAGAGGAACCTGTGAAGAGCCTGGGGAAGGTGTTCAATTGCAGCCTGCGAGACGCAGCTTCCACAAAAGCGACCAACCAAGACCTGGAGACCTGGCTGGCCGTGGTGGACAAGTCTGGCCTTCCTGGCAAGTTCAAGGCCTGGATTTACCAGCACTGTATCCAGCTGCCCGGGGCACCTCCTCTGGCCTGTTGGCAACGGCGTGTGACTGGGAGCTGTCAGTTGATCTGGGCAAGCAGCTGAAGTTCCCTGAGGCAGTTGCCATAACAACATTAAGGCCAGATGTTGTGCTTACCTCAGAGGCCTCCAAGCAGGTAATTCTCTTGGAGCTCACAGTGCCTTGGGAGGACCGTATGGAGAAGGCCAATGAAAGAAAGAAGGCAAAGTACTCCCAGCTTGTGGAGGATTGCCGGAGCAATGGGTGGCGGGCAATATGCCAACCCGTCGAAGTGGGATGTCGAGGGTTTGTGGGCCAATCCCTTTGCAGGGCCTACAAAATGCTTGGCATCACAGGAGCGAGCCAGCGAAGGGCCATCAAGTTGGCCACTGATGCTGCAGAAGTAGCATCAAGGTGGCTGTGGATCAGGAGAGGAGAGGCATGGCGTGTAGGGTAGTAGCGCTACCTGGACATAAGCTGAGACCTGATCACCCCGGCTGGGTCGCCTAGGGGAGGGGGTCTGATTGTTGAAAGACCCGAAACCCCCCGTGATCCTAGGTTACATCACTGATGATATGTCCAGGTGCACCAGACGGTGTATCTAAAATCTTTTTAAAGAGTGGTTTGATTGTTGTACTTTTGAAATATTCAGGGACAGTCCCTTCAGAGATACTTGTATTTATTATAGAAAGGATACACGGCCCAACAGCATTCAAAATCTTAATAAATAAGTGTGTTGGAATAATGTCAGTTGAAGATGTAGTGGATTTTAACTGCTTAGTAAGTTCTCGAAGAGAATCTATAGAGATTGGTTAAAATTCATTAAAAGATTAACTACAGGCTAGAGGGACTGAGGTGTCATTAGGATTTCAAGAGACACATGTAACTTGTCCTTTTTCCACTTCTGCTCCGCATGCTGACATACTCGTCTCAATGCCCGTGTAGTGTTATTTAGCCATTGTTCAGCCTTCAATTTTTGTTGTCTTTTCCACAAAGGGGCTATAGAATATAAAATGTCAGAGCAGGTAGAATTAAACCAAGTAAGTTGTTGTTCAGCATTTGAATTATTAAAGAAAGGATCTAGAGCAGGTGTCTCAAACTGCCGGCCCGCGGGCCATTTAAGGCCCTTCTTCCCCCTCCACCCGGCCCGCCACTGATGTAAAAAATAAAACATAATCCGGCCCGCTAAATTAATTTTATTATTAATATTATTATTATTATTTTCTAGTTGTCTCAAAAAAAAAAAAAAAAAAAAAAAAAAAAAACGCGCATGCAGACAGATTTAAAAACCGCTGGATTCGGGGCATTCGTACGTAGTTGTATGTTGTTTGGCTGCGAAAGTGCGAATGATAAGATGTCTCTTTCCAAACCGAAAAGGAAAGTGGATGAAGAACACAGACAGTTTCAAGAAAGATGGACGTTGCAGTATTTTTTTGTGGAGTTTAATGGAAACGCTACCTGTATGATATGCAAAGAAAAAGTCGCTGTTCTAAAGGAATATAATCTCAAACGTCATTACTCGACTAAACATGGAGAACAGTATGATAAGTACCAGGAAGACGAGAGAAAAAGACGAGCCACACTGTTGCAGAGAGAGCTAACGTCCCAGCAAAACATTTTCCATAAAGCCAAAAAAGATGCTGATGCTGCAGTTGAGGCAAGTTATGTGGTGAGTGAGTTGATCGCTAAAGCGAGAAAGCCATTCACAGAAGGTCAGTTTATAAAGGATTGCATGCAGAAAGTCGCTGATATTCTTTGTCCAGAAAAGAAAAACTTGTTCAACAATCTATCTTTGTCGGCGAACACAGTGGCAGAGCGGATCAGCGAGTTATCGAGTGACATTTATGATCAGTTACGCAGCAAATCTAAAGATTTCACAGCATATTCTGTGGCGCTTGACGAAAGTACAGACATAACCGACAGTGCTCAGTTAGCAATTTTCATCAGGGGTATTAATGACCAATTTGAAGTGACAGAAGAGTTGTTGAGTTTGTGTCCAATGCACGGCCGCACCACAGCCAAAGATATATTTCAGCAGCTGTGTGACGCCATTGAGCGCGCTGGTTTGCCGTGGAACAGGCTGGTCGGCATTACCACTGATGGTGCCCCGTCTATGACAGGGAAAAAAAATGGACTGGTAGCACTAGTACAGAGAAAGTTAGAAGAGGAAAATGCAGATGCAGCAGTTGTTCTGCACTGCATTATACACCAACAGGCACTGTGCAGCAAATGCTTGAAATATGAACATGTCATGTCTGTTGTCCTGAAATGTATAAATTACATCAGGTCTAGGAGTTTACAGCATCGCCAGTTTCGGGCCTTTTTAGAAGAAATTGAGTCAACATATGGTGATGTACTTTATTTTACTGAGGTCCGCTGGCTCAGCAGGGGGAATGTCCTGAAGAGATTCTTTGAGTTAAGATCAGAGGTGAAGAGATTCATGGAAGATGGCAGAATGGATGTTCCTGAATTTGATGATCCTAAATGGGTCATGGACCTTGCATTCTTAGTTGACATAACACAGGAGCTGAACATCCTTAACCTGAAGCTCCAGGGCCCAGGTCAGCTCATCACAGCAGCGTATGACAGTGTGAAAGCCTTCTCCACAAAACTAAGATTGTGGAAAACTCAGCTTTCTGCAAAAAACCTTAGTCATTTCCCAACATGCAGATCTCTTGCGGAGGAGGGCACAGCATTTAGTGGTGATGAATATGCCTCTGCTATTGAAAACCTACTGTAGGAATTTGATCAACGTTTTGCTGACTTCAAGGCACATTGTGTCACTTTCCAGCTGTTTGCAGACCCCTTCTCAGCTGATGTGGAGAGTGTTCCAAATCTTTTGCAAATGGAACTAATTGACTTGCAGTGCAACAGTGAGCTAAAAACTAAATTCAGAGAGGCACAGGGACAAGCAGACAAGACTGGACAGTTTTTAAGAGAATTACCTCCATGCTTCCCAGAGCTGTCCAAAGTTTTCAGTCGGGTAATGTGCCTCTTTGGAAGCACATATCTGTGTGAGAAACTTTTCTCAACTATGAACTTCAATAAATGCAAGTACAGGTCCAGGCTTAGTGATGCCCATCTTGAAGCTGTACTCAGAGTTTCAACTGTGACCTCCATCAGGGCAAATGTGGCTCAGTTGTGTGAGCAGAAGCGCTGCCAGGTGTCTGGCAAGAAATAGAATGGTGTACAAATATATTCAGGGTTTGTTCAGTGCAATGTTGTTATTTGATCGCTAGGTTTTTTATTAATTTTATTTATTTTTTATTTAAGTCAAAATAAAGAAAGGGAAAAATATTTGCACTAACTGTTCAAAACTAATATATATGCTGTTATAACAATAATAGAGACAATGCTGTTGTTAAGTTTGACAAAAATATTTTAGCAATGTAATTTGAAGTAAATAAAAAAATAATGTTAAAAAATTTCCACTTTCTTGTTGTGCTTGAATGTTAAAATGGCCCTCCTATGAGGTGTCAATCACATCAATGGCCCCCAGCCAATTTGAGTTTGAGACCCCTGATCTAGAGAATATAGCTGATAGGCCTAATTAAAATGTGCAGATAATTCTTCATGAACTGTAGGACTAAAGATACAAGATCAGAGTACAGGCTGAAAATTTTACCTGATAAAGAGCAAACATTGCAGGCTTATGATCAGAGAAACTTATCTCACAGATTTCAAGATCATATATAGAAAGACCATGAACCAAAATGTGTAGGAGGACCTTTATCCATTTGGACCAAATCAAAAGAGTCAATAAGATTTGTAAAATCCTTTGCTAAGGGATTAGTATCACAACAAACATGAATATTAACATCCCCAACAATCAAGAGTCTGTCAAACTGTGTATGACTTCAACTTCAACTATCAGGTTTTATAAACTTATGGAGGTTTTTATAATATAAAAATATATTTCTAGTCAACTAAACACAAAATTGAAAGATCACTTAACTTAATAAATTATGTTGATTAAAAAATGCACAAAAGTTTGTACAACTAATTGACCTTTAAGTTGAGCAAACTCAAAAATCTGCTGAAGCGGGTTGCCTTAAAATTTTAAGTTGGCCCAACTTATGATTCTTTACAGTGTAGTTTGTTTCTAAGCGATTGCAATATTGTTTCACAGCAAACATCTGTGTCAGAACAACCCAACTGCTGGGTTGATCCCTTTTTAACTCAGTCTTACTCCCGTTGAGATTCAAAAAATACGAGACACCCAGTCCTTAATACCAGACAGGCAAGCAATTAAAGCATTAAAACTCTGGTTGTTATTTTGCTTAAAAACACATAAATTTGCGTGTCATCAGCATAACAATGAAATGACACTTTGTGCTTATTAAAAATGGAACCCAATGGGAGCATATACAATGAAAAAAAATTGGAGCTATGATAGAACCTTCCCAGCAGGCACAGTACATCAATGTGACGTCAGAAAGACGTTGGACTCCAACTAATGCAACGTCAGTCAGACATAATATTTTGGTTGAAATTAAAGTTGGGTTGATGTCTAAACCCAACTTTGTTTGATGTCAAACTCTGACATCAGACAGACGTTAAATTTTGGTTGGAATAAGCACCACACTACAACAAAGGGTGAAATGCATGGCAGCACATTAAATATCTCAAGATCTCAGCAGAGGAGGATTAAACAGTTCCACAAACAGCATTATCAGCTTCACTTATTACTAACCAGACTGACTTTATTTCTGTCAGACGTCTACAAAAGCTCTTATTTAAAAATAACAGGGGTTTAGCTGTAATGTGTTTAATTTCCATAACAGTATAACACCATAACAGTGATTAGTGTTTCCATTAGTTGTGCTCCTAACTCTTATTATGTCTTTTTTGTCTGATATTGTGTTTGTTGAGCACATTTGCAGCATCAAAGAAAGCTAAAGTGACATGAAATCTGGTTAGGGCTGTTATCTGTTGATGGTTTTATAGTCTTCATGAGATAACCTGATTCACTCATGTTTTTTAATCTAACAATTATGTTGTTCCTTTGGTACATTCATATTACAATCCAAGATCCAGCAGTATTACAACAATCATTTAAAATCTTTTAACAAAGCTCAAAAAACATAACCTACACAGACATCAACAATCAGCGTATGAATCTCAACAATGGTGACATACTTCATGCAGCAATGCATGCTGGGAGCCATGAGTTTTATACTGTGGTGGCTTCATGCATGCATTGCTGCATGTCACCATTGTTTAGATTCATATACTGATTATTGATGTCTATGTCTCTCGAAAGATTTTTCTCCCAAATTGTATTTCAGAATGTTTAATCTGAGGAAAGAAAGTAGTTGCTGAATATAATTCACCAATAATAAATTACCACTTTGGGTCAGTGATAAGAGTCTTCAATCACTCTTCTTTATGATGATGAAAACTTTGCTATCTTATCTTTGTTTATGGCTCCTTTTATAATAAAATATGTGTTATAGTAGACACTATTACAAGACCCATAAACTTACTAATCCAAGAGTCAAACTCTCCCCTACTAAAGGAAACAATGATCACAATAATGGTGACAACATTTTCAAATAAAACATCAACATCTAAACCTCTGTTAATTCTCAAAAAGAGCTTCTGTAGACATCTGACAGAAATAAAGTCAAACTGGTTAGTAATAAGTGAAGCTGGTAATACGTGTACAGTTTATGTTATTTTTGGGGGGGTGTTTATTCCAGCCAAAATTCAGCATCTGCCCAATGTTGGAGCTAGACGTCAAACAGTCGTTGGATTTAGACGTCAAACAGATTTTCATTTTCAACAAAAATACAATGTCTAACAGAAGTTGGAGTCTACATCCTGTGCCTGCTGGGTTGAGGAACTCCACAAGTCAACACTGATTTAGAGCACCCATGAGCACCCATCCACAAAAGCTTTCACAAGCTATAGCAGATTCATCACAGTGAAAATCAACATATGGATTTATAACAGAACTTCTAGTGGAAAAAAGAATCCTGGGTCCATGGCAATTTCTTGATAAAATGTCTGAAAAATATTTTGATTTAGCTGCTTTCACAGCTTTTTGATAGTTGATCAAAGAGGTACGTAGGATTTCAAGAGACACATGTAACTTGTCTTCTTTCCACTTCTGCTCTGCACGCTGACATACTCATCTCAGTGCCCGCATAGTGCTATTTAGCCATTGTTAAGCCTTTCATTTTTGTTGTCTTTTCCGCAAAGGGGCTATAGAATCTAAAATGTCAGAGAAGGTAGAATTAAACCAAGTAAGTTGTTGTTCAGCATTTGTATTATTAAAGAAAGGATCTAGAGAATGTAGCTGATAGGCCTCATTAAAATGTGAAGATAATTCTTCATGAACTGTAGGACTAAAGATACAAGAGCAGAGTACAGGCTTGTGTACTTTGGAAATTTTGCCTGATAAAGAGCAAGTAAGCATTGCAGGCTTATGATCAGAGAAACTTATCTCACAGATTTCAAGATCATATATAGAAAGACCATGAACCAAAACCAGGTCAAATGTATGGCCCAGAGAATGTGTAGGAGGACCTTTATCCATTTGGACCAAATCAAAAGAGTCAATATGACTTGTAAAATCCTTTGCTAGGGGATTAGTATCACAACAAACATGAATATTAACATCCCCAACAATCAAGCGTCTGTCAAACTGTGTAACAATTCCTCCTAAAAAAATGCAAATTTATTGATAAAATCCTTATTTGGTTTCAGTGGATGATATATGACAGCAATCACCAGCTTTTTGTCCTTTTCTTCAGATAAAACATTTGTACTTCAAAACTGGAGAACATATTGGTTTTTAGGGTCTGACAGCCAAAGCTGCTTTTAAAGACGGATGCTAAACCTCCATCCTTTCCACTAGTTCTTGGACAGTTTATAAAAGTACAGTTTGAAGGCACAAGATCAGAGAAAGGACTACGACCACCCACAGTCAACCGGTTCTCTATCACAAATAAAAAATCTAAATCATTTGTAGTGAGAAAATCATACAAAATAAATGTCTTGTTGACCAGAGATCGAGCGTTTACCAGGGCCATCTTGACTCACCAACTGGCTGTATTGCATGACCCAATGGACAAAGATTTCCATGGTTGACTCCTTCTGGTCATGAATGAAAAAACAACCGGTACTGACAACAGCTATGTGAAACGTTCAGGATTACTTGCTGAACACACTGATGAATAACTCCAGGAATCGCTGAGAAATAGTACGGAACACTGTCCAACCCAAAATCAGAGTAAACCGTGCAAGGGTAGTGCGCCAGTAAACTTGCTAAATATCACTTTAGCTTGACTCCAATTCCTCCCCGCTTTCCTCTCCGTCGGCGGCATTTCCTCCCAAGAAAATCCCATAGCGACTGGCGCAAGCAGGCAGGAATAGACGTTATAAAAGGTGGAGGTGGACAATTAAAATCAGATCCACTCAAAGCAGTCCTTAATGAAACTTCAACTGAGCTCCTTATATTAAGGAGCGTTTGACTGTCATACATTAAAAGTGCATGTAACGTATGAGTCAGAAAGGAACTTAAACACAGGACAAACAAAACAGATATCAGACGGCCAGCCATGAACAAACAGTGCCATCTTTGTTCCTGTGGTACACTGTTGTTACATACCTCGTTTTCTTTTTGGAGGAGATCGAGGGCCCGCTCATTTCCCGAAACATTATCTTCCACATCACTGATTCTTTGCTCGGCCGTAGTGATCCGGCCTTGCATAAATGAGACAGACAGGGTCAGGGTATCAATTGATCCCTGAATGGAGTTGCAAAGTTCTGACATTTGAGAGATCAGCTCTTGCTTAACACTCCCAATGATCTCCCGAAACTCTTTCAGTGCGGCGGCGAGAACCCCCGCTGTATTTTTCCCTTCAGAGGCGATCCCCTCGGCAGCCATTTGCGGGGACTTTCTCTCAGTAGTTTTGGCGGTTTTATGCTCATCTTTCCTGGGTTTTGGTCGACGCTCCATAGTTCTGCGTTTCACACAAGTATCAGGTAGACTTTTTACAACTATTTGGGCAATGTTTCAGGAATTTATTTCAACATATATTAGGTGATTTCTAGAGCGCTCTCCTGGGTAAGTCTAGCTACCTCGAGCGCATCATGTGACTCTAATATAATTAATTCAAAATAAAATATTAATGAATACATCTCTGATAATCCCGGGTTGCTATGCTCATGCAGGTTTGGGTACACATTAAACTGGGGAAATGGATGTCGTTCCTCAACATGGCGTCTCGAGGCCACGATACAAGGATGTCATTAACTAGACAAAATGATCTCATGGCCACGACTTATTATCATATTCCCACGAGTTAATATGACATTCCCACGACAAAACTAAATGAACCAACAATGTCACCTTAGGGGCACCATACAGAACAGTGCACAAATGCCTTCGTTTTGTACAAAAAACTAGTCAAACATATTTGTTTGATATTAATATCAAATTTAAAACTAAGGTGAAACATTCCTTTGATTAACACTGATGTTTTCCTATAGCTAGATTACTGATTACTGAGTCAGTACACACATAAAGGAATATCACCACAGTCTTTCACTGTTTTTCAACAGCTATAATTACAGTCTAGAGTCACTAGATGGCTCCGCTGGTCTGAACACAGTGAACATGCATGTGTTGAAGGTGTTAGAAAGTGCAGTGTGTGTTTGCTAAAGCCATATTCTCATGTTAGAATCAGTGATACTGGAGTGTTACTGTGAGCAGAGTCTGTCCAGCTCTATAAAGCCTATCTACAATCACTCTATTAATCAACAGACCTATAAATAGAAAGATCATGCGGTTCACAGCGCTGGCATAGAATTACAGCACACAACATGAATGTGCCTTCAACACACTGAGGCATGCAGATCTGCATGTATGCAATCAAAACTATCAGCAAAGCCTTCAGGGACCAGATCCCAGCTTGCTGCCCTTATACCTTCAAAAATAAAACATGCATGTTCAAACACACACACATACACATGAATGAAAGTCGCATGTTTAAGTGTAGATGTTTGATGGTGCATTGGCAGAAGTGCTGAGGGAGTGTGTGTGACAAATGCCGATGTATTGGGTCTCTGCTGGATGTTCTTACACACACCTCCATCAGTGGACTCTCCTCATGCACTGGAGAGACGATACACTGGAGTCTCCACACAGATATAATGGTATAAAGTTACACATAAACTCATGGCCACTTTGTCTAGATGGTCACTTTACAATTCAGTTACAGCAAGTATTGTTACTAATTACTAGTAAGATTTCAGTAATAATAATACCATCCATTGCTCGTTGCATTAATTTTAATGCCTCAACCTCCACTGACTTGAAATCCAACAATTCCTAGATTTATTTTCATTATTTTCATGACTCACACAGGCACATGAAGTCACAAGTGCATCAGGAAATCTTGGAATATGGAAAAGCGTACATTTAGAGGACGGAAATATTGTCATTACACTGATTTTGTCAGGAGAGAAGCTGATCTGAACACAGATGTGTACGTTGTGGCTTTGCTTAATTTTTTTGTGCACATCCCTCTGATCTCGATATAAATTACTCTAAATAACCATGTTATGAACTTATGTGATTTCTTCTGATAAAATATTTAATGAAATATAATCTTACATGGGTAACAGAGGAATTATGGCTCCAGTTAGCTTCAAGTTACACATGACAATTAATGCAACACAATTTCTTAAAAGTCACCATCAGTCACCACTGAGTGTTTGTAAAAACTCCGGACTGCGACCCAGTGTAGATTTTGGTCAAATGAGGCAGAAATATATTGTTAGAAAGATTTTAGAATAATTTTATGGGGAAGACACTGTTGCAACTTTTGTGAGGTGTGAAGGAAATGTAACAATATTACTGTAATAAATGACATTTTTGTAGTAAGGAGCCCAACACTGTCTCATGATAGCCACTGCACTACATGATTTGTGCGACTGAAAACAGAAAGTGAGATAAATATGGAAGTTTCTAGATAATAATAAGAGTTTCCACGACATCACTGCACACGGCGTTGGGAGAGGCGTGGCCAACGCGACGCGTTCTCGCGGTGTGGAGCGTCGATAAAGGCGCAGCGCGTCCCTGTGCGGAGCGTCAGTGCGGCGCGATGTTCAACAGCCTGCTGAGACAGTTCGACGACGAGCCCTTCTTCACGTAAGTCTCACACACTTCTGTATTAGACAGTCGGAAAATATAACCGGATTGAAATAAATCCATAAAAACATATCACTTTATGAGCTATTAGACTCAGTGCGTCATATTTCAAAATGTTGTGATTCAAAACATATCTTATTGTAAGGATTTGTTTCTTTAGTTATTCTTTTTAGTGCTAGTTAAGCCTGTCATGGTGTTTTTATTTAATTCATTTATTTGTTTGTTAATTTTTTTCTGGCTGAGATCATACTCAAAAGTAATATGAGTAATATGTCATACGAAGTAAAAACATACATGTAATCCAATAGAACAAATTGGGTGGGAAAAATATTATTATTATTGTTATTATCATTATTATTATGTTAACATATATATATATATATATATATATATATATATATATATATATATATATATATATATATATATATATATATATATATATATGGTATATATATATATATATATATATAGTATGTATGTGTTATACCTTTTCTGACATATATTTCATGTACATGTATATCCATTGTAAAACCAGTCAATACATGTTGATGTTAAGAAAACAAAATAAAAACATTCATATTTTTGAAGATTTATGTGTTTTTTAATAACTAAATAAAATGGCATTTAAAAATCTTCACATTAACATATGTAACTATACAAATTTTGCTGTGGTGATTTTATACAGTATATATTATAAACTCATATCTACCTAGAGAATGTATGTATGAATTATAGGTAACATATATGGCTATATAACTGTATATAGATATAGAGCAATATATATTTCTTATATTGCATTTCCGTATGCGATCGTATGCTTTGTTATTAGTGCAATAAACCTTGATTCATCATCAGCTGGTGTGTCTGAATCAGCTGGTACTGTACATGTCCATGCATGCTCTCATATAAAGTCTCACAGTAATTTAGTTGAACTCAGAGTCACTGTGTGATGAATACACTGGACCCATTGTGCTGTCAGTTGAGTGTAATGAAGTTTCTTGTCTCTCTTCTTTCTGTTGTTAAGGAGCTCGTCCAGGTAGGCTCATCACTTCTGTCCTCAGTGCATGCAGAGCAGTGCTTCTTAACTCCACACTGTGTGACTTCTGTGAATCAGACAAAAGTACTGAAGTCTGTAATATTAGCATGAACTGCATTGGCTCAACAGTCAGTAATTCACTGCACCACACACACAAATCATGTCTTTCCTCACTGTGAATTTGTATTCAGTGTAGTCCGGGTCATATTTTCTTTCAAAATCATGGATATTGAGAATGAGGGCATGTCCACATCGACAGCCGAACTGAACAAGGTCTAGATTGTCACACCTGTCCAGTTGAGAAGCACTGTCACAACAATCAGAGCAATATTACCAACACAATGATATGTTTTATTAATTGCATACTTGGTCTGGTCTCCTTCTTCAGCGACCCGTTCCAGGTGCATCATGAGCGCATGCGGCAGATGATGAGGGGTTTCGCTGACCCCTTCGGTCAGGGCTTCATGCCCAGCATCACAGACGACCTTCACAGGGGTCACAGGGGTCACAGCGCTGCGGCTCAACCCAACACCAGCCCAAGCGTCCGCAGTGACCGAGTGAGTGCCAGAGTTTGTCTTTCCTAATGAAACTACTTATTCTTCATTAGGACTGTGCTGTCTAATCTTTTTATATTTATACACTTGGCACTTCCCATTCATGATTACCACAGTATCAGAAGAATCTGAACAATAGAGTTGGGTTTAGGGTTTTCTGTGCCCGAGTTCCCCAGTTTATCTCCCTGACTGTTAATCAGCTCACCTGTTAATGTTCTCCCTAATTAAGTTCCTCTGATTATTTAAGCCCTGTGTTTTCCTCTGTTTCCTTGTCTTGTGTTAATATTTAATGTTAGATAACTCCTGTGTTCTCCAGCATTTCTTTGTAGAATCTCTATTAAATACTTTATTGTTAGATTATACTCCTCTGTCAGGTGCTCAATCCCTACAAAATCATTACAAATAGTACGAGTAATGCTTCAATTAGCAAACACCAATAATACTATAAAAAAAGGCTTATTGATAAAGGGGGAATTCTAGGAGGGCTGAGTTATGAACCGAGTCATTTTCTTGTGTGACCCAGTGCAAATTAAGACCAAAAATATATATAAATGATATTGGTAAAAATATATCTTAAATGTATGTTTTAACAAGGAAACTTTCAAATGTATTTTTAAAAATGGCCAGAAATGTATTTGTAGAATTATATTTCTGTTGAAACATATATATATATATATATATATATATATATATATATATATATATATATATATATATATATATATATATATATATATATATATATAGGTTTTTATGGGCTGGGTATTTTACTTTTTGTGTATTATTACTCACAGTCTGTTAGTAATACAGTATAAAAATGGCCAGATAAGTTATAAGAAGTGCAAGGATTTTAAATTTTAATCATCATTATCAAAAATTAATACTGTGATGTAAGGATTCTTTAAGGATTATTGAGGGGGATGTGCTTAAATGTAATTTTTTTGGTAAAATAGGACAATAAGAGTTTATTGTGAAACCGGGTAGATGTGTTCAGAAGCTGTTTGTCTGCTGTATGCTATCATTGGACGGCGTGTCACCGTTACGGAGCGTCACAGGACCAGCTGGTCACTCCGGCAGCTCAGAACACTAAACTTAGTCTGTGATCCCCCACCTCTCAGTACACTTATTCCTGGTAATGACTTTCATCTGATTCCAGCTTCTCTTTTTAAACCAGTGGCCTTCCCCGTGTAAACGCCAGGTGAGAGGCTGACAAATTTTCAGGAGTGATGATCATATTAAAACTGACATAGTGATAACCATGGCAATGATGAGACAGAAAAAAATAATTAAAATAAAATAAATCTTAATGCAGTTAATGCACTTAATTCTCAAAATAAAAATCACATATATTTTCTTTAGTGAAAAAACTAAAAGACAAACCTACGGCACACAAGACAGGAAATGAAACCAAAGTCCAAACACACAGAGAACATTAAATTACAGAGCACAGTCTTGAGTCATATGCTTTTATATAAAATAGAAATCAACACCTACATTGTGAAATCACGTATACATTGGTTGAAGAAGCATTTAGGTCAGATGATTGTCCCCTTCATTTTCCTAAACCAAATTCAGGCCCTGGCTTTGAGTTTCAGGACTGTCCTGCCAAATGAGGGACAGGTGCTCACCCAAATACCAGACTGATATGGACTGACAGTGTCACGCTTCGTTCCAAAGGCCTCAGAAGTTTGGTTCTGGGGGTCCTAAAGCACCAGTTAATATTCAAACCTGTCGCTATTGTTTAGTTGAAGGACATTGGAAGAAAGATTGTCCTCTACTTAAATAAAAAAAGTTAGATCAATTTAAACCTGCTGTGTTAGCAGTTCCTGCTACAGCCTCTGATCAGCATGGTGAGCTTTTTCAGCCAATAGTTGAGTTTGGTTCAGAGTCTTCCCAATGTGATTTTTCAGCTTTTATTTCAGATGGTGTAGTGTCCCTGGTAGATGGCGACCAAGATGTTCCAATTAAGATCTTAAGAGACACTGGAGCTTTAGATTCTTTTATTTTGGAATCTGTTTTGCTGTTCTCTAACAAGTCTGATTCTGGCAGTTGTATAATGGTATGTGGCATGGGTTTAGTTCCATTCTCTTCTCCTTTACATGATTTTACCCTTAAATGTGGTTTGGTAGAGGGTGATGTAGCTGTTGGGGTTAGACCCCAGTTGCCAGTAGAGGGAGTCCATATGATTTTGGGGAATGACTCGGCAGGTAGTTAGGTGTGGGCAGATGGCAAAATAAACATCTTTAAAAAGCAAGATTCAGTGCCCCCTGCAAAGGTATCTCCAGATTGCAGCTTTGTGTCTCCGGAGGTATTTCCAGTTTGTGCTGTTACTCGCTCTGTCTCATGTAAGGAGGTTGAGAGTAAGCCAGAAAGCCTTGATTTGCCAGTTAAACTACAAACAGAACAGTTGACTAGTTCTTGAGGTAAGATAAAGGTAGATATTACCTCGGCTGATTTTTTTAATAAAGCGTTTCCTGATTCAGTGGTGAGAAATAGTGCTCAGTGTTATTTTCTTCTTGATGGGCTGTTGGTCAGGAAATGGGTTCCACACTGTGACCAGGGTCTAGGTGAACCAGTTTTTCAGGTAGTTGTACCTGAAGTTGCAAACTTCACATGGTGATGTGGCAGGTCATATGGGTGTTTGTAAAACTTATGATCGCATACTCCGTTATTTTTTTTTTGGCCACGTTTAAAGCGGTATGTAGCTCAGTTTATTAAAACTTGTCATACATGTCAGTGCACAAACAAGCCAAATCAGGTTGTAAAGCCAGCTCCTTTGTATCCAATACCAGCCATAGGGCAACCTTTTGAGCATCTTATTATCGATTTGTGTTGGGCCTTTACCACGGTCCAATCAGGTCATAACTACTTACTAACTGTTATGTGTCAAGCAACTAGATATCCGGCAGCTTTTGCCTTGAGTACCATAACTTCAAAATCAGTAGTTAAAGCGTTAACTCAATTTATTTCAACATTTGGAATTCCAAAAATCCAGATCAGGTCAGATCAGGGGTCTAACTTTACCTCCAATTTATTTGCGCAGGTTCTCAAACAGCTTCAATTAAAATAAGTCTACTGCATTACATGCTCAGTGCCAGGGAGCTTTGGAACGTTTTCACCAAACGTTAAAGTCCTTGCTTCGCTCATACTGTACAGATCTGTTTGCAGATTGGGAGGAGGAGTTACCTTGACTGCTACTAGCTGCTCGCGAAGTAGTGCAGGAAAGCACAGGGTTCAGCCCAAATGACTTCGTGTTTGGTCATAAGCTGTGTGTGCCCTTAGCAGTGCTGCAGGATGGTTGTTTGCCTGAGGAACCTCCTCGGAACCTTATTGACTATGTAAATGGTTTTAGGCTGAAGTTGTATAGGGCTTGTGAACTAGCAAAAGAGAAACTAAAATGTTCTCTGTGGCGAGTGGGGCGGGGCCGAGGGACGTGGGAACAAGGAGTGAGGCCGGCGGGATGATTGGGAAATCAGCTACACCTGCGCCCCACCGCCGGTATCGAGTCCCACGTAGGAGATGGAGGTGCTGGTGTGCTGTTTTGTGTTTATTATTGTCATTAAAGTTTCATTTTGATTGTGCGCCGGTTCCCGCCTCCTTCTTCCGGATGAATATGGAGATTTTATCATTACAGTGGTGCCGAAGCCCGGGAGAAGGAGGGACGCGCTGCTGAAGATCCCTCGCCACTGTGGTGAATCCGCGGTGCCATCGAGCAGGCGAAGAGTGTGCCGCCATGGATGCTCGAGGCGGTGGGCTGGAGCTAGTTGCCGGGGACGGGCGAGCTCGCTGCCAGCCGCCCACGATATGGAGGGGCGGCTGCCGTCCGTGAGGGAGCGGAAGGATATAAAACTGGAGCGACAACCGTGAAGGACGAGAGAGGACCAGGCCTGGGCCATTATTTTATGTTTTGCTTTTTATTTTGTGCACACCAGTCGTACGTGAGGGGCTGGTGAGCTGTTTTGTGTTAATTTTTGTCATTAAAGTTTTATTTTTATTGTGCGCCGTTTCCCGCCTCCTTCTTCCGGATGAATATGGAGATTTTATCATTACATTCTCAAAAGAAAATTAAACTGAGATATGACAGACAGGCTGAGCTGCGCGAGTTTAGTCCCGGTGATCGGGTACTCTCTCTTTTGCCTCTTGTAAGTTCACCTTTGCGCAACACAGTAAAAGGACCACAGTATTTTGCCTGAAAAGTGTCAGATTTGAACTATTTTATTGAAACCCCTGGTCTTAGGAAGTCCTCTAAATTATGCCATGTGAACCTGTTAAAATGTTATCACTCCCATGATCAAATCAAAGTTGAAGGCACTCCAGTGGTGCATCTTGTGGCTTTAGCTTTGTGGAGGGGGGAGAAGAGGAGGTCGTTAGGGTTTCTGATGAGGTCTTGCAAGGCCGGTTGAAAAATTCCCAGACTTTGCAAAACCTTGGGGTTTTGGTAGATCATTTAGACTCTGAGAAACGTGATGAATTGGTAGCGCTTATCAGAAACTACCCTGTTTTGTTTTCTGATACTCCATCGCAAACCCATTTAATTGAGCACAACATTGACATCGGAGATGGTAAGCCTATCAAATAGGTTTTATCATGTATCTGAGGAGAAGAGACTGCAATTGAAAACAGAGGTACAATATATGTTGGACAATGGTATTGCTGAGCCATGTTGTTTGAACTGGGCTTCACCCTGTCTTCTGGTCAGAAAGTCTGATTCCATTTTCAGACCCTGCACTGATTATAGAAAAGTTAAAAATGTTACTAAATCAGACCTTTATCCTCTTCCTAGGATGGAGGACTGTATTGATCAAGTTGGGTCAGCAAAGTATGTTAGCAAATTTGATCTTTTAAAAGGTTATTGGCAAGTACCCCTTATCAAAAGAGCATGTGAAATTGCTGCCTTTATAATTCCGTCTGGTTTGTTCTCTTATACAGTGATGCCTTTTGGTTTGTAGAATGCTCCAGCAACCTTCCAAAGGCTGATGAATTGGGTGGTCTCAGGTCTGAAAGGGTGTGCCATGTATTTGGATGATGTGATCATCTATTCAGACTCCTGGGAGGAGCATATCGGGAGAGTGCAAACCTTGTTCGAAAGACTGGTGTGGGCCAGGTTGACTATTAACTTGGCAAAGTGTGAGTTTGCCAAGGCTACGGTCACATACCTAGGGAAGGATGTTGGTCAGGGTTTTGTCTGTCCGGTGGAAACCAAGGTCTGGGCTGTAAAGCAATTTCCACGGCCCTCCACAGAGAAAGAACTGATGTGTTTCCAGGGAATGATGGGGTACTACCGTGCTTTCTGTAAAAACGTTTTTGTATTAGTGTCCCCACTGACCAACCTGTTGAAGGCCAAGGCTGAATGTCAAGTGTCAAGAGGCATTTGATGCAGCTAAGGCTCTTTTGTGTTTGGCACCCTTATTGGCTGCACCAAATTTTGGGAAATCTTTCAAATTGCAGGTAGATGCCAGTCTTCCCGGAAAACTGCTAGGAGCTGGGACTGCTTTTTTTGGGGGGGAACTTTGGATTGTTTTTAGGTTGGGCCAAATTTTGGGCTGAGGGTGGGACCCTCATTTCAAGGAGGTGGGTGTCACGGCCCCTCCTCTGCATTGCAGGGGCGGATCCTCCTGCAGGCAGAGGTGGGTCGTTAGTGATTGGAGCCACCTGGGCTCAGGGTATTTAAGTTGTTTCTAATCACTCTTTTCTCTCTCTCTGCTCCTCCAGGTATGATCCTGTTTCATTTGTTCCTTTATAGTTTTACTTAGTTTCCACTCAGTCATGTTCACACACACACACACACACACACACACACACACAGATTCCTTCATCCATGCACTTTACACACACCTTACATTATTATGACATTCTCACACCTCATTCCTTTTTTCTTATTTAAAGTTAATAGTTTTTGATTTACAATAAAGTACCTTTTTCTTTGATTGGCCTATACTTGTTTGTGTCCCCTCATGTTTGCCACAAGCTATGAGCCAGCCTGTGACAACAGACATACAGCCAGTAACTTCATAGTCGACAGCCCAACTAGTCGGATTTGAGCTGGTGATTTCAGCAGATTTTCTTGCTGTTTGTGTGTGCTGTATGCTTGAGACCATCAGAAACCACTGGTAGATTATCTGAATATTTCAGGATTATGGCTATAGGCTGAACAAATCGCTGCCGTCGAGTAACACATTCTCAGACGCAGACAGGACAGTGCGCTCAAGATGTTGTTGCAGTTAACTAAACTTAGCTTGAATAGGATTTTTTAAAAGTGAAAAATTATTGGACTATGACATTTCCCTTTTGGTTGGTTGCTTCACATGGTGATCATCATTTGATCATATAAAACACTTCTACTTATTTGGCAACATTGCGCAGCAGCTTATGAGTCACATGTGCATTTAGTAACAGAGTAACCTGAGAAATGTTTTCAATGTTAAGGCTACATCTGAAGCGTTACTGATGTCCTGACCATTCCAAGAACCGTCTCATCTTCTGAGAGCTCTGCTGTGTGGCTCATTTGCTAAATCAGAAGTGTTTTTCCCAGTGGGTCTGTCGAATCATTCTTCTGCCCAGAAGAGACCAGCGCTGTGAAAGCATGCAGCATAAATGGGTCGTGACCTCAGGCCTGTGTCTTCCAAACACAGCCCACCTAAAATAGCATTCGTGACCCGTCCTCAGGCGGGTTAAAAATACACTCCAGCACAAGCAGATAGCCGAGCCGTGCTCTCCAGGGGCTTTATTAGCTGGAGGAGTGTAGATGGTTTTAAACGACTCGACCGTAAGAAGCCGCTGAGGCAGTGCTGCTCGAAACCTTCAGAGAAACACGAGCTGCTTCGCCATTATTAGACACCATAACCAGAGGTGACAGCTACCAGATTTGGGAGTCATCCAGAGCTCTCTGAGCTACCCAAGCATTCAAACTCAGACATGCTTTTGTCACAATTACATTCTGTTTAGTTTTCATCATCTGTTGTGTGTTTAATTAAGTGTGATTGTCTGGCATGTTTTGTTTTGGTGTTTGTTACAGTTTTCACACATTGCTCTTCAGTCCATCCAAATAGAATTGTCTTTTCACACGTTGTACCATTATATTCTCCATGTTGTTCATACAGATGAGAATCTCATATTAAAATACGAAATCAAAAGAAACCGAATTAACCAAGAACATCTGTTTGCAGTTATATTCTGTGACTGCTTATCATGTCACTTCTGCTACTCATCTTTTACCTTCAGTTTAGTGACTCCCACACATCTCAGGTTTAGATACTGTAAGGTCAGTGAACTCTGACCTGCGCTGTGACCTGTGACCTCCAGTGTGTCCTCACAGCTATATACAGTGTCCCTCTCACAGCCGTGTATTATTGATGTGTGCTGGATAGATCAATGCTTTATATAGTGTTTGTGTAGCAGCTGTCCGCTCTCTGTTTGGGTTCTTCAGACCCTATCATGTCGTGTCATGCTCATAGCATTGACTCATCAAAATCACATAACTGCTTCACCTCTTCATCAAAGCTTGTGACGATAGAAACAATCAGAATAGAAGTCACATCAGTTCATAGTGGAGAAAATAAAGTTCCTGTTTTGAAATCCATCACATGACAGAATGGGTCAAATGAGTTACAGATGCATTTCACGTCAACTCTGGCCAAAGAGCATAACAGCATCACACAGTCTGCATTTAAGCTCTAAATATGAGAAAATGGTTTAATAAAAGACTGCTGTCTGCAGTATATATAGAGAAACCTCATGTCCCTGCATGTGAAGGAAGGTCTTTAAATGTGTGTGATTCGTGTTACAGGAGCTGGATTTCTTTCACAGTCCTTTCTCTATGATGGACAGCATGAGGAACAGGATGGAGGCGATGCATAGAAATTTTGTAAGTCTGACATCTGACCTCTTCAACCCAGAGTCAGTGTACATCTTTCAAAAACTGGCCTCATACAAGGATGATAAGACACGCTGTTCTTTTGAAATCGTTTTTTTGTAATGAGCTGTTTTCTTAGTTATCAGCAGGGATGCCTGTTGTAAGCAATTCAGTGATTCTGATTCTTTACAGATTTCTTATCGTTAACGAAGAAGCCCTCATCACAAATAAACTAAAAGCGTGTCTTTCACTGTCAGTCAGTAGTTCCACTGCTCGACTGAATTCAGCGTCCCAGTCAGAGAAGCATTCACAGTCTCTGAGATGTTTTTGTGATGTTTCTTTCAGGAGAACATGCCGTCAGACCCCAGTAGTCACTCGTACTCCTCTTCCTCCGTCATGACGTATTCAAAGATGGGAGACGAGCCGCCCAAAGTGTTCCAGGCCTCGTCTCAGAGGCGCTGTGCACCTGGAGGAGTGAGTCCTGCTCTCAAACACACACACCTCACACCTCCTGCAGATCAGGGTTGTGATGCTGGCTTCTGTGTGTCCAGATCAAGGAGACCAGGAAGAGTCTGAAGGACTCTGAGAGCGGACTGGAGAAGATGTCCATCGCCCATCACATCCAGGACAGAGGCCACGTCATCGAGAGGAAGGAGAACAGAAAGACCGGGGAGAAGGAGCTCAACCAGGACTTCCAGAACATGGATGAAAGTGAGGAAACACCTGTTTCTCTGCTGGTGTAAACACTTTGACTGCATGCTCTTTTACTGTTTTCTTTTACTGCACAAACAAGCATTATTTTTATTAGTTATGTTTGCTCAGTAATCACTTCACAAATTAAGGCCTAAAAAGGTCTGAAATCATGAAGTCATGCATTAAATGTTGCATGCACTGGAAGAAAAAGTTTCTTCCAAGCTATTTTTGTTTTCCAGTATTCATATCTAAACATCCCTAAATAAAGATATATTTACTTGAGGTACAATTTGAAAATATAATATCTTATTTCCTGAGGAACTGAATAAAGTGAGTGATTGCTTAAAAATATAAACATTTCTGCCAATAAGGTCTTATTTCATGTAATTTTGTAAATGTATCTTGTATTTAAGTATCTTTAGACATTTGCACTGGAAAACAAGACAAAAATACAGTTTTTTTTTTTTTTTTTTTTTTTTTTTTTTTTTTGCAGTGAGATCAGAAGTATAGTTTTAGAGTTTGAGATCAGAGCTATTTAAGTCTTAAACTTAAAGTGCTTTACATAAAAGAAAGTCAAATAATAATGAAGAAAAATAATAACAAGAATAAAACAAGCTATTTTAAAACTTTTAAAATTATTTTAAAAATTTACTTATTAAAATGAATTTAAAACAGTTCAAAAATGATTTTACATAAAACAAAATAAAAAAACTGTGAAAATATTGTGCAATCAGTTCTGACATTGCACAGTGTTCATTCAATAAATGCACAGCTAAACAGATGCGTTTTGAGTCTAGATTTAAATGTGACTAGTGTTTTAGCACATCTGATCTCTTCTGGAAGCTGATTCCAGCTGCAGGCAGCATAGTAACTAAAGGAGGACTCCCCTTGTTTTGTGTGAACCCTTGGTATTTCTAACTGACTCGATCCTAATGATCTGAGTGCTCTGTTAGGTTTATATTCAGTGAACATATCTGCAATATATTTCGGTCCTAGGTCATTTAGTGACTTATATACGAGTAAAAGTACTTTAAAATCAATCCTAAATGTAACTGGAAGCCAGTGTAAGGACCTGAGGACTGGTGTGATATGCTCAGATTTTCTGGTTCTAGTCAGAATCCTGGCAGCAGCGTTCTCGATGAGCTGCAGCTGTCTAATGGTCTTTTTGGGAAGGCCGGTGAGGAGCCCATTACAATAGTCCACCCTGCTGGTGATAAAGGCATGAACAAGTTTCTCCAAGTCTTGACTGGAAACAAAACATCTAATTCTTGCAATGTTTTTTAAATGATAGTATGCTGATTTAGTTACTGCTTTGACATGACTACTGAAACTAAGGTCTGTGTCCAGAATCACACCAAGATTCCTGACTTGATTTTTAGTTGTTTGACCCCTAGAGTCAAGGTATGCATCTTGAAAACTTCATCTTTGTTTCCAAATGCAATGACTTCAGTTTTTTCCTTGTTTAACTGAAGAAAGTTCTGGCACATCCAACTATTAATTTCATCAATGTATTGGCAGAGGGAGTCAATGGGGCTGTAGTCATTTGGAGATAAGGCTAGGTAAATCTGGGTATCATCAGCATAGCTGTGATAGGCAATTTGGTTCTTTCTCATTATTTGACTTAGTGGAAGCATATACAGGCTAAACAAGAGCGGTGCTAGAATTGACCCTTGTGGGACTCCGCAAGTCATGGACGTCCACTTAGACTTATGCTCTCTTATACTCACATAATAGCCTCTCCCTTCTAAGTATGACCTGAACCATTTGAGTACCATCCCAGAAAGCCCGGCCCAGTTTTCCAGTCTCTCTAGTAGTATGTTATGATCGACAGTGTCAAACGCAGCACTGAGATCTAGCAATACCAGCACCGATAGTTTTCTGCATTGTCTTTTCATAGTCTGAACTGCTATTGATCTTCTCCAAACTGATTTATGTCTGTTTGTTTTTCTTACTGATTATTTTTGGAGCAATATCATCAATAACATTCTTAACTTTTGAGTTGAAGGAATCAAGGAGAATTTCAACAGAGTCTGCAGAAATGCTTGGTGTTAAAGATATAGCCTCCGTAAATAGTACACTTGTGTTCTCGTTTATGCATCTCCTTCTGACAGAGACAGATCTAGATTCAGTGGTAGCAGAGATCAATATATCAAAGAAAATACAGAAGTGATCAGATAGTGCTATGTCCTTAATAACAATGGATGAAATGTTTAGACCCCTACTGATGATTAGATCCAGAGTGTGTCCACCTTTGTGTGTGGGTCCATGCACATGCTGAATCAGGTCAAAAGTGTTTAGAACCGTTATCATTTCTTTTGTAGTTTTGTTTTCTGCATTATCTATGTGAATATTAAAATTCCCTGCAATAACAAAACAGTCAAACTCTGAGGAAATCATTGATAACATTTCTGTGACCTCTCCAACAAATGCTGAAGAGTATTTTGGAGGCCTGTAAATAATGATACACAGAATGCGTGGAGCACCTTTCAGCACAATCCCTAGATAATCGAAAGACAAGTACTGACAAATGACACTTGCTTGCATTGATATAGATCTTTAAATAGAGCAGCTACACCTCCACCTCTCCTAACAGTCCTGCAAACACTCATGTAAGTGAAGTTAGGAGGGGTTGCTTCATTGAGGACTGTTGCACTGCAGCTGTCTTCTAGCCATGTTTTGTTTAGAAACATAAAATCCAGATTGTTTGTGGTTATAAAGTCATTGATTAGAAATGATTTATATTTAAGTGATATAACTGAATTAGAGAAGGCTACAGGCACATTGGGTTCCCGCTTGTTCTGTAAGCATTTGTGAATGTTGCTGCTATTATAGCGGGGACCCGACACATCTGCGGGCTTGCAGCAAATAAGTGAGAGAGTTTAGTCCCAGCATACACCAATTCCTCCATTTTCTGTGAAAAGCACAGAAGTGGAAATGCTGTAGAGAGGGATAATGTGTCTGGTGAGATGACTGTGATATGTTGTCCTGGCTTCCCTGGTCAACCACATGATGACTCGGACCCGGTGTGTGTGTGCTGAATGACATTTGACATTCAGCCAAGTATGGTGACCCATACTCAGAATTTGTGCTCTGCATTTAACCCATCCGAAATGCACACACACAGAGCAGTGAACACACACACACACTGTGAGCACACACCCGGAGCAGTGGGCAGCCATTTATGCTGCGGCGCCCGGGGAGCAGTTGGGGGTTCGATGACTTGCTCAAGGACACCTAAGTTGTGGTATTGAAGGTGTAGAGAGAACTGTACATGCACTCCCCCCACCCACAATTCCGTCCGGCCCGAGACTAGAACCCACAACCCTTCGATTGGGAGTCCAACCCTCTAACCATTAGGCCACGACTTCCCCGCAACAATTGTCTTGTTGCCCCAGAAAAGATTGAAGTTGTCGATGAAATGTACTCCTTTTATATTACAAGATCTTTGTAGCCATGTGTTCAGCCCAAGCAACCGTGAAAACATATTTGTTCCCCTTGCTGGGAGTGGTCCACTGATGAAAGACTGAACTTTGAGTCTTTAAAGTGTTTCAAAGAGTTCACTGAAGTCCTTCTTAAGGAGCTCTGACTGCTCTTTCCGAATATCATTCTTCCCCACATGGATGATGATTTGATTTGCAGTCTTGTGCTTCATCAGAATGTTCTGAAGTTCATTGTTCACATCAGAGACCGTTGCTTGAGGAAGGCAGCATGTTGTTGTAGTCCTGCTATGGATGTTTCTGATAACAGAGTCACCCACTATCAGAGTCCTGGGCTCGGCTGCGCTCTGAGCTGAAAGCCGCTGTCTGCTCGTCCTTGAGCGCCTGTTAGTAGCGGTGTTTGCTGCTGGCTGATCAGATCCATGTTTAAATACATTTGGGGATTCCTCACCCGCATTCATTTATGTTTCAAATCTGTTCTCAAGATGTACAGATGTGTGGCGATCATTTTCGGCTTGTTCCTCTACACTTGGTACAAACTGTTGAGATTCGTATAAACTGTTGAGATTCAGAAGATTCATGGGACTCACCGGCTGTTTGCTGAGGGGGTCCATGACGACGGTCTGCTAAGTGTTCCGTCTGTTTTGGAAGTCCAGCAAGTAACTTTGTTTCAAGAATCACAATCCTTTGTAGAAGTTTGCAGCAGTTCATGCAACAAGTAAATCCAACAGGAGGCATTTTCTCTCTCTTCTGTTTGGTAGGCAGTTGTTATCCCGTCACAGGAATGTAAGCTGTTAGCAGTGGGAGACAAAGTCTTCTTTTTGAAGTATTATTCCAGTCCCAATGTTTTTAGTTTCAGCGTTTGTGCCAAAAATCTGTTGTTTGAGCACTGTGCTGATCTGCTGAGGTAAAAATCTTAGAAAAATCTGAAAAAAAGTACAGAAATAAGAAGCAAAGCGCAGAGCAGAGCAGTAAGCTAGAACGTCCGAATGGTAGCAAAGCTTGAAGCAAGGATCAAAGTGCTAAGCAATAAAGTGCTTTAAGCAATTAAGTATTTTTACGCTTTAAAGCATTCTAATGTAAGACATTTACATTTAGAGAACATATTATTTTATTATTATATAATAAATTATATAATTATTTTGTTATTATATATAAATAGATATTATTTTAAATGTATAAATATTATTATAATTGTATTATTAATTTTATGGTACCATATTATTACACACACACACACACACACACATATATATATATTATTTTTCCATTTAACTTATTCCTTCATTTGTATTTATTTATTTTTATAAAAAGGTCTTTAAAAAGTCTTCAATTCACCTTAATAAAACCTGCAGAAGCTATTTCTAATACTTAGCAGTTTGCTCATCAGTTTTGGATCACTACTCCTATAAAGCCACAATGTGACATTTTTTAAGCAGTCAAACAAAAAACAAACACATCCTTGCATTACATTAATGAGGCCAAACACATGTTTTGATCCAGAAACACATATTAAGTTGCAATAATGCAGAAACAAAAATAATTAAAAACAGAAAAATACTTGAAAGTGGAATGTGGCGTCTCATTCTCAGAAGTCATGGTACTGTGCTAACTCACCCCCCACAGACAATCCCAACCAGACCTGAGACTCGAACCATTAGGCCACAACTGCCCCTCAAAGACAGTGAAATCAAAAGTCATAAGTTTCACACATTTGATGCTGAGGATGTTTTCAAATATCACTCACCAAGCACTGTGGCTCAAACAAAGCAGATTTGTCAGCTGGAAATGAGTCGTGAGCACAGACAGGAGATGACAGGGACCTGAGCTGAACTCTTGATTAGGGACAGTAAGCAGCCGGTCCCAGCACTGCTCAGCTGCTGTGTTTGTGTTCCCAGCGGAGGCCCAGTCCTTCGACGAGGAGTGGCAGCGCCAGGTGTCCAGGTTCAGGACGTCTACACCCATGTCCCTCCTGGAAGCACAGAGACACCGAGCGGTCCACCGAGCGCCCATCACCGCCCCACAGGACACACGCAGGTCACACACACAACATTAGCATAATTAACTACACACAACACACGCTAAAATAGGTTTAAAAATATATTGACATAAATATTTTTTCTGTCCATTTTTATTTTGCATATTTTTCCAAGAACCTTTGAATAAAAACTTTCTTTGTTGTCTATAATATGTGTGAACATCTAACACAGTTTGAATAAAAGCAAACAAAGCCTAAAAGAAGGCTACTATTAGATATCAAATATATTTATGTATATGAAGCATGAAACACAATATTTTTTCTATTTCAAAAATATATTTCAACGAGCCCTTACTGTTTGCATCATATATTTAGCAAATATTTAAAATATATTTTGGCTAATTGTTATTGTTATTTATGCATGCATAAATGAATAAATGCCATGCATGCCAAATTTGGAAAACAATATTTTTTAAATTAAATATTTCACATGGGTCCCATTAGATGTCAGTTTGTCCCTAAAGCTGGTAGAAATCATGATTCATAGAAAGCTGATGCTACTTTACTTTACTCATGCAGTGGTGTCTTCTTCTTGATATTCTGTTAAGACATCTTGACAAGACTTAATAAATGTAAAATATCTGCCATCCTGACACAGTTAGACAGAATATTTGCAGTTCAGACAGAGTCCCTTTGAAAGATGAGATTTGTCCTGTTTAATATGATAATGTCTCAGTTTCTTTACGATTGTGTGTTCACAGAGAGGACAGCGAATCAAACCCAGCAGAATGAACTCAACATTAAAGGCTCTGGCATGAAGAAGAAGAAGCACTAAAGCTCATTCACAATAAAACTCTCAGTTTCCTCACATCTGCCAGTGTTTTCTTACGCCTGTTTGAGGACACACACACGATATCTGCTGGAGAACCATCTGCAAACCCTGCTCTGTAAACATTTGTATAATAAAAATAAAGAAAATAAATTGCATGAAAGTAGACTTATTTTTATATAAATGTTCCTCCATTTGTGTTTGAGACACACGACTGTGTGATGTTGTTGTCGAGCCACACTTCACTTTTTCACTTTTCAAGAGGAATATAAAAAACACTTAGTGTCAGAATGAAATAATGTCACGTGCAAACATGAAATGTTGAAAATAATAAAGTTGTTGTTGACGTCTGGCCTGATTCAGTTTGATTCAGCTACATGAATGATCTGAAGAGCTCATGATATCATGATGTCCAAACCTGATTTAAACACAGAAAGAGTTTGTCTGGGTCTGACGGAGAAACTGGAAAACACTGCATGTGTAACACAAAACACCATTTGCTGATATTTAGCCCTTAACGTGACATAATAAACAAGAAATGCTTTATATTTTCCCAAAAAAATGTGAATGAGACGGAGTTGAAGACTGCAACAGATCTGAAGGAATATATTGTCTTCGATTTCAATCTTCAGTTTTGTTTCTCTCTCATATTCTCCTCTTCTTTCTGTGTGAACACATCTGTGTGTCCAGCTCCATCTGATGATGATGATGACGATGATGTGAGAGCCAGTTCTGATCTAGGATGCTTCACATATTATATCAAATATTCTGTTCATAACTAAAATAGGAATTGTCATGATTTTGCTAAGTATACATATACTGAAACCATGACTGTTTTATATTTTTTAATTCAATTATTAATAAATGAATTAAACAACTCAAGTTTACGACCCAGAAACAATGATATGATATATATGACAACAATGATATATATATTTGTGACAGGGTTGTTTCTTGCTCAAAGTGGCCAGTGCTCCTCATGTAGGAGAATAGAGCATACAGCAGCAATAACATAACTACATTCTTGATATTTACAAAATAATATGTTTCCATCTTAATTTGTAATATATCTATATTTATATCTATATATTATATATATATATAGAGAGAGAGAGAGAGAGAGAGAGAGAGTAATGTTGTTCTTTATTTCTTTATACTGTGTTTTGTTGAGAGTTCCAGAGTAAGAGGCAGTTCTTCGGATGAGGACAGCGCCACCGTGTGCTCGGTGTGTGTCAGTGCTGTCTCATTCTGCTTCACTGCTTCACACAGATGGAGTTACGCGACATTAAGGTTTTATTATCAATATTTAAAGCATATCTCAATTAAATTTGAACTGTCAATCTTTATATTATTTCCGTGTTCAAGAAAATCGAATATATACATAGGCTATTATATACTTTTACCCAATAATGTTTTTATTTTTGGGAACCTTTATATTCATATATTTAAGTGCCTTAAAACAAAGCCCCCCTCTCTCTGTTATGATTAAAGAAGCAGAAACACTTGGAGGTGCCTTCGCTTCAAGAGCAACAGTACTTTATTAAATACAGTGAGGACTTACAATTTGAGAATTATTAATTACCCACTGTATTTTATAGAAAACGAAACCATTTTAAGGCGTCTGTTTCATACTAAAAAATAGTGCAATAATAATACATGCTAATGATAAAAATACAAAAACGTGCCATTTAATATCAAGAAATTGAGAAAGTGTAGGGAAATAATAGAGATGGGGGGGGGGGGGGGGGGCAGGATTCAGCCGCGTCACGCAAATCGTTTGGAAAATTGTTGGTCTGTTTTGTCCCTCTTGGCTCACCGTAGAACAGGAAGCAGTTTCACAAGCAGCCGGTCGGCGTGACTTTGACATCTACAGCAGCTCACGATGCGGCTTCTGAGAGCAGCATCAGCCTTAACTCAGCGACACCTGCACAACAAGAGACAGGTGTGTGTGTGTGAGAGAGAGAGAGAGAGAGAGAGAGAGAGTGTGTGTGTGTGTGTGTGTGTGTGTGTGCGTGTGTGAGTGTGTGTTTGTGTGCGTGTGTGAGTGAGTGTGAGAGAGCGAGTGTGTGAGAGAGATACTCGTGGTGGCTCTCTGATGTCTCTGGTGTGTGTGTGTCTCTGGTGTGTGTGTGTCTCTGGCGTGTGTGTCTCTGGTGTGTGTGTCTCTGGTGTGTGTGTGTGTGTGTATGTGTCAGGTGCTGGTCAGCTGTCGCTCCTGCTCGAATGGCCTCACACCGAACGAGCGGATCAGGAACATCGGCATCTCTGCGCACATCGACTCCGGGAAGACCACGCTGACCGAGAGAGTGCTGTACTACACCGGGAGGATCGCAGAGATGCACGAGGTGACTGCACACACACACACACACACACACTGCTCTCTCTCTCTCTCCGGCCTGGGCCCAGACCCACGCTGTCAGCTCACCGCGGTGTGTGTGTGTGTGTGTGTGTGTGTGTGTCTCAGGTCAGAGGGAAGGATGGAGTGGGAGCGATCATGGACTCCATGGAGTTGGAGAGACAGAGAGGAATCACTATCCAGTCCGCTGCCACATACACCAGGTGGAGAGATCACAACATCAACATCATCGACACGCCAGGTACCAGCCACACACACGGAGAGACAGGGGCATGCTGGGAGAAAACAGGGCTAACACACGTCTAGCTAGCAGGGAGCCGGCTCCCGAAGGGTTAAACACAACACTCTTCCAGTGATGTGGAAGGAATCAGCAGTGGATGTTCTGCAGTGAATGGGTGCCGTCATCCACTAATGCGTTGTTTTACCATTTTCTGCACTTCTAGTAATTGAGCTGATGAATCTGGTCCCTCACACTGACAGAAAACAGCCGTGATGTTGTGCACCACACTCGTTTCATGTGCTTGGTCATATGTAGTATGTACTGCTGATATGCAGGTCACGTGGACTTCACCATCGAGGTGGAGCGGTCTCTGCGTGTGCTGGACGGAGCGGTGCTGGTGCTGTGTGCCGTCGGAGGAGTGCAGTGTCAGACCATGACCGTCAACCGGCAGATGAAGCGCTACGGTGTACCCTTCCTCTCCTTCATCAACAAACTGGACCGCCAGGGTGCCAACCCCAGCCGAGCGCTGCAGCAGCTGAGGTGAGGACACACTGACCCACACTGACCCAGACCGGACAGAGGTCATGATCCAGGCTCAACTGTGCACAGAGGTCTTTAGAGGAACCGTTAACCCTAAAACTCTCTCGCTCACCCTCATGCCATTCAAACCCATGAGACACTATAGTGGTTTAATTCAAGTCTAAAGAGACACACGCGATTGCTTGAGTCCAGGGGTTTCAAACTTTTTTTGTCAGCCAAACCCCTTTGATCTAATTATGTACTTGAAGTACCCCCAGCAATTTTAAGTACATACTTCAATTATTTAATGAAACAAAATTTTTTTTATAGTGTTTTAGTAATATTTACATAGCTGTTGTTAGTTATTACACTTGACAAATTATAAAAATGTATATTACTGTAATTTACAATGTAATTAAATTTTTTATAATAATTATAATAATTATAATTTTATATATAAAAGATTTTTTATTTATTTAAAAAAAATGTTTTACAGGGTTTCCCTAAAAGTAATTTTATTTATACATTTAATATTTTACATCACATTTGTATAAACCTGTAACGTTTCTTTGCAAAAACGTTTTAACTAAGCATTTGTTTTATTCTTTCGTTAACTGTATTAACTCGCAGACGTACCATGGGTACCAACTCACGAACCCCCTGCAATTCTCTCACGAACCACCAGGGGTTCACGAACCCCACTTTGGGAAACCCTGCTTTAGATGATGAACAAATAGAATAAAGGCTTTTATTCACATATAAACAATGATGGACATAATCATAGAGCGAGTCAGATATGGCAGACAGAAGCTTTCATGTGCTTGCTTGATGCACAAAAACAAACCTCACTGGTTTCATTGAAATATCTTGATTTGGGTTTTAAAAATGAACAAAAACACTATCCATAATGACGCCAAGACTTTTGATTTGGTAGGAAATGAGTATCAGAGACCCATCAACTGACATAGTGAAGGGATGAGTTTTGGAGAGTGTAACCATCCAATGAGGAGAAACTCACTTCTGTTTTCAGTTCTTTGACAAATGATTGCTGATAGCTTGTAGACAGGAAGTGAGGGCAGAGGGAGGAAGAGGAGTGTTTGGTTATGTGGAAAGGTAAAGTTGTGTATCATTGGCGTAGCAGTGAAAATTGATCCCAAAATAACTGAGAATATTGCCAAGAGGTAAAAAACAATGGTCCCAGCACTGAACCCTGAGGAACACCATGAGTGACTGGCAATTTTTGATGCCACATTTTTACTGAATGAAAAATGTTGTAGATACAACTGAAAAAAAACAAAAACTAGTGCATTATTAGTGATCCCATTGGCAGCCAAACATTCCTAACGAATTGAGTGGGAGGTGGTGTCAAAGTCTGAGGTAAGGTCGAGAAGGATCAGGATGGATTCAAGGCTGCTGTCGGCTTCAAGTAAGAGATCGTTAGGGATTTTTACCTGGGCTGTTTCAGTGCTATGATTCTGGTAAAAACCAGACTGAAAAGGTTCATAGAGGTTATTGTTATGAAGATGAGCTGTTGTAATATTCCGTTCTAATAGTTCAGTAATGAATGGGAGGTTGGAGATGGGACGGTAATTATTAGCTTCATTAGGATCCGAACCAGGTTTAACAGAAACAATCCTGAGAGATATAGGGACAATGTCAGTAAGTATGGAGGAGTTAATTATGGATGTTATAATGTGTGATAGAGGGAAAACAGGTGTTAACCAGAACAGTAGGGAGTTCTTGGACTTAGAAATCAGTCTAGTGATTTCTTCAAATGATGGAGGATGATTGGTCCAGGGTGAGCAGATACGTGCAGAGACATTTATATTACTTATTGATTAATATTTAAAAATGTGTCTCTTTTTTTTCAAGGACTAAACTAAATCATAATGCAGCGTTCATCAACATTCCCATCGGACTGGAAGGAAATCTGCGAGGGATCATTGATCTGATCGAGGAGCGCAGCATCTTCTTCGAAGGCCCTTTCGGGTAGAGCGTGTGCTTGATGCTTGACTTTCTTTAGCGGTTTATACCTTGAGACATGCTGTAAATCACAGCCTCTCTCATCTCCATGTCTGTTTCGTTTCTCTCTGGAGTCAGAGCATTCGTTTCGACGAGATCCCGGCAGAGATGCGCGCCGAGGCGGCGGACCGCAGACAGGAGCTGGTGGAGTGTGTGGCTAACGCCGATGAGACGCTGGGAGAGATCTTTCTGGAGGAGAGAGTTCCCACAGTGGATGATATCAAGGTTTTACTGATGCTGTTCAATAAGCTGAAGCTCTGTTTCAGTCCCTAGTGAGACTGTTTGCTTTCTTCATAGACAGCAAATACATGCAATGTGTAACAAGGACACTGTAGCACTGCATCAGTGTCTCATCAGTGGATGCTCTGCAGTGAATGGGTGCCGTCAGAATGAGAGTATGATAAAAACATCCCAATAATCCACAGCACTCCAGTCCATCAGTGAACATCTGGAGAAGACAAAAGATGAAACACATCCAGCATTAAGATGATTTTAACTCAAACACATAGAGTCTATAATCATAATAACACTTCCTCCAGTGATAAAGTGCATCTGCTGTCGTCTCTCACAGATTTGTTTAGATCTGTTTAAATGCTGCTTGATCTGTGCAGATTTCTCTCCTGATTCAGACCAGAACACTTTTTCACTGGAGGAAGTGTTATTATGGATTATAGACTCTATGTGTTTGAGTTAAAATCATCTGTTTTTATCAGCTGTTTGGACTCTCATTCTGACGGCACCCATTCACTGCAGAGCATCCATTTATGACACAGTGATGCAGTGCTACATTTCTCTCTCTCAGTGTTATGAGTGTATTTGATCTGTTTCCTGAAGTGTTTCTCGGTGGTTTCAGGCTGCTGTGCGCAGGGCGACTATCCAGCGGGCCTTCACCCCGGTCCTGGTGGGCAGTGCCCTGAAGAATAAAGGAGTTCAGCCGCTGCTGGACGCTGCGCTGGAGTATCTGCCCAACCCCACCGAGGTCAAGAACTACGCCATCCTGAACGAGGAGTGAGTTTGCAGTGCTTTCCTCTCGCTTCCCCCAGCGTCCTGACATGATGTTCAGAAGGAGATGTTTAGTGAATCTCTTCCTCAGAGTCTCTGTCTCGTTTCCCAGTACAAATATAAAAACATCCTTAATTCAAGTTGCATTTACTGGAGATATGAGGACAGGTATCAGTCAATGGGCAATGAAAACTGGTTTTCCCTTTGAATCAGGTTGGTTTTCAGACAGAAAGCAAGACTAAAAGATAAAATTGTTATTTTGATTAAAGAAAGAAATACAGAGGAAGAACAGCACTTTATTAGGATGTAGTCGGAAGGTACAGAAAACGTTATTTTGTAAATGAATGAAAAAGTAATGGAGATGGGTAGGAGTTCATATCTTCAAACTTTGAAGTGTTGCTTTACATTTCGAGAGCATGATGACGTCTTGTGTTTCTCATATTTTCTGTACTTGGTCTTGACCCTGCACTACTGCACTGGGTCTGAAATCTGTGTCCGTGTTTCAGGGCGTCTAGTGACGGCTCCAGGATCCTGATGGACCCCACGAGAGACGACACGCATCCGTTCGTCGGCCTGGCCTTCAAGCTGGAGGTGAAGCTGGAGCCCAGGAGGGTTTCTCAGTTCTCAGAGTTTGAGCTGTGTTTGATGTGTGTCGTGTCTGCAGGCGGGGCGCTTCGGGCAGCTGACGTACGTGCGCGTGTATCAGGGCTGTCTGAGGAAGACGGAGTACATCCACAACACCCGCACGGGGAAGAGGGTGAGGGTGCAGAGACTGGTGCGGCTCCACGCTGATCAGATGGAGGTGAGGGCGTCTGCTGCTGGAGTCCCCGCTCCTGCCAGCCCTGAGAGAGTCTGAGACTGTGTTTCTGTCTGCAGGACGTGGAGGAGGTGTATGCTGGAGATATCTGCGCTCTGTTCGGCATCGACTGTGCCAGTGGAGACACCTTCACCGCCCGCACCAATGCCAACCTCTCCATGGTATGTGATGAAGAGTGTTCAGTGAACATGATGCTAATGCTGATGTAAACCAGAGCGCAGCTGTCTGTGTTACAGTATCACAGTGTGTGTAGTAATCCTGATGATGACGTGTATTCGCAGGAATCCATTCACATCCCTGATCCTGTGATCTCCATGGCCATAAGAGCCTCCAACAAGGTATCAGCATCACACTGACCCGTTCTCTCACAGCTGACCCTTCAGGCACACACTGATGCAGCCTCTTCTGTCCTCCAGAACGACATGGACAAGTTCTCCAAGGGAATCAATCGCTTCACCAGAGAAGACCCCACGTTTAGAGTCCACTTTGACACGGAGAGCAAGGAGACCATCATCTCGGGCATGGGAGAGCTGCATCTGGAGATCTACTCGCAGGTACTGACCGCATGCACCTGTGTGAGCCGCTGTGTGTGTGTGTGAACACACCCTGATCCTCAGGAGTCTGTGTGTTACAGAGGATGGAGAGGGAATACAACTGTCCCTGTGTGATGGGCAAACCCAAAGTGGCCTTCAGAGAGACGGTGACCAGCGCTGTGCCGTGAGTCCTGTATTTACACACATCAAACACATTCATAGCTGCTGCTCGGATAAAGCTCTCGTCCTAAACTAAAACCTGAAACACTTCATACAGTGCAGTGTGATCTGTGATCTGTACTGGCTGCAGACTGAAGCTGCGTCCCAAATGATGCGCTCTACACTATGCCCTTAAACACTGTGTACTTGTGCACTACGTACTCAACCGTATAGTGTATGAATTTTACAGTGATTTGTCATTCATAATCAGAGTCCTCTTCACCTATTTAAAGCTGCAGTAGTTGAGTGCATGAAGTGAACACTTGTTTCGGTTCGGTCAAGTGCATCATTCAAGTTTTTAAAGTGCACTTTTTCTTTTTGTGATTTTAGTGTGAACACACAAATCATTATTTATATTACAAAAAAACTTCGAATAGGGCACAAGTATGTGAATTCTTATAGTTCACGCAAGTTTTGAATTCTTAAAGCTTCTAATAGATAACCTTAACCCATGCGGTGTTGGGGACGTTTCCGTTCACTGGGGGTAAAGTTGAGTCTTATTTTGGCTACACAAAATGACTTGTTTTCAAGATAAAAAGTGATAGTGTACTGGATATTTATTTACCTTTTATAACAGTCTTGGGTTAGTCAAAGATTAGTAACAACACTGTCTTTGATGCACTGTTGGTTTTTGTGCAGCAGTAGATTTACATTTTCTCCCTCATTTACTGTTCATGTTACTGTACTGTTCGCCCCATTGACTTCCATTATAATAACATTTTTTGATTGCAAAGCCAAGAGACCATATAATCATGCATTCTTGATGGAGGAATTCTTGATTCCCTGTTGGGAAGAGGTAAATTTAGTTATTTTTACAGTTGATCACCAGGTGGGACCATCAACCCTTTAGATAGACCTGTGCAAAAAAAAAAGCTTAGTTTCTGACTTGTATATGAAGCTATATGGAGTATATAATAGCATATAATACAGCATGTAACCGCATATAATAGAGTGTGTGTGTGTGTGTGTTTGTGTGTGTAAGAGAGAGAAAGGGAAAGTGAGTGAGTGTTTAGTAGAGACCTTTGCACACTTACCTTGATGCGTCTGAGAAAATCATAATAAGCACCTCAGCTCTCAGAACTACACGGAGTAAACAATAACAAAGTGTGTTTATGCACCTGCTGCCTTTTGATGGTGAGAAGTACAGACTAAATAAAAACAAGTGGATTTAAACACTTGCATGCCATCCTGCTGGTCATTTAATGGTGAGAAGAGCAGCAAGCAATACGAGAAAGGGCTTGACTTGTACCAAAGTTTTAGAAATGATTGTGCAGCTTGACCTCTCCAGTGAGCTGCAGGATGTATTGTCTTCTCCCTCTGACACCACAGACTCAGGAGAGTCAGATCTTGATTTTGTTGTGGCACCCTCATAATCCTCTCCAGCTTCCCCTGAAGGCGAGGAGGATTCAGAGGATCCTATATCTGGGTGGATTGGGATAAACGGTTAAGTGTGGTTTTCCACTAACGTGGAGACAACTCACTTCCTTCAGCCTGCCAGAGGCGTGACTCCAGGGACGACGCCTTATATACCATCGCAAGGGTCCAGAAGTGTGTGTGTGTGTGTGTGTGTGTGTGAGAGAGAGAGAGGGGATGATAGACCTTTGTGCACTTACCTTGATGCGTATCTAAATATACACCTCAGCTCTCAGAACTACAGGAAGTAAACAATAAAGTAAGTGTGTTTATGCACCTGCTGCATTTTGATGGTGAGAAGTACAGACAGCCTATGTGTGAAATTCTTGTCTTTTCTTGATGGTAAAGCCAGTTTAAAACCTTTAAATCCTTCAGTGATACAATTTTAGATTTTTCTGTAAAAAAAAAAAAAAATCTACTTTGCATCAGATTTATGAACATAGTTTACAAACCCGATTCCAAAAAAGTTGGGACACTGTACAAATTGTGAATAAAAACAGAATGCAGTGATGTGGAAGTTTCAAATTTCAATATTTTATTCAGAATACAACATAGATGACATATCAAATGTTTAAACTGAGAAAAAACATCTGGGGACTGAGGAGACAAGTGTCTCAAGTTTAGGAACAGGAATGTTGTCCCATTCTTGTCTAATATAGGCTTCTAGTTGCTCAACTGTCTTAGTTCTTCTTTGTCACATCTTCCTCTTTATGATGCTCCAAATGTTTCCTATGGGTGAAAGATCTGGACTGCAGGCTGGCCATTTCAGTACCTGGATCCTTCTTCTAACAGCCATGATGTTGTAATTGATGCAGTATGTGGTCTGGCATTGTCATGTTGGAAAATGCAAGGTCTTCCCTGAAAGAGACGACCTCTGGATGGGAACATATGTTGTTCTAGAACTTGGATATATCTTTCAGCATTGATGGAGCTCATCTTTCCAGATGTGTAAGCTGCCCATGCCACACACACTCATGCAACCCCAGAGATGCAGTCTTCTGAACTGAGCAACGATAACAACTTGGGTTGTCCTTGTCCTCTTTAGTCCGGATGACATGGCATCACAGTTTTCCAAAAAGAACTTCACATTTTGATTCGTCTGACCGCAGAACAGTTTTCCACTTTGCCACAGTCCATTTTAAATGAGCCTTTGCCCAGAGAAAACACCTGCGCTTCTGGATCATGTTTAGATATGGCTTCTTTTTTGACCTATAGAGTTTTAGCCAGCAGTGGTGAATAGCACAGTGGATTGTGTTCACAGACAGTGTTTTCTGGAAGTATTCCTTGTTGAGACCTTACAAATAATGCAATATTGCCAAAGATGACCAATAAATTGTATAATGCCTAAGTATAAATTCAGAAATGTGTAAATCTGAACTTTCTGAATGATCTGAACTAGAATTAGAAGGAATATTTCTCCTCGACAAAGACGTCAGGGAAAGTTACCGTTGGCATCGTGACAAGATGGCAGACGCAAACTTTCGAAGGGAGCTCCTGGAATAATCGTTGGAAACCCTGTCGCAGCCAGTTCAAATGAGCATGCACAGATAAGTTGACTTCACTCTAACTGGGTGTCAACTACAACTTCAAAATAAAATCAACTCAATTTATAAAATAAGATTAACTTTTCCTCAGAAACGTCTGAAAGTGAGTTCAAGTGGCTTAAAACAGATTTCAAGTTCCAACTAGCAATTTTATTGTCATTGAATGCACAAATCTTAGTTAGTTGTCGTTTTTACAGTGTGAGCCCATGTTGTGATCTCCATTACAGTATCATTCCTGTATGTGATGCAGTGCTGTCTAAGAGCCGAAGATCACAGGCATCCAGTATGGTTTTCCAGCCTTGACCCTCACACACAGAGATTGTTCCAGATTCTCTGAATCTTTGGGTGATATTATGCACTGTAGAGGATGATAACTTCAAACTCTTTGTAATTTTTCTCTGAGAAACTCCTTTCTGATATTGCTCGACTGTTGTTCGTCGCAGCATTGGGGAATTGGTGATCCTCTGCCCTTCTTGACTTCTGATAGACACTGTCACTCTGAGAGGCTCTTTTTATACCCAATCATGTTCACAATTGACCTAATAAGTTGCAAATTGGTCCTCCAGCTGTTTCTTATAGGTACATTTAACTTTTCCAGCCTCTTATTGCTACCAGTCCCAACTTTTTTTGGAATGTGTAGCCCTCATGAAATCCAAAATGAGCCAATATTTGGCATGACATTTCAAAATGGCTCACTTTCAACATTTGATATGTTATCTATATTCTGTTGTGAATAAAATATAAGTTCATGAGATTTGTAAATTATTCCATTGCTTTTATACTCACAATTTGTAGTGTCCCAACTTTTTTGGAATTGGATTTGTATTATGAACCAAAATGCAATACCAACTTCAAATAAGCTGCAGCTCACTGGAGAGGTCAAGCTGAATAATCATTTCTAAAACGTTGGTACAAGTCAAGCCCTTTCTCAGTTGCTTGCTGCTCTTCTCACCATTGAATTACCAGCAGGGTGGCATGCAAGTGTTTAAATCCACTTGTTTTTATTTAGTCTGTACTTCTCACCACCGTTAAAAGGCAGCAGGTGCATACATACTTTTACTCTGTTATTGTTTACTCCATGTAGTTCTGAGAGCTGAGGTGTATATTTTGATTTTCTCAGACGCATCAAGGTAAGTGCACAAATGACTCTCTCGCTCACACACACACACACACTATAATATGCTGTTATACTCCATATACTGTAGCTCCATATACAAGCCAGAAACATTTTTTTGCATTTTTTTTGCACAGGTCTATCTAAAGGGTTAATGGTCCCACCTGGTGATCAACTGTAAAAAATAAATTTGACCTCTTCCCAACAGGGAAAACCACCAACCATCAAGAATGGATGATTATATGGTGTCATGGCTTTGAAATCAAGATGTAGTTACAATGGAAGTCAAAGGGGCAAAACAGCCATCAACAGTAAATGAGGGAGAAAAAGTAAATATAATGCTGCACAAAAACCAACAGTGCATCAAAGACAGTGTTGTTACTAATCTTTGACTAACCCAAGACTGTTATAAAAAGTAAAAAAATATCCAGTTCACAATCACTTTTTATATTGAAAAGAAGTCATTTTGTGTGATATTTTTACATCAGTTTAATTTAGTGAATGTTTTCTTCCTGAACATAACGAAAGGGTAGTGAATTTGAACAACTCACAAGGGTTAAAGCTAACATATTCATACTAACAGCAAAATAAAAATCTATTTTGATTTCAGGGGAACTTTTGTGGGAGTAAGATTATAAAATAAATGTTAGTTGTTATTTAATTATTTTAATTTCTCATTTTCATTTAGTTTATTCTGATGTGCTAAAATACCTAAAAAATTAAAAAAATATAAAAAAAATACTTTAATGTTCTAAGGTACCTAAACCTGAATAGACATTAAAAAAAATACAAAAACTAAATAGAAATATATAAAACTCTACATCAGTGATTCTAAGCTGACATTGATTTGATAAGGTGAGCAGTGATTAATAGAGTGGGTTTGTCTGATGAACACACACTGCAGCCATCCGCTGTATAGTTCTGTGTTTATTGGTCTGGATGACTGGCACACATGCAGCACACAGCTCGGGGTCAGCTCAGGGTCAGTTGGGTGGTTTGGTGGCGTGAGGGCATCTGGGCTGCCACTCGGTCTGCAGGACCCTGACGCCTCTGTCTGGAGACCAGGACACCAGCAGCTTCCACTGAATGATCTCCTACAGAACACACACACACCGTCAACACACACACACACACAGCCTCGGTGTCCACAGACGATGAGGAGTGTTTCTGTGTTACCTGTGAGGGGAAGTCATGAAGAAGAACCACAAACTCCAACATCAGCTGCTCCTCGCTCGACCCCTGAGACACACACAGTGTTTGTGTTATAGTGATCTAAATCCCATAATAACCATCTCTGTCTCAGTGGGGGGCGTCTGCACTCACCTGCTGGGCGACGCTGGCCACCTGAGCCATGTTGAACTCTGTTCTCTCACTGGACTCTCGGAGCATGATGGAGGATGCGGCCACTCGAGCCAAACGCCAGAACGGCTGCATCTCCTCGCTCACGTTACCATAGCTGTCTGCACACAGAGAGAGAGAGAGGGGCGCTGCAGTGCACTGTGGGACTGTGGTGTCAGGTGCAGGATTGTTCAGGTGTTGTTCACACCTGGTATGTCGCGTGCAGAGACGGCGCTGTCAGGCGAGATGTATCTCTGGTAGAAAGCGTGCTCCTCCTGCGCGGTGCGGTTGATCTGCTGCAGGGCCTCACAGCGCAGCTGCACCTCAGGACCACTGTGCCGCTCCGTCTGGGGGAACAACACGTCCGCCGAGCACCGCAGCGCTGGGCCCTACACAAACAACACACATCACCCATCAGAGCACTAAATCAACATACTAGAAGGATTTCTCTCATTTAACATGCCTAACTGAGCCCACACTTGTGTACCGAGAGTTAATCGACCCTACTGTTCTCTATCAGTCGCTGACCAGAGTTATACTGCAGTGTGCTTGAGTCTAGACTGGGTGACAAAGCACCAAATTAATGTCCATATTTAGGGATGAAAATATGCATAATCAGAAAATAAATATTCAATACATTGACATTAAGGAGTGCGTGTAAAAATAGTTCAGTAATTTAATGTTATATAATTAAGTTACAGCACCTAGAGAATAAGACTAATCTCATTCTGGCATTTATAAGTCCATCAGAGCAAAGTAGGTTCATTACTGTTCTCTTCACCAAATGTTACGAATTAAATGTATATTCTGGAATATTTGGAGAATATTCACCTTCTGAATGAGTCTACTGTGATTACAATAGTTGAGGCTCTTTAAGTTTGAGGAACCGTTGCTCAAAAAGACTGAAACAAGGCATTTTAAATCATAAAGATGCACTACAAATAATCTTTATCCATCAGTTAGACCTAATGAGCTTGACATTTTCTGTCATGCTCTTGTTTTTATAAAAAAAATTGTCAGGATATATATGAATGTAACACTTATTTAAATTTGGTGTCACAAGAATATCTGTATTTTCAGTAATGTTTCTAAAGCTGGGAAAAGTACATTGTTTAAATGATGAGAAGCACTTAGTTAATGTTGGAATATTTTGGATTAATGCAACACATGTACGTTACTCAACAGGCTTGCATAAATTACTACCGTGATATTTAACTGTTGAATTGCTGAAGACTCATCTGAGCTTTTACTGATTGGTCTCCTGATAGTAATTAGTTAATGTTTCCTTTGAGGAGTGAGGAGAAAAATATCAGCTCATTTACAGCGTTAAACATTTATAATGATTTACTGACAGTATGGCAAGCCATTTCAACGTTGAATCCTTAAAACATATGCTTTTGTTTTATAGCTTCTAGTAATATTTTTAGCTACTAGTTTCCATTCCACTTAATTAGTTACTATTGCTTGTTCTTTAGCTACTAGTACCTATTTCAGTACCTATTCTACTGTTACTAGAAACACATTCCAGTTTTTGCCATTGACTCCTATGGGGATCTGCCTTTCAGACATCAACTATTCACTCACTTTTTTTTAATCAAAAAAATATTACTTTTCATTTGCTATTAGTGCCTTTTTAATAGATAAGTAGTTATACATTAGACACTGGTGCATTATTATTATACACTAGTATCTTTTGTAACAGTAGTATAGTTACTACTGAAACACATAGTAGTATCTATTTAAAACAGTACAAGTATATTAATCATAAGCACTAGTAGCTAATAAACAAGTACTGCTACATAATGTAATCGATGCTAGTAGCTGAAAAATGAGTGCTGGTAGTGTGAAGAGAGACACTAGTTTTAAGGATTAAATGTTGAACTGGCTTGCCATACATGCTGTTGGATCTGTGCTCGGTACACTAGAGCTGGTTAGGCAGGGGTGAGTCAGTGGTTCTGGACACGTTAGTAATGAAGTGTACCTCGCTGCCACTGGCCCAGTCTGTCACGGAGAAATCCAGCTTGTACTTCCTGCCTCCTGCTGCCACATCCTGTCAACACCAGAGTTAGCCAGCGTTAGCAAACACTGATCCAAGGACACACTCACAGGTGTGGTCATGTGTCAGAGTCATGAGAGCCTCACCTCGGCGCTGGCCTTGTGCACCTGCTGCAGTCCGAACACCCTGAAGGGCGAGCCGTGGTGTGTGTTCAGGTAATGCAGGGCCACCGTAGCCGCCCGCCGCGCTGGGTAGTGTGTGGGCTCCAGGTCTCCAGTGCTGGCCATGTCCTCAGCCGTCTGAGAGAGTCAGAGCACAAACAAACACCTGAGAGGCTGTGTGGGGCGAGGCGCTGGACTCTCAGCCTTTATCACACACTGTTGCGCAACAGACCGAGTACATGTGATCACTGTCAGAATGAAGGATGAAGAAAGGTTCAGTTGAACAAACAAAAGATGAAGAAATGTAGGGATCTCCAGCTGAAGCTGCCTGTAACAGTTACTGCTGGGAGAGGCTTTAACTTCCTGTTTTTACACTAGCCCCGCCCCCTCTTAAAGAGACACTGCAGCTAGATTAAAACAGATGACTGCTGGAGCACTACAGTTTGTGATGCATGTAGGGATGGATTATAAAGAGAAACATGACTCTTCTCTGTAGTTACTGAAGGTCAATCAGAGGAACCGGCATTGCAACCAAACTGATTTGCCACATACATGATAATTAATACATTACAATCCATTTAAAGTGAATCTTATTTGTCTGTCTATCTATCAATACATAATATACTTTTAATTAGTCAACTAAGTTATTTTTAAATAAACGATGAGAGAACTATTGCTTCAATGTGTTTCAGTGAAGAGATACTCTCCTGCATGTCGTTCCAAACCTGTATGAATTTTTCTTTTGTTAAACACAAAAGAAGATATTTTGAAGAATGTTGGTTTCAAACGGTCGACGAACACCATTGACTTCCGTAGTATTTATTCTTTTTTTTTTTTTTTCCCAAAACTATGGAAGTTTGGTTACCAACATTACATTTTTGGGGAACTATCCCTTTAAATCCTGTAAAATGCCATGCAGCGGTTTCTGTGAACATTGTTGAGTGAGGATAGAAATGCAGTGTATCTGTGTATGTGTATACAGTAGATCTTTATATCTCCCCGACCAAAGATGGATAGTGAGTATGTGATGTGTGTAGTCCAGCACTAATGCTGAAGGGTGGTGCTTTATGCTGCAGGTTTGACTTCACTCATAAGAAGCAGTCTGGAGGCTCGGGTCAGTACGGTAAGGTCATTGGTGTCCTGGAGCCGCTGGACCCCGAGAATTACACGAAGCTGGAGTTCAGTGACGAGACCGTCGGTACCAACATCCCCAAACAGTTTGTGCCCGCTGTAGAGAAGGTGACCGCCCGCATCTCACACACACAAGACCTCAGTACTTCAGATCTGGAGAAATGCAGCACTGCATCAGTGTCTCATCAATGGATGCTCTGCAGTGAATGGGTGCTGTCAGAATGAGAGTCTGATAAAAACATCACAATAATCCACAGTTCTCCAGTCCATCAGTGAACATCTGGAGAAGACAAAAGATGAAACACATCCAGCATTAAGATGTAGATATAGACTCTGTGTGTTTGAGTTAAAATCATCTTAATTCTGGATGCGTTTCATCTTTTGTCTTCTCCAGATGTTCACTGATGGACTGGAGTGCTGTGGATTATTGGGATGTTTTTATCAGACTCTCATTCTGACGGCACCCATTCACTGCAGAGCATCCATTGATGAGACACTGATGCAGTGCTACATTTCTACAAACCTGATGAAGAAACAAACTCATCCTGATCTCTGATGACCTGAAGGGGTCCTTCAAAACTAAAATAACGAAGTGATGCCTTTAAAATGTTATGGTCTCTCAGCCTCGCGTCGTCCCAAACTGGTATCTTCTGTGGAGCGCACCGGTTTCTGTCTGATCTCTGTCTTTAGGCAGAGTGTTTCTATCTCTGGTGACGTGTGTGTGGTGTCTGTCCTCAGGGCTTCAGGGAAGCGTGTGAGAAGGGTCCTCTGACAGGACACAAGATATCTGGAGTGCGTTTCATCCTGGAGGACGGAGCTCATCACATGGTGGACTCGAACGAGATCTCCTTCATCCGGGCAGGAGAGGGCGCTGTAAAACAGGGTATGATGATCAGATCAGATCTGTCTCTCTCTGACGTCTGAGCAGAGCTTCACGTCAGTGTCCTGTGTCTCCAGCGCTTGAGAAGTCCAGCGTGGTGATTCTGGAGCCGGTCATGTCTGTGGAGATCGTGGCCCCCAATGAGTTCCAGGGGGCCGTTATTGCAGGGGTCAACCGTCGTCACGGGGTCATCACGGGACAGGACGGGGCCGAGGGCTACTTCACACTCTACGCTGACGTGAGTCCCTTCAGTCACACGGACTCAACACAACCAGATCTCACCGGTCACGTCAGACAGCTCCATTATTAGCTGTAGATTCATCAGTTAACTGGTGTTTGTGTTCAAATTATTAGAAATGTAGTAACGTACTAATAAACCCTCAATACACAAGTTGTTTTTTCAAGAAAAGTGAATGTAAAAGCAGAAAACATAGAATTGCTACTGCTACGGTGTTTTCTTGTTCAAGTCCTACAGTTGTGTGTGAGAAAGAAATCTGATCATGATCATACTGGCAAAATGTTCGACTAATCTTTGTTGACCTGCTGTTCTCTGTCCAGATCCCGCTGAACGACATGTTCGGATACTCGACCGAGCTGCGCTCCTGCACCGAGGTACAGACGAGGACACACACACACACACACACACCAGACTTTACATGTGCTCCTGCTCTTACTGTGAACTAACAAGACAACAACTGCCTTCAAAGTGCAGAAATTCTCTGTGAAAGAACAAAACCAAGTCCTGATGGTTGTGGCCAGTGTTTCATATTGACGTATGTGTGTGTGTGTGTGTGTGTTCAGGGTAAAGGCGAGTACACCATGGAGTACAGCAGATATCAGCCCTGTCTGCCCTCCGTACAGGAAGATCTGGTCAACAAACACCTGGAGGCCACGGGACAGCTGCCCGCCAAGAAGAGCAAGTGGAAGAACTGAAGCCTGCACACAGTCCAGATCTGATTTAAACTCTGCAGGATCCGCTTGGGTCATGCTCTGTAAATGTATTTGTACAGCGAATGATTGCAAATGTAGTAAAATCATGATCCGTTTAAACTCGTCCCGTGTGCACTATTTCAGTTTTCCTGTGGTTTTCAATAGGTCAAACAGATTGACACATTATTATGAAGCTCATTCTGGGATTTTAAAGCACTATTAGAACATAAAAGCAATGTGTGTTCCCAATCATCGGGCATCTGAAGGCAGGAGCGTACGACAGGCTTGTTACTGCGGTCATCATCTTATATGGAACAAAGCCTAGCAGTGGCTTCTCATACTGCAGCAACTTCCATTTTTCGTAGTGATATTTGGTGTCAATTTACCAGGAATTGGTGATTTTGTTAAATGGTGGTTTATTTGCAAATGTTTTATATTCCAATTTTGCACACAAGTTAAATTCACAACTTGGGATGGAAACAGCTGTTGCGGATCTACATTAAATAAAAAGAAAAAATGAATAAAAATAAAGTATTTCTATAATAACAATACAAATGTGACTCGTCTGACTTTATAACATGTGAACGCAAAATGACCAAACAAAAAAATATTCACTTTTTTTGTCTGATTACAGAGCCAGCTTTACTGACCAGATGCGCATTAAATAAAATTGCATGCGATTTATGGTGCAGCCCTACTTAAGACTAAAACTTGACTCTGAGAGATTAAACTCTGAAGGTGTTTGTATGAAAGTTAACCTGCTTTTTGGAATAACCCACTGATGATCAGCTAACCAGAGATCAAGAAACCACTCCCAACACCCTAACAACCACCCAAAAGAATGTGGAAACCACTTAGCAACACCTTGGCAACCACTTAAAAGAACATGGTAGACAATTGGCAACACCCTAACAACCACCCAAAAGAATGTGGTAACCACTTAGCAACACCTTGGCAACCACTTAAAAGAACATGGTAGCCAATTGGCAACACCCTAACAACCACCCAAAAAAATGTGGTAACCACTTAGCAACACCCTAACAACCACCCAAAAGAATGTTGTAACCACTTAGAAACACCTTGGCAACCACTTAAAAGAACATGGTAGCCAATTGGCAACACCCTAACAACCACAAAAGAATGTGGTAACCACTTAGCAACACCCTAACAACCACCCAAAAAAATGTGGTAACCACTTAGAAACACCTTGGCAACCACTTAAAAGAACATGGTAGCCAATTGGCAACACTCTAACAACCCCAAAAAATGTGGTAACCACTTAGCAACACCCTAACAACCACCCAAAAGAATGTTGTAACCACTTAGCAACACCTTGGCAACCACTTAAAAGAACATGGTAGCCAATTGGCAACACCCTAACAACCACCCAAAAGAATGCTGTAACCACTTAGAAACACCTTGGCAACCACTTAAAAGAACATGGTAGACAATTGGCAGCACCCTAACAACCACCCAAAAGAATGCTGTAACCACTTAGAAACACCTTGGCAACCACTTAAAAGAACATGGTAGCCAATTGGCAGCACCCTAACAACCACCCAAAAGAATGCTGTAACCACTTAGCAACACCTTGGCAACCACTTAAAAGAACATGGTAGCCAATTGGCAACACCCTAACAACCACCCAAAAGAATGCTGTAACCACTTAGCAACACCTTGGCAACCACTTAAAAGTACATGGTAGCCAATTGGCAACACCCTAACAACCACCCAAAAGAATGCTGTAACCACTTAGCAACACCTTGGCAACCACTTAAAAGAACATGGTAGACAATTGGCAACACCCTAACAACCACCCAAAAGAATGTTGTAACCACTTAGAAACACCTTGGCAACCACTTAAAAGAACATGGTAGCCAATTGGCAACACCCTAACAACCACCCAAAAGAATGCTGTAACCACTTAGCAACACCTTGGCAACCACTTAAAAGTACATGGTAGCCAATTGGCAACACCCTAACAACCACCCAAAAGAATGCTGTAACCACTTAGCAACACCTTGGCAACCACTTAAAAGAACATGGTAGCCAATTGGCAACACCCTAACAACCACCCAAAAGAATGCTGTACTCACTTAGCAACACCTTGGCAACCACTTAAAAGAACATGGTAGCCAATTGGCAACACCCTAACAACTAGGGCTGCACAGGCGATCCATTGCCGATTTTGAAACTGATTGTGTGTAGCTTGTCAGTGAACTACGGCTCTGTGTAGTGAATGCCGCTCCACCTGAACCAGTGTTGACAAGTCTGCGGTTGTTTTTCATGTCAGCAGGTTGAAACAACGCAAATTCCAATAGCGTGATATTTAGCCCTTAAAATGTGAATTTTACCAAGACAACGCTGCCAAATAAATTTGTATTTTATCCCCGGGATGCAATTTTTATCGGGGAACCTCCTGGAAATGCGATCGGGCTAGTTTTGAGAAGCAACTGGCAGGCTTTGTTGTGAAAACCTGGCAACCCTGATCTGAACACACATGCTGGAGATATACTATTGACAATAAAGCAGACTTGACTAATCACAAAAGCACCTTTACTGATGATATGCACATGAAAATCACATTCAATTTTTTTGCACAGCCCTACCCTAACAACCATCCAAAAGAACACAGTAACCACTTAGCAACACCCTGACACTTTAACTACTTAGCAACGCCCTAACAACCACCTAATAGAACATAGTAACCACTTAGCAACACCCCAACACTTTAGCCACTTTACATCACCCTAACAACCACCTAAAAGAACATGTTAGCTACTTGGCAACACCATAACATTTTAGCCACTTAACATCACCCTAACAACCACCTAAAAGAACGTGGCAGCCGCTTAGCAACACGCAGCAAAGCTCAGTGAAGCAGTCAAACACTGAGTTCTGCAGGAAACACGTTGTTCTTCATCAAATGTTTAGCTGTAGTTCACGGAGTCACATTGCGTGTTACCTCGGACTGCGGCGCGTGACCCGGGGCTCCTGTGCACGCGAGCGGGGGCTCCTGAGACACGGGTGGAGCCGGACTGAGCTCAACCAGAGAGAGAAGCAGCCAAACTGAGCAGAAGGTCTTCATGATCGGCTCCGGAGGAGAGCTCAGACGCTGCTGCTGTTTATAAAGAGGAGCCTGTTGCGTAACACGAGCGTGAGCTGACGCTGTCCAGATGACCGCGGACGGATAACACTCAGCATCTGAACAAACAGATCTGACCGTCCTCTGGGATCACGAGAGAACAAACCGAGCTAGTCTCCAGAACAGACACTTCAGCTTTTGATAGCGTGACATATCTGTGCTGCTGTGATCCATTCGTGGTGACGTCACGGGGACTAGTTCCCCTTCAACCAAACCTTTGCATGCATGTCTGACAAAGATCGTGCACTGGGAAGATAATTCAAAACTATTAAACAAGAATCTCCTGTATTTTATTTTATTTTTTCAACTTTTTTTTTTTTTGCATAATTTAAAGTTGTACTTCTTTACTTTCAGTTAAGTACTGTATATGTTTTTGACCAGATACTTGTACTTATTTTTACTCAGTATCTGCATTTTAACCATAGACTGTAAAAACAGATTTGACCTAAAGCATCGCTGCATCAAATGAGATCCAGTGCTTGTTTCGGAGTAACTCTGGGTCTCTGGTTCCAGAAGTGCGTCACACTTTCTCTCTAAACATGCCTTCTGAAGCACTTCTGCTTTCCACAACCTTTTGTAAGGCGAGGAAGTGTTGTATTATTCCTTAATCAGCAAGAATACACCACAAACACATGCTTCCTGTCTTCATCGGAGCCAGATTAACGTTACAAATATTTAGACAATTATTGACATTCCTGATTTGTAAGTTATGTCATCCAGATGCTCTGGCCCTGCTAACACACGACGTAACAGTTACGTAACGTACTGGTAATTTTTGGTAATTCCATGACTTACCAATTGACAACGTAACTACGACGTCGCATGCCCGTAATTTTATTACCATCACATTACCAACTCACAACGTCGTCAGTACGTCCTTCCAACGTGACCAGATAACCAAGAACGTCCCAGATAGGTCCTCTATTGGTAATATATTGGTAACTTCATGACTTACTGGCAACGTAACTACAACGTCGTATGCACGTAATATCATTACCATATATTTTTTTTACGTTCTTTATATGCTCTCTGAGTATAGAGCCATTTAAAAAGTGTAATTAAACTTCAGACTCAAGATTAAACGTTCCTTAAAGATAAAATATGTTTCTTTTCACCAAGTCAGAATATGGACATGCTTTTAATATATAGTGACGTGACATACAGGCGCGCGCTTCCGCAACTGACGCACCGCGCGCACAGTATTGACAAGAAAAGAGTTGTGAAACTTTCTATCTCGTAAGGAGTTATGAACGTGAAATAGTGACACAGACTGGCTACACCATCTCATCTGCAGCAGAGATTGTTGTATCAGAAGGACAGCGCGTTTGTTTGACGCACTTTTCACTTCAACTGTGTCTGACAGGAGAATTAGCTTTCTGAGGTGAGTTTTACAATTTATAATAAATAAGTTGGTTGATAAAATGTATAAAACAAAGTAAAAACAAAAGTCTAACGTCGCTAAAACCTTTTTTTATTATTTTATTGTTTTGATTAGCCTTCTAGCCGTTGAGTTACCATGGCAACCGCGTACACATCAGCTGCTGGAGAGGAGAGGACTCGTCTGACATTTTCTCTGTTTCTCGTCAGTTATACGAAAGAAAAGGCCAACAACTGCGACAGATTTGTTAAGTAACACGTTAATATCATCCACAGTCTACTTTAAGTACTTTTTGTTAATATTTATACCTCTGCGATTATGGTATTTTTCCTGAAATGTCTGCTATCAAGTATTACGCTAGCATAGAAACATAATTAACGTTATAGCATATTAGATTTGAGCCCTTATTAATGAAAGCTTGGCCTTTTAATTACATCTTATGCCTAAAGGATCGGTTTTGATCGTTTTGTAAATGTTTTTGATGGTAATTTGTCAATAGATAAATGAAATAAAGTTAAGCTAATTAATTTAACCTAAAAATCTGCATTGTAGAGTCTATCAGTGACGTCACTCGTGGTCTAAAATGGGCTGAAACTATTTCAAACCACTGTTTCAAGCTTGTTCTGATTTATCATTGTAAACAAATATTGATAAAAAAAAATTGTACAGTGATTTCAGGAGTGTCTTAAAAACCCTCTAAAACAGAGGAGAAGTTCCAAGAAAATGTCTAAAGGGAGCTGCTGACAGAGATAGAAAACACAGGTGATGCTACAAAGCTTATTAAATAACTTCATATTTATTTTTTACAATATATCATCATGCATCTGTAAAATCTAAACATGTGAATTCTGGTATCTAAAGATTTTTGTATGTTTTCCATATTGCTATTTTTCTTTTCTGCATTTCCCCTATTCTCTAGTTTGTTTATTTCTAATAAGGAGCTGGAGGCCGTGAAGAAACAGATCCATGATATTGTGGAGAAGCAGGCCCAGCTGAGCGAGTGGAGAGCTGTGCTGGAAATATTCAGGGGTTGATGCTCATAAGTCCAGGGTAAGTATACAGCTAACCCTACTACCACCTCTACTCTGTGTAGTTCTCTGCAAAGGCCCGGTGTACCCAGGATGCGATCTTCCCAGATGTCCTTCACCCTATTTCATAGTGTAAGACATGATCCAGGCCCTGGGCGACGACCTCTCTCCATCCGCCGCCTCCGGTCTTCAGGATCTCCACCAGAACCCGATTCGCTCCACTTCGCGAGACAGAACAAAACGCTGTGATCATCAGAGACTCCATCGTCCGGCACGTTTGCGCTATGTTAGCTGAAGGTAAAGTCCACACTGACTACTTCCCTGGTGCTCATGTTCTTGATATTTCTGCACAGATTCCCGTGACCCTGAAGAGTGAGGTGGGCATCAGAGCGGACGGAGACACTGAAGAGGGACTTCAGGAGCCTGATCAAGACAGTGCGCAGCATATCGCCTGCATGATGATCATCGTGTCAGGACCACTTCCCACGTATAGATGAGGACATGAAAGGTTCAGCAGACTTTTTGCTTTAAACGAATGGTTATAGTCATGCTGTAAAGAACAGAAACTGCTTTTTGTTAATAATTGGAATCTTTTCTGGGAGCTAGGCTTTTTAGATCTCCTGTTGGACAACATCTCCAGGACACTTCGCTCCATATGACTAGTAAGCCAATTCTCAAATAACCGTTATGATGAATTTTGTTCTACACGCTCAAATAGAAGTACTTCTACAATAAAGATTGTGTTTGTTCCAGTGTTAATTTTGACAGGCATTTTTGATTTAGCATTAGTCTAAACTCCACCAAACTACTGTTATAAGCATGAGCCCTGTCAGACTGGTCGTGGCGGAGGTGTTGCAACAATATATAGTGATATTCTCAATGTTACCCAGAAAACAGGATACAGGTTTAACTCTTTCGAAATACTTCTGCTTAATTTTAGACTGTCAGACATGCAAAAGAAATCTAATGTATCTCTTGCTCTGGCTACTAGGGGTGTGATGAGACACTTATCCCACAAGATGAGACGAGACACGAGACTGGGTTCATGAGAGCGAGACGATATATATATATATATTTTTTTAAGAAATCCTCAATGATAAAATAAATATTTCATTTTTCTCTACTCCTTTTTCGTATGACATACATTTTCACATCAATTTATTAAACATAAAAAAAAAAAAACATATTTAGGGCCCTAATTTTTTCCCCAGCATATTCTTTTTTATTATTATTGTTAACAAATTCTGTATTTTAGCATGTCTAACTATTTGAATGCATAACACAACTTAATTTATTCATTTTATTTTTTCTTAAAGGTAGCCTTACTGACATAGATATAATACCTCAAAGTGTAATTACTGACCACTTCCTTGTATCGTGCATGCTGCATATTAGTGATATTAACTATATTTCCAAAATGAGCATTATGAGTTTAAGAGCCTTACATTACATTTATAACAATCATTGTTAATGTTTGAATTGTATTTCAGGGCAGTTTGTGAAGACAGATAATCAAGAGAAGTCAGTTCCAGATCCACCCTCCACACCAGACCTCTCTCTCACGAGGATTGCTGTCTACTAGCATATTGTGTTCTTCAGCTCTTCAGACTTCGGTGGATGCAGATATTACTCAGGGACATGAACACTAGAATATTGCAAGAATAGAGAAAGTAAGAATTACTTAAGATTTTAGAATTTAATGTTAATTGCTTAAACATATACAGTATTGTTCAAAATAATAGCAGTACAATGTGACTAACCAGAATAATCAAGGTTTTTAGTATATTTTTTATTGCTACGTGGCAAACAAGTTGCCAGTAGGTTCAGTAGATTGTCAGAAAACAAACAAGACCCAGCATTCATGATATGCACGCTCTTAAGGCTGTGCAATTGGGAAATTAGTTGAAAGGGGTGTGTTCAAAAAAATAGCAGTGTCTACCTTTGACTGTACAAACTCAAAACTATTTTGTACAAACATTTTTTTTTTCTGGGATTTAGCAATCCTGTGAATCACTAAACTAATATTTAGTTGTATGACCACAGTTTTTTAAAACTGCTTGACATCTGTGTGGCATGGAGTCAACCAACTTGTGGCACCTCTCAGCTGTTATTCCACTCCATGATTAATTCACATTTCTTGGTTTTGCTTCAGAAACAGCATTTTTGATATCACCCCACAAGTTCTCAATTGGATTAAGGTCTGGAGATTGGGCTGGCCACTCCATAACATTAATTTTGTTGGTTTGGAACCAGGACTTTGCCCGTTTACTAGTGTGTTTTGAGTCATTGTCTTGTTGAAACAACCATTTCAAGGGCATGTCCTCTTCAGCATAGGGCAACATGACCTCTTCAAGTATTTTAACATATGCAAACTGATCCATGATCCCTGGTATGCGATAAATAGGCCCAACACCATAGTAGGAGAAACATGCCCATATCATGATGCTTGCACCTCCATGCTTCACTGTCTTCACTGTGTACTGTGGCTTGAATTCAGAGTTTGGGGGTCGTCTCACAAACGGCCTGTGGCCCTTGGACCCAAAAAGAACAATTTTACTCTCATCAGTCCACAAAATGTTCCTCCATTTCTCTTTAGGCCAGTTGATGTGTTCTTTGGCAAATTGTAACCTCTTCTGCACATGCCTTTTTTTTAACAGAGGGACTTTGCGGGGGATTCTTGAAAATAGATTAGCTTCACACAGACGTCTTCTAACTGTCACAGTACTTACAGGTAACGCCAGACTGTCTTTGATCATCCTGGAGGTGATCATTGGCTGAGCCTTTGCCATTCTGGTTATTCTTCTATCCATTTTGATGGTTGTCTTCCGTTTTCTTCCACGTCTCTCTGGTTTTGCTCTCCATTTTAAGGCATTGGAGATCATTTTAGCTGAACAGCCTATCATTTTTTGCACCTCTTTATAGGTTTTCCCCTCTCTAATCAACTTTTTAATCAAAGTACGCTGTTCTTCTGAACAATGTCTTGAACGACCCATTTTCCTCAGCTTTCAAATGCATGTTCAACAAGTGTTGGCTTCATCCTTAAATAGGGGCCACCTGATTCACACCTGTTTCTTCACAAAATTGATGACCTCAGTGATTGAATGCCACACTGCTATTTTTTTGAACACACCCCTTTCAACTAATTCAACTAATTGCCCAATTGCACAGCCTTAAGAGCGTGCATATCATGAATGCTGGGTCTCATTTGTTTTCTGAGAATCTACTGAACCTACTGGTAACTTGTTTGCCACGTAGCAATAAAAAAATATACGAAAAACCTTGATTATTCTGGTTAGTCACATTGTACTGCTATTATTTTGAACAATACTGTATATATTTAGATATATTTTTGTGGCAGTGTGAACTGGCCATAATGCTGTATGATAGGTGTGAGATTCATTAAACTTGATTTGCTATAATACATCTGTTCATAAGCTATTGCATATTATTTTCAATGAATTATTTGTAGTGGTTTGGTTAAGGGTGTGATTAGCTGAAGATTATTGTGGGATCTTGTGATTAGTTGATGAATGTGTGCATTGTTAATGATAATATTTAAATGCAATGTACTGAGTGCCTACTAAGACTTGCATGTTGTGCATAATGTTTTGACTCTGGATGCTTACAGAAGGGTATAGATATTTCAATATATGGAAATGTATTTATTATTAATATATCTCAATCTATGTGCTTCTGTATGGGCTGAATGCTTTCATTCATATTTCGCTGTATATCCTGTTTTTATTAATAATCTGGGTGTATTACTGTTCATATTTGCTTGTTAATAAATTAACTGAATTCATTTCGAGTATGTATTCATCATTCACAGCTGCTGAAACATCCTTTAAATTAGTTTGGGCATATGAGGACATAAATTAGGTTCAAGTGCTGCATGTCCGCCCATAGAATAATTATAAAAAAAAATGATTACCAGCACACGACCACCGATCCGCGACGTTGCCACGACGTCGCAGTTACTTACTGGCAACGTCACAAAGTTACGTTGTGGCGACGTATACGCACCTTTCACTTTTCCGGTTGCCACGACGTAACTAGTTACGTCGCCACGACGAAACTTTGGTCACCAGATTACGTCGCAGTTACCTAACAGTTACGTAATGTTGTTAGCAGGGGGGGTTTTACTGCATTCACAGTCTTTGTACATTGTAAAAGTTATAAATTTTGAATACTTATGTCCTCGGTGAAACTTTGGTCACTTCGATGAGTGATACACACTGAGACTGATCTGTTTTGTATGTTTCTCTGATTCGTGTTACCTTAAAACAGAGCCAGTGGAGCGAATCAAACACACAGTCGACTCTTTCTCTCGAACAGCGCTGATAAATCCTAAATTCAACCGGTTCGTCTTAAAAAGCCCTCTTTCCTCCACAATTTGCTTCGAAATTCTTTACGATTCTTTCTAGTAAATCGGTTCGTCATAAGCGACTCGCTCTCTCACATTAATAGCTTTAGAAAGATTCAATCTAGCGAATCGGTTATCTGATTTATTCTTTGTTCTAAATGAACCGATTACAAACAGATTCACTGATTCGAGTCAGTTCTTCAGTTTGAACAGTTTAAGCAATTTTCCAGTTTTTAAGTTGTGTTTATGTTAATGTATCTGTTCGGTTTGTATGTTGTCACCCCAAGTAGGATGCCCATTCAACTAAACTTTGTTTTTGTACCAGAAAACGATGTCTCTCTGGATCACGTGACTCGCGCAGAGCTGTCACGTGACATGACTGTGAACATGGCAGACCCACACGAGTATGAGCATAGACATAAAGACTTATAAAGTGTGAGGATCTGCTGGAGAATGAGTCACAAGACACCTCAGTGATTCACACATATAAGCCTGTCCTGACATTAGTTTACTGCAGTAAATAAGCTCTGTGACCAGCTTTATGATCCTTACATGTTTTGTTCTTGATGGTGATTGTCACAAATCAGCACAACTTTTATGAATTGTACCTAACTGTGTGGACTAAGTGATTTGGGGTCCTAAGCAAATGTCAGAAATAAGTATGTGCTCTTTTACACTTAACCCTTATTTTGCTCACTCTCTGTCTCATAGTTTATAATTTATTTACATCTCTACAACTGAAGTAAATAATTAGTCAACCTGATGCTGTTCTAAACCCATTATTATATTTATTTTATTTCTTTATTTTTGGATCACAAAAGAAAAAAATGCTTGCACTTGTCCCTTTAATGAGTTGTAACCATAGACTGTAAAAAAATATGGACGTAGTGTCCGTGACGTCACCCATAGACTTCTCAATAGCGGTTAGTGTGCAGAGCGAATAAACATAGTAGAGTCTTGTGTCTTTTGCCAATCAAATAGGGAGACTATTTTTCATTTATTTTATCACTGTATGTACACAAAAACATTTTGGTCTGATTTGGAAGAATTTATAATCACAAAATTGAATGTAAACATCAGAATCAATATTTTTGATGTCATGTTATACTTTTATTTATGTGGTTTGTCCAAAAATTTAATGTTTGTTATTCAACTGTTTATTATCTTCGGAAAATACCATATTCACAAATGTAAATGGTCTAATTCACAACCTAGCTTTAATGTATTTCATCTGGACTTTAAAACATATTACAAAACAATAGAGAACATTCAAAATATGAAGGCTACAAGAACATTTCATCTCCCGAAGGAACTGAATATATTTTAATTTTCCCCTTCTATAAATTAATATGTTATTATCCTCTGGTCTGTACATTTCTTTTTTTGTTGTTGTTGTGCAGGTTGCACAGTATTTGTAGTGTTCTCTGTACCTATTGTCCTGTGCATTGTTCATAATAAAAAAAAAAAAAAAAAAAAAAAAAAAAAATAGTGTGAAGAGCGGGCCGTCGCCACATCTTGGCAGCGCGTCACCGCGCGACTCTCCCGGATAATCGAAAATGGGAAAAAAGGCGGGAGCTGATTCCTGAAGCCACGCCCACCTAGCGCGACTGCATTGTCAGCAGCGGCAATCCACCTGTCACTCAAGTGGTCACGCCCTTAATTATGCAGCATTTTAAGGCTTAATATAAATTAAACGGATGAGTTATAAAAAAATTCACCCCCCTCACAGTTGTCAGTTTGAAGGACAAAATTAGCAATATAGACCAAAATCATTTTTTGAACCAGGCTGTAAACATGTTTTTTTTCTGCTGTAAAGTTGGGCATTTTAACATGGGGAGTCTATGGGACTGACTCTCTTCTGCAGCCAGCCTCAAGCGGCCAGTCGATGAATTGCAGTTTTAGTCTCTTCCTTATTGGCCTCACAAGAGAGAGCGGGAGGTTGCCGCTCGGTTGTAACCTTCTTCGATCTTTTTACGATACAGATTCAGATGTCGTGAAATTATTCCGTGCAACTTATTCCAAGTGTTCTTCAAGCATATTTTAGGGTTTGCCAAGAAACAACCTGAAAATCTAATATATTATTAACTGCACCAATCTCTAGTCATCGCATTTGTGCATTTGTATGAGGTCACGTAGAAAAACACACAATGAGTGATTTCGAAACATCAAGACAAATAAAATCAGGACGTGAAACACAATACTTTCTTCTCTGAGGTTCTGAGACGGTCAGACATGATTGTGCAGCTCCTCTATAATCACTAAAAGCTGTCGCTCACTTCAGTTCATGATGATCTCATTCATTAATAAAGCTGTGAGCACTGCACAATCAGTCTCTTGTTTACAAGTTCATTATGTGGAGTGTGTTGAAATGTAACTGATTCACATGAGCTCACTCCGTGTGTCTCTGTGTCTCAGGATCGTTCATACAGCTGTATGTGTGGTACTCATGGCCTAATGTTTTCCTGATCCAGTCTGAGTGCTGGTGAAGCTCCAAGTGCAAAACTGACATGTACTCAACATGTTCTTGCTTAAATAATATATGACCTAATCGAATAAACAACAAGACCTAAACACAGCCGGACAGGATGCATGACAGGAGAGAGAATATGCATCTAAACATTCAGTTATAGGCTACTACAAGTCAAAACTTTAAGGGTCAGTAAAGCTTTTTTGTTTTTTAATACTTTTATTCAGCAAGGACATGTTAAATTGAAATGCTGTTCTTTTTAACTTTTTTTTATTCATCTGTGAATCCTGAAAAAAAAAAAAAAACATCACAATCTCCACAAAAATATTGAGCAGCACAACTGTTTTCAACATTGCTAATAATCTTCATGTTTCTTGAGCAGTAAATCATCATATTATTCTGATTTCTGAAGATCATGTGACGCTGAAGACTGGAGGAATGATGCTGAAAATACAGCGGAGCATCACAGAAATACATTACACTTTAACACAGATTCACACAGAAAACAGCTGTTTGAAAATCTAACAATATTTCACAATTTGTACAGTTATTTTTTTAATCAAATAAATGCAGCTTTGGTGAGCAGAAGAGACTTCTTTCAAAAATATTTTTAAAATCTTATCGACCCCAAACTTTTGAGCACTAGAGCTTGTTAAGTGATCTTCAATGCTCCCCAGTGAGAGTGCATGTAAAAGTGCTTCCTGCTGGTCTTGCTGGAGCTGATCGTAGCTCAGTGTAGCTGTTTTTCTCTAGAATCTTTATCTTACTATCACTCTTTCACTTTATTTTATATCTGTGAGTGCAGTACACCTCATTGCGTTAGCACTCATAAGCTTGTCATTAGTCATTCGAACCTATCGCTGTTTTCTTTTCTTTTCTCCTCTCTCTCGCTCCAGTTTTTCACAAGTTCATCAAACAACCGCAGTAAGAATATTTCATCAAGCACGGTGAGTAATGGCTTCGCCTGCTATTGTTATTTGCACCTCTTGCCACATGTACAGTTTATCTATCTCTGTCGCTGATGAGGGATTCACATGTGATAAATGCAGGGAAATAGTTAGGCTGACAGAGAAGATTTCAGAATTAGAGACACGCATCCAAACTTTAATTGCGGACAGTAAGAATGTTAGGGCTCTAGATATGGCTTTGGATGCGTCTAGCTCAGGGATTCCTGTACATTGTCCGGTTCCAGCAGAGCCCCTGCAGCAGGGCAACTGGGTGACGGTGAGGCAGCGTAGTCGTGGGTCAAAACACCGCTCTTCCGTTCCGATCAAAACATTAAACAGGTTCTCCCCACTCAGTGATGCACCCACTGAGAAACCTGATGAAAGTGCTCTAGTTATTGGTGATTCTATTGTACGGAACGTGAATATAGAGACACCAGCCACCGGGACAAGACCACAGGAAACAGATGATTCTTCTGCACAATCTGACTTTGCTGCAGTCTGGAATTTAACTACTGGTTTCGTCCGGTCAGAGGAGAACTGACCCCCCAACTGAGCCTGGTTTCTCCCAAGGTTTTTTTCTCCATTCTGTCACCGATGGAGTTTCGGTTCCTTGCCGCTGTCGCCTCTGGCTTGCTTAGTTGGGGTCACTTCATCTACAGCGATATTGTTGACTTGATTGCAAATGAATGCAATGAACTGCCTTTAACTATCATTTTGCATTATTGATACACTGTTTTCCTAATGAATGTTGTTCATTTGCTTTGACGATTGCAAGTAGCACACCTAGGTTCCTAACTGATGACGAAGTATTGATAGAGCAACCATCAAGTCTTAGACAGTGTTCTAGGTTATTACAAGCAGAGTTTTTAGGTCCAATAATTAACATCTCTGTTTTTTCTGAATTTAGCAGTAAGAAATTACTCGTCATCCAGTTTTTTTATATCAACTATGCATTCCATTAGTTTTTCAAATTGGTGTGTTTCACCGGGCTGCGAGGAAATATAGAGCTGAGTATCATCAGCATAACAGTGAAAGCTAACACCATGTTTCCTGATGATATCTCCCAAGGGTAACATATAAAGCGTGAAGAGTAGCGGCCCTAGTACTGAGCCTTGAGGTACTCCATACTGCACTAGTGATCGATATGATACATCTTCATTCACTGCTACGAACTGATGGCGGTCATATAAGTACGATTTAAACCATGCTAATGCACTTCCACTGATGCCAACAAAGTGTTCAAGTCTATGCAAAAGAATGTTGTGGTCAATTGTGTCAAACGCAGCACTAAGATCCAATAAAACTAATAGAGAGATACACCCACGATCAGATGATAAGAGCAGATCATTTGTAACTCTAAGGAGAGCAGTCTCAGTACTATGATACCGTCTAAATCCTGACTGGAAATCCTCACATATACCATAAAACATTTAACATAAAACAAGATGGCGGACAGGGAGTTCAGATTTCCTACTACTGTTGTTGGCACGACCCAAGGAATATTTTGAGGCCAGTTTCATTACAACAGCCCAAGGCATTCAAAAGTTATTAGCATTTTTTAAAATTTCATAATTAAAGGTTAATGAATGGTTTATTACTCTTGGTCAATAGGTGGCGCTGTTACCAAATTGATGTGCCGTGGCCAGTGTGAGGTGACAATAGCACATACAAAGTTCGGAGTAAATATGTCAAACCTTTGCAGAGATAAGGCCCTCAGATGCAGTTTGGCATCCTTCCAGCAAATTTGTTCATGTTGTATCTTGTTGTATCTTTTTGCCAGCTTGGTCTGAAGATGATCCAAGCAAAATTTGGTGAAAATTGAACCAACGATCTAGGAGGAGCTTTTCATAGAATTTTTTTTCACGTGCTATTCTGAAACATTATGACTAATCAACTTGAATTCCATAACTCTTTGCCAGCATGGTCAGAAGATGATTTGGTTCAATTTTCGTTACAGTTTGTTCAATGGTCTAGGAAGAGTTCGAAAAAGTAGTTTTTACAAACAATTATAAATAGTGAAAAAAACTATACCTTGTGATTTTTTAATTGTGGTGTCCTTTCGACTTGGCATGAGCCAAGGAATCAGAGAAAAATTATTGAAACAACTGATTCAAATACAATACATGTGCATCTCAATAAATTAGCGGATTGTGGAAAAGTTCATTTATTTCAGTAATTTAACTCAAATTGAGAAACTTATGTATTAAATAAATTCAGTGCATACAGGTTGAAGTAGTTTAAGTCATTGGTTCTTTTAAGTGTGATGATTCTGGTTCACATTTAACAAAGAAAAAAAAAAACACCAATTCAACAAATTAGATTACTTCATAAGACCAATAAAATATATAAGTGAATTGTTGGCCTTCTGGAAAGTATGTTCATTTACTGTACATCTACTCAGGGTGCAATCTGTGAAAAAAAAGAGGGAGAGATATTTTGAAACATTTTAATTCATAAAAAATAAATCATGAGAACTAGATCACGTCATGCGCTAATTAGCATATTTATGACGTAAGTTTGTTGCTTGTATTGACTCCCTATGCTCAAATACTGCAATTTAATTTAGCCATTTAATAAAATTTTCAATAAAACAGTTTTTATTACTATATTTTAATGTTTCTGTTGTCAGACAACGGAATGAATATGATAATGACTGAAACGCGGTCCATTAAGACTATACATAACCAGCTCTCAAACATTAATCTGCACTAATGAAATCAAATACACATACGATAAAGTCAGTGGTTGTGCTGACTGATGTCGGCTATACTTGCTTGCAAGATAGAGTTAAAAGCAACAGAATTCCTTTTTTTATTTTACTGAAAGTGCTGCTCCTCTCTGCGCTCACTGAACACAGCAGAAGTAGAGAGAGAGGCTCGCGCTGGGAAAGAGAGACCTCGCGCTCCAGAGAGTCTCAGAGAATAAATAATGATTGTCCAAAAAGTCGCTAGATGTGTCGCTAATTGCTTTTTTGGAAAAAAGTCGCCAAGTTAGCAACTCCACTGCCCAGCGGACTGGCTTCAACTGTCTCGCAAGTGTTGATAGGCTATTACTCGTGAGGTGTAACCAATCAGATAGCGCTGTGGGCGGGACATTGAACAAGTTTGCAGAGTGGTGAATACAGAGAGGATGAGCCAGCCAAAGTAGCGGATTTTAAAATACAATTGACTTTAATCAAACCACGGATCCGTGATAAGTTTTGTGATCTGTCTCGCCACTAGTGTAAATTAGCGGATGTATTAGCACTGATCACTTTGAGGGGGGGGGGGTAAATTTATCCCCACCATTTATCCCTTCACACCATATCTCCACACTGATAAAAATAAATGTTGTAGCAACAATTTTCACTTAGAAATTGCTAGTAATTTCACAAAACAGTTAAGTAACGTCAAGTAACACATTGAATTAAATGTGAAATTTGAAAAGAAAGACTGGAACGGTATTTTCTTGTAATTTCACTGGATATTCAGTGTAATTCAGTATAGTTTAAAACATCAAAAACTCATTTTTGTTTACAGTGCACTGCTGAAAAGAAATATTACTCATAAATATTGTGAATGGCATTATATGTTGACTTTTTTTTTAAGAGTTTTTATTGCACATGCTTCTCTACGATGAAGATTGATGTGTGGCTTTTAATACTTTTCATTGTTTTGCACAATTACATTTGAAGACGTTACATTTTCCTTTAAAATACAGTGGAACATAAACAATAACAAATAGGTAAATATTTTATTTCTTATCTGATTATGATCCACATGCCATTGGCAGGTTTCATAAGATTCTCATTTGTAATTGCCTGTTTAAGGTTTCGGTCTCTTTAAACCATTTCTCAGTTCCGTTTGTATGTGAAATCAGTCTGTATTTGTTGATGCACATGTACAAAGATGTTCATTTGTACTGTCTGTGAGCGTCTGAACCAGTGAAGCTCCAGCGGGGGTCTGATTCTGACTGCTGGCAGCCAGCGGGGGTTCGGGTGCTCATTATTATAATAAATATCAGCTACATGGATTTCTCGTGTGTGTGTGTGTGTGTGTGTGTGTGAAGTGACATGTGTTGGTGTCTCAGGGATGTCCCTCAGCTATCAGTGGACGATCATCTGAAGCCTCTGTCTCCGTTCGGTCTGGGGAACCACTGTCTGTCCATACTGGGAGTGCAGATAACACTCATCACCTCAAACTCAAACATCACGAGCTGCAGTGTTGATTTGCAAATATCCAATCTCTGTTTTCATTATTTAAAAAAGAAACAAATCACAGTGTCACCTGCAGTCATCACTGCAGTATTACAGGTGCTGTTCATATAATTAGAATATCATCAAAAAGTTGATTTATTTCACTAATTCCATTCAAAAAGTAAAACTAGTATATTATATTCATTCATTACACACAGACTGATATATTTCAGATGTTTATTTCTTTTAATTTGAATATAACTTAAGACCAATCCAAAGAAAGGATTTTTAGAAATCTTGGCCAACTGAAAAGGATGAACATGTAAAGTATGAGCATGTACAGCACTCAGTACTTAGTTGTGGCTCTTTTGTCTGAATGACTGCAGCAATGCGGCGTGGCATGGAGTGGATCAGTCTGTGGCACTGCTCAGGTGTTATGAGAGACCAGGTTACTCTGATAGTGGCCTTCAGCTCTTCTGCATTCTTGGGTCTGGCATAGTGCATCTTCCTCTTCACAATACCCCATAGATTTTCTATGGGGTTAAGGTCAGGCGAGTTTGCTGGCCAATTAAGAACAGGGACACCATGCTCCTTAAACCAGGTACTGGTAGCTTTGGCAGTGTGTGCAGGTGAGAGTCCTGTTGTAAAATGAAATCTGCATCTCCATAAAGTTGGTCAGCAGCAGGAAGCATGAAGTGATCTAAAACTTCCTGGTATACGGCTGTGTTGACAAAAAAGTTATTTGACCCGTGTTATGATCTTTTATTTAGACTATTTGAATGATATGCTTATAGATGGTGGTGTTGGTGCAGTGGATAAGACACATGCCTTTGGTATGAGAGACCCGGGTTCGAATCCACTGTGAAACACCAATGTGTCCCTGAGCAAGACCCTTAACCTCTAGTTGCTCCAGAGGTGTGCGACTTCTGACATATATATATACAGCAATTGTAAGTTGCTTTGGAAAAAAGCGTCAGCTAAACGTAAATGTAGATAATACGCCTTGTGTTCAGTAAACAAAAAAAAAAAAATTTCTGATATTTTTTAGGTTAACATGACTATTTATGTTGTGATATTAAGTTATTTTAAGTTGGGTGGACTTTAGTCCCCGTTTGTTAAGTTTACTCAAAAAAGCGCTTGCGATAAGTTGCCTTATTTTTTTAAGTTGACGCAATTTTTTTTTTACAGTGTTCTGATGTTTTAGTTTGATTAAAAGTCTTGAGAATATGGGCTCCTTGTGTTGAATGCACCAAACCAATGGCTAAAACCTGGCTAAAACCAGCCTGTGCATTGAAGAGACATCATTTGTTCAGAAATCAATTCTCACTAGTTGCTTATTACTATCCATATTACTAACATGGCCATTTACTCATAAAGCACATATTAATGCCTTATTCTGCATGACCATGTTCTAGATCCCTTAATCCTAAACCCCATTCCTAAAATTAACAACTACCTTAACTAACTATTAATAAGCAGCAGATTGGGAGGCAAAAGATAATAGTTCATAATATTCTACCTTAAAATAAAGTAGGACCAAAATAGGTTGTCAACCACAAAGTATTAGCTAACAGGCTATTCACGGGGTTTTCGGATAAATGTATTCTGTAAAACAGTCAAAAACAGGAAAGATATGCAGTGGTCTTGGTCAATGGAAATTTAAAAAAAAAAAAAAAACATATAAAAAAACATGCCGTCATTCATACAGCTGCTCATAATATGTTGTTCACATCATTCAGTGACAGGAGAAAGCCAGCAGCTGAGATACAAGCCCAGTGACGACTAGCCCCGCTGTGCGCGCGCGTGATTGATGCTGATGCTGGGCGCGGACGCGCTCCTCTGATTGGCTGAGAGGAAGCAGCCCAGGACGCGCCGCGACGCGACGCTCTTCACGCGCTGTCCTGCAGACGCTCGCGAGGTGAAGCGGTGATGTCATGCGTGTGACTGTCGGACAGGACTGAGGACGCTCCGGGCATCTCTCAGGTAAACCGCCGCCGTTTCTGATCCACTATAGACGCGAAGGTGCAGTGATCGGTTCGGCTCGTTACTGTCCCCGGTGTCGCCGGGATCCGCAGCGGTTCCGATCCATTACGTCACACGTCAAAGGCTGATTCGGATCCCTTCTCTGTGCATGAATACAGTGATGTTGGTTAATTGCCGGTGATGCACGGAGTACTGTGAGGTGAAGCAGAACTTTCCGGTCGGTGTTCGGTCCAGTGCATGCTTCAGTCCCGAACCCGAGTCTGTGTTTGGTTGCTGAAAGCTGCTTTCCATCAGAACATGTTGATTTTCAAGCTCAGAAAAATCTGAATATTAGGCTATGAGAGAGGCTTTATTTTACAGTTTATGTGATCTTGAATTTCCGGACATGATTTGTTACTTTCCATCTCTCATACGTTCTTTCTAAACGTCAAATAAACATAACTGATTTTAAATTTGAACTATTATAATAATTTGATATAGTATTTTAAAATGCACAAGAGTGTTGAATGTTTAGTCTAAATTAGCCTGTTCCATTCAGTTTGCTTTGCACTTGTCATAAATTATATATATTTGATTGGTCACAATTTGTAATATAATTTGTAGTTAATTATGTGGAAAGTTAGTGGAAAATAGCATGCTTAATGTGTGACACCGCTAATCATTGTTTATGAATGATGAACAAGAGTGTGATGATGTGTTTCCAGATTTAGGAAAGGTTTTAGAATTATATATATATATATATATATATATATATATATATATATATATATATATATATATATCCTCGTATATTTCCATAAGTGTTAAAACACAGGCTTTTTATGAGCTTTTGCCTCAGTTAACAGCAGTATTTTATATTAATTAACAGGAGCTCATATCTAGTGCGTCTGGTCAGAATCTTCATCTTCTGTCTCTCCCTCTTCCTCTCTCTCTCTCTCTCTCTCTCTCTCTCTCTCTCTCTCTCGATGAGATCCCATCTATCTGCTGTGTGTGCCTCTAACGCCTCTCTATCTGCACTACATCACTGTCCCGGACCGTTTATTCCTAACAGTGTGGGGTAAAAGGCTCACATTGCTGCCTTTATGTTTGCACACAATCTTCTTTCACACAAATTGTGTTGCTGTATATTCTTTACCAATTATCATACACTTTGAGTCTCCTTTAGTCTGTTTTTGAGTCTCCTTTAGTCTTTAGTTCTGTTCTGTTAATAATCTGAACAACTCTTCCTTCATTATCTCAATCAATAACTGACATTTTAAGACTGCCACAGAATGCATTGATATTTTAAATTGTTCTCTGATGTCACCAGAGTGTGTATGTGAAGTGTTATCTCAAAATACCACACAGATAATTCTTTATAGCTTCTTGAAATTTGCACTTTTAGGAAAGGAGCCATAACACTCTGTTTATGTCTATGTCCCCTTTAAATGAAAATGAGCTGGTGTTCCCGCCTCTCGTCCAGCGTTGCCAAGTCCACAGTTTTTCCACAGAACTGGACTACTTTAACACTGTTGCTGCGGGCTGCTTTTCATGTCCGTGGGAGGGTTTTGTTGAAAACCTGACAATCCTGCTCCCTTCTCAGACGAGTGTGGTGCTTCAAGAGCTCAAGCTCACGAGCATACCACCGGTGTAACGGTAACCGTGATACTGACCTCACACATTGCTTACAAATGCAATTTTTTAAGTACCGCTTCCCTATTAACGATCATTATGGTAGCACGTGAAGGCAGCATTAGTGCAAACAGACAGAGACAATGGTATCTTTAGCAACATTAGCCTTACAAAGAGCCAAAATCTGATGCGTGATGCGTACTTTGTCTGGAGTCTGGACGTTTGCACACAAATCGTTGGTATCGATCCCTCTTTCGGAAGCAATCTCTGCACAACTCCAGCGTTGAACTGACCCTGGTGTGTGAGGCAGTCCGGTGTAAAATGTTAGCACAAAGTATAGGACTTTCCCTTTTTTTTCATTTTTTTTTTCAGGACGTTTCCTTTGAAAATGAAAGTTAACCACCGTGTCCTCAGTGGTCTATGGAGACTTCTATGTTGGTTGGGGCTTCCCAACACATGACACTTTTAATGGCTCTTTGGTGCTACAGCAAGAGAACAGTAATGACGGACCGCTGCTCCTCACTCATGCTAATAGGGCAGAGAGCTTCACAAATGGGCGGGGCTTTCACTGATGTCGTCATAGTCTGGAAATGCTTGGGTACAGAGACTGTTTATGATTTTTGGGAATTATAAAGCAATGAGTGGGTGTACTTGTACCATCATAGGCTGGTTGTTTTCACACACTGCGGCCACACAACTGTGTTTTTTGCATTCTATGGCACCTTTAAATGTTGTTCATTTCCTAATGCTGTGATGTGTCTAAATGTCCAAATGCAGTGTGTGAATAATGGATCTAAATGTACTCAAACATACTGAGTTGGAGTCAGATCTTTAGCCTACAGACACACAGCTCTCCTCACGCTGTGTTACACGTTTGGCCAGGCTTATACAGAGTCTCTTGCATCTCACCCATATTCTCCTTGTGCACTGCTGGGCTGTTGCCAAGTCTGATTTTACAGTTCTTCTTTACAGTACAGAGATCTGATTGCATGCTGATCTGGTGGAGGAATAAAACCGTCCTGGAGCAAGAGGAACTGCTCTTCACAAGTGACATTCAGATTAGACAGTTCTTGGATGTTGGACAAAGTTGTATTGGAAGAAACATTTGGTTCATGCAACTTTCAATGCATTGATGATAAATACTTTCAAAAATTATTATTATTATTATTCAAGCATACTTTATCTCACAGATATATGCATGAAAAGGTAATAATAACATGGCATAATGCTATACAGCAGTTATCTGAAGCATTTTCATGTGCAAACTTCATACCAATACACAGAAAAAAAATATCCAAAATATGTTTCATGTGGCGACATGAAATTAAGTTAAAGTCAAATGTATGATTTAATATGACTGAATCTGGCAGACTAAATCAGAAAGACCAATAAAAATAATTGTAAGCTTCTTTATACTGTTACAAATGGTTTTTACAGTGTATGTACTGTAAAATTCACTGAAGCTTTTACTGTTTCTGGGTTTACTGTGATCTGAGGCATAGTGTGAATCATCAGTTTAACACTGAAAGAGAACGAGGTAAGAAGCAGATGCAAATCTTGAAGGAATAATTCGCCTAAAGAACACTGTCAGTGATTACTTATCCAAACCCGTAAGATCCTTGTTCATCTCGGGAACACAAATTAAGATATTTCTGATGAAATCTGAGAGCTTTCTGACCCTCCCATAGACAGCTACACAACTCAAACGTTCCCAGTCCAGAAAGATAATAAAGACTATTTTAATGTTCTTACTACCTTTTTGAGCCTTGAGCCTTTCAGTTCCCTTGAGGTGAGAAATTACTGACAGCAGTTTTATTTTGGGTGAAACTTCCTTTTGATATCAGTCAACTGTTTTATGAGAAATGTTAAATGAGCGAAAGCTATATCCAGTGATGCAAACAACACAGGCATATATATATATGAGAGAGAGAGAGAGAGAGAGAGACCCAGACGAGCCTCTTCCCTTGATGAGCTGCTTAATTATAGATATTGAGTTAATTTGCTATCTGCATGTATAATGCGCAGCTCGGGTGACCTGCCTTCTAATTGGAGCTGTTTCTGCTCTTGATTGCTCTCTGGTGAATCTGTGCATGTGGCACTGGCTTGGCTCCAGGGATGTTTAGCTTTCATCTCAGAGATGTTTACAGTCACACATCAGACGGACGCCTTTCTGTCTAACAACAAAATGACGTGTGCATGAATAGCCGTCGATGCATTAGCCATTCTGTGTGCATGTTAGTGGGGTTTATTCATTCACACATCACTTCTCCTAGTGTGCTATCGTCTTCAGTGTATGAGTGAATCACTGATTCCTCAAATCATGTGTGTTGCTGAGCAGAGATGACCTGCTGTTAACTGATCACATGCATTCTTTTACATTTTTAATCAACCTATGTATATTTGATGCATATTTTGCTTTGCATATTACAGAGCGGCAGGAAATGATTTTAATCTTAATAATTCAGCTTGACCCAGTGCGTATCTGCTCATCTGTTGAGTTTTCAGGACCAGCAGCACTCAGATTTCCTTCTGTTCGAGCCGGATCAGTTTTTCGCTCTGCTCTAGATGCTTGTGAATCTAGAATAATTACCTCTGTGATTGTTGTTGGAGTAAATTGATTTCCAATTTTCCAATTAATGACGATGCCTGCAGATAAAGCTCTTTTCCTTTATTCACTGTTTCTCCTGTACAGGGTCACTGATAACATGCTTTCACAAATAAAAACAGCTGCTCTCTGATAAGACCTGTTGGAAACCTGTCAGTCTGTACAAATGACCTTCATTGCTGAATCAAATATGGTCTGCTTGATTAAAGAAAATGAATAAACCAAGTTCATTTTGATGTTACCACAGTTTTAGGCATTTTATGTCGATTTCCTCATTTTAAGCATTTCAAATTTCACACCACATTTGCTTGGTATACTGTATGTCATTTTACTATATTACATATTTATTTAAAATAATTATTGTTACTTATTTACTTGATTTCTTATGTCATTATCTTTTAAGTACTAAGGCCTTCTAGGGCAGGTTTTACTTTTATAAAACCAATACTATTAACAAAAAATATCAAGGACCCAGTTTTTTGTGAACCGAACTGATTGGTGTCTTTCACGTAGTGGTGATGTGCAAGCTAAGGTTTTAAGGAATAGTTTACACAAAAATGGACATTTGCTGGCCATCTGAGATCAGGATGAGTTTGTTTCTTCATCAGGTTTGTAGAAATTGGTGCTCTGTAGTGAATGGGTGCCGTCAGAACGAGAATCCAAACAGCTGATAAAAACATCACAATAATCCACAGCACTCCAGTCCATCAGTGAACATCTGGAGAAGACCAAAGATGAAACACATCCAGCATTAAGATGATTTTATGAATTATAGTATTTTAGTTAAAAGCATCTCAATGCTGGATTTGTATCTCATCCTGATTTTGAACGGCCAGTGGCTGAGCACATTTACAGCTAATTTCCATTTTTGGGTGAACTATTCGTGTTATAGTTGGTTTCTGTGGGTGTTGTTCAGTGCTCCTCGTCTTATAGCAGGCTTGTGTTATAGTTGTTGTGTTAAAGGAGTGTTTGTTGCTCCATCTCTTGAGGTTGATGTTCAGACAGATGAGCATGTCACGACAGTGTGCTCCTGATATTACCTGACCTCTGCATCACACCACAAACCCTCTGAAACTTCAGGAGCTCAGCCCATGACGGCTGTATTTTTCATCTGATGCATATTGAACACATTTAGAAGTGGTCACAGTAGGAATTAAATTAGTAGATAAAAATAGCTGACACTATAAATCTTTTGCAATGAACGCACAGACTACATGTTAACTAGCATGAGATGTTTGAGAATCACTGCAGTGCTTATTTCTTGTTTCTGATCTGTTCCACATGTAAAGGGTGAGTTTATCTGTACATGACAATTCTGTCATCATTCACTCACCTTTATGTGCTTTAAACCTGAAAGATCTGAAAGCAGATGTTCAGCAGGATGTTCATGCTGCTCTTCTTCATACAATGTGATCAGATATTTAATAAGATAAATGCAATCAATAAAAAAGCTAAATAAGCATTTTCATACATTCAGAAGAAAGATAGAAAGTCATATGGGTTTGAAACAACATGAAGGTGTGTAAATGATCTGTAAATGACATCTAAGGGCTGATTTAGATTAGGACAAGACTCCGGTAAAAAAAAAAAATCCCATCAGGAATCACCTCATACAGTGCAAATACTGCCATTTTATTACTTTTAGTCATAAGGGCATAACTGGGCTAATGATTATTGATGCTTTTGTTTTCCAGGCGGAAAGACGCGTCTCATCGCCACCAGAAGCTAAAGCTGGAAAGGTGAAGAAAAACATACATTTAAACTTACATACAGTACACATGACATTATTATTACTAAATTCCAGTATATAACTGCATATTATCGAGGGAAAGCTCACCCTGGAAGACTGTTTGTACCCTGCACTCATGAACATTGTACATGTTCTCATCAAACTGAAGTCATTTCACATCCTGGTACTGAACTTATTTGGAAGTCAACACACTGTGGTTTTCCCTCTAGATCTGAGGCTTTTCCTAAATGATCAAGCGCACCGTGTTCAGTTCTTGTGTGGCATGCTGTCTGTTGTCATAGAAACGGCCATCAGCAGAGACGGAGGCCGTCCACAGCATCACACACAGAAGAGAACAAGCCAGAACTTTAAACATGCCTGTGTCTTAATGATGTGATGCTGAGAAGTGCACATGACTATCGTGAGACTTGACATCTCACTGGTGTCATTATTACCATGTACAGTATATTTGCGTTAATGCATCTGTTCTATTAATGTGAGTTTTGCATAGGCAAAACATGTCAACCTCTAGCTCTTCAGACTGTTATTTGCGTGTTAAAGGGGTCATATGATGCTTTTTAAAGATCATTATTTTGTGTATTTGGTGTAAAAGAATATGTGGACATGCATAATGTTCAAAAAAACACATTATTTTTCAAATACTGTAGATTATTGTAGGTCCTCTATGCCCTGCCTCTCTCAAATGCATCGTTTTCTACAAAGCCCCTCCTTCTGACAAGCACAGTCTGCTCTGATTGGCCAACTGACCCAGTGCATTGTGATTGGTCGATCACCGCAAGCACTCGTCAGAAATGTAATGCCCCTTTCCATAATCGCGAGCTTCATCTTTCAAAATAAATGTTAAGACATTTAATAATGTCCTTAGTTTTACCATCCGTTCAAGCTGAAAGAGGAACAGACTAGGTACACGTGCTATGCGCAAAACTTTGCATTTGAATATTCAACAGCAAATGCTTAAACTAATAACAAAGCATGCATACTGTAGCTGATTCAGAAGCACCTGATTGTCGTAGCAAAGTCAGAATGACCTCCTCTTCTAGGTTCACGAAACGCTCGTCCATAAAATGTGTTGCTGTTCTGTTGTAAGTAATCTAAAAGATTCCTATGCATCTACTTTCAGAATAACAAATAAAGTGCTTTTGCTGTCATGAACCAGGTTCCTCCTTTCTCTGTCCCCCTCTAGTGGTCATCCTACACACTCTTTCTCTACACCATCACTTTAACTTCATTAGTTCCAGCTGTTCCCACTTACACTTATCTCACCCAATAATCTCACCTGTTTCCCCTTTTCCCTGACTCTTCCTGCTATTTCTACCTCCGCTTCCTCTGCCCCTTTTGTCAGTTTATTCCTAGCTATCAATGCCGAAGACGCATCTCCTACCTGCTGAGTCAAGTCCTGTCTTGTCTTTTCCTGTGCGGTTTGTCTGCAAGCCTTTCTCCTTCATGCTCCTTACTCTGCTCTACTAACTCAGACGCTGTGATCCTGAACGGACGCGGTATCCAGCCTATGGTACTCACTCTCTCTGCGGGCTTCACCTCTCACCGTATTCTCTATTGGGATCTTCCACTCCACATGGCGCGGCTGCTTTTTGTTATTGCTCAGGGTTTACAAGCGAAGAATTCTGTTTTGACTGATACCTCTGATTCCAGAGTGGATTTATGTTTCTCGTATATCTATGACTGTTTCTCATTTTCATTAAAAAGAATCTCTCCTTTTGGTCCTTTATCTCCACCCTAACATGTTATTTCTCCTAGATACACACACATCTCCCTGACACGACTGCTTCAACACTAATTGTGTTACTGAACCCAGCCTTCTTTCTTTGTGTGAACATTTTCCGGCATTACGCAAATATTTCCACACAGTGATGTAGACATGTGGGGGCGTGTTTAAACAAGGTGTTTTAGGGGGCGTTACAGAGTCTTAACTTCGATAAAGAATATCTCTTTGGATTTGAAACTTTAGTCTTTGCAACTTTACAGATCGTCTTAATGCACCAAGAGCTTGTAACACTCCAAAGAGAAAAGAAAACTTTAAATCGCATTATATGACTTCTTTAAAACCTCAATGATGTTTTAACTCCAATGCAGTTTGTGTTTGTTGGCTTTCAGTCGTTAATAGAGTTTAGTGACAGGCCACTCGTTACTCTAGTGTGAATGTGAATGCAGCTCGTATCGTAGGGTGAAGAATATGAGAGCTAAACAAACACATTGGTCTCAACGCTGTGATTAACTATCTGAAAATAACTAAATTAATTCTCTAAATTACAAGCAAATATCTCTCATTGAAGCATCTACATCACTCTCTTAAGCTTGCTATATCGGGACATTTTTTATAAATGTATTTTTAATTGTTATTCTAAAAGATAAATTATAACCGCTTTAAATGTGTTTCTTTATTCACTTTATTCACTTTTTTATTTTTCAGTGGTTACCACCAAATCTTTGGTCATCAATATTCTTCAAATTATCTTATTTTATGTTCAACAGAAGAAAGAAATTCATGTAGATTTGGAACAAATAGTGGGGGAGTAAATGATGACAGAATTTTCTTTTTTTGGGGATCAAATAACTCTTTAATTGACAATTAATTAAATTGTTGTATTAGTAGAAGTCCAAGACTTATCCAACAAGTGTCACTGTCATTACACACAATACCAAATATCTGCTTGAAGGCCATGATCTTTATTCAACGATGCGTGATAATGTTTTTGAACACAAAAACAGCTTTGAAGAAGCTTAATTTGTGAAAATGTTGAGTTGATGAAAGTCTCTGACGTGAACTGAAAAATCATTGAATTGAGTTTGTGAGCAGTTTGAAATCTCATTCAAATTACAAATTACACCGACATATCTAAACCTTTAAAACTTCACTTTGTGCTCTTCATATCCCAGAATCCACAGAGCTTGGCTTGTCCTGGAGTGTGAGCGAGCACAGTGGACAGAAGCTTTCAAACAGACGACCCTTCAGGACGAGATGGATCCACTCGAGCACCATGCCGCTGAGGTAGGAGCGTCTCTGTTACACTCCTGCGGATCACTCTTAGATCTGTGCTGGCCTTATGCCCAGCTCTCTAATTACTGCTTAATTAGGTGAAGATTGTTGATTGATTAATAAAGATGAGATTTTCTTGTTGAGTTTGGCTCTTGTGTGTGAAGTGAAGTGGTCACAGACAACAGAGGCCTACCGCAAATCTCTGTGCAAATGCTGCTTTTCATGGTTTATATGATGAATTTCTTTGGCTCATGAAATCGAGTCGAGTCCTGCTCTATCAGTGGTATTATAACATTATTTTAGCACAACAAACCATTGAAATGGTCGGTTTTGGTCTGTTATCAGTCATTAACAAATTCTTATTTACTGGCACCTTCCCTAACCACCTTAAACATGCTGTGACATTGTATCTTAAAACCTGACCTTGAGTCTACCTCTCTGTCTAATCACCTTTTATCCTTGAAAAAGCTTTAATGATTTTAAGTTAAAATCGTATTTGACTGAGAATTCTCTCCATAAAAATTTTCAGTCTGATTTCAATGCCTTGCACAGTACTGAATCTGCTCTTTTAGGAGTCTCAAATGATATCTTTACAAAAAACTACTTTAAAAGGCTTTAGTCTAATTAGATATAAGTGCTTTGTTTGATTTGTTCAGCGATGAGGTTCAATTGACACATTCACAGATATCAGTGGGTCTTTATGGTAGTAATTACTATTAGTTGTGTTCTTATTTGACTAACAGGTGAATAATATTAATTGTGGAGTCCCGCAGGGCTCAGTCCTCGGACCGTTGTTGTTTTCCCTGAATATGCTCCCTCTGGTGTCCATGCTTAATAATTAGGGAGTATCTTTTCACTTATACACTGTTGATGACATACACACTACTTCAGTGTTCCTTGACCAAGAAAAAAGTGTTTTATTTCTCATTAATTAATTAATTAATTTGTATTTCTAGTAGTTTTATTTGTTTTTCTCATTTTATTCATTTATTTATTAATTGTTGATTTGATCAACCTTGCTAGTTTTAAAATTTGTTTAATAAATAAATTTTGTATTCGGGAAGTACAGAAGTAGTTATGCACACAAGAGCTTTATAAGGGTAAAAACTTGAAACATTTCTTGAGATAAACACATTTATATTAGTTAAGCGTGGTGTGAGTGGAATAATTGAGTCTGGACAGCTAAATGAATGAAGTGAAAATTATTCTTCTCAGTGCCAGGCCACATCACCACCTCTGGCCTGCCATGCATTCATTTACAATAATTCACAGGTTGTCACCTTACTCATTTCAGGGGAATTATGCAGCATATTACTGCAAAACTAGCTGATATGTATTGATTTCTTATTTTCAGTTTGCCTTTCAAGGTCTTGGCATGCTTTTGCAGTGCAGTGCTTTTAAACATAGATAACTCTAGTTTGAGAGCAGATGTGAGACAGTAACAACAGCAGATAGGATTCAGTGCACATATTGAACGTGTCTTTGGCCTGACACACTCATTTCAGGTTTGGAGTCTCTACCTGTGATTTCAACAATGTAAAAAATGTGGACAAAAAAAGAAAACACTCATAAAAATATAAAAGCAGATAAACTCCCATATGGAAATGTAATATACACTCAACTAAAGGATTATTAGGAACACCATTCTAATACTGTGTTCGACCCTCTTTCATCTTCAGAACTGCCTTAATTCTACATGGCATTGATTCAACAAGGTGCTGAAAGAATTCTTTAGAAATGTTGGCCCATATTGATAGGATCGCATCTTGCAGTTGATGGAGATTTGTGGGATGCACATCCAGGACACGAAGCTCCCGTTCCACCACATCCCAAAGATGCTCTATTGGGTTGAGATCTGGTGACTGTGGGGGCCATTTTAGTACAGTGAACTCATTGTCATGTTCAAGAAACCAATTTGAAATGATTCGAGCTTTGTGACGTGGTGCATTATCCTGCTGGAAGTAGCCATCAGAAGATGGGCACATGGTGGTCATAACGGGATGGACATGGTAAGAAACAATGCTCAGGTAGGCCGTGGCATTTAAACAATGCCCAATTGGCACTAAGGGGCCTAAAGTATGCCAAGAAAACATACGCCACACCATTACACCAGCACCAGCAGCCTGCACAGTGGTAACAAGGCATGATGGATCCATGTTCTCATTCTGTTTACGCCAAATTCTGACTCTACCATCTGAATGTCTTAACAGAAATCCAGACTCATCAGACAAGGCAACATTTTCCCAGTCTTCAATTGTCCAATTTTGGTGAAATCGTGCAAATTGTAGCCTCTTTTTCCTATTTGTAGTGGAGATGATTGGTACCCGGTGGGGTCTTCTGCTGTTGTAGCCCATCCGTCTCGAGGTTGTGTGTGTTGTGGCTTCACAAATGCTTTGCTGCATACCTCGGTTGTAACGAGTGGTTACTTCAGTCAAAGTTGCTCTTCTATCAGCTTGAATCAGTCATCCCATTCTCCTCTAGCATCCACAAGGCTTTTTTGCCCACAGGACTGCCGCATACTGAATGTTTTTCCCTTTTCACACCATTGTTTGTAAACCCTAGAAATGGTTGTGCTTGAAAATCCCAGTAACTGAGCAGATTGTGAAATACTCAGATCGGCCCGTCTGGCACCAACTGCATGCCATGCTCAAAATTGCTTAAATCATCTTTCTTTCCCATTCTGAGATTCAGTTTGGAGTTCAGGAGGTTGTCTTGACCAGGACCACACTCCTAAATGCATTGAAGCAACTGCCATATGATTGGTTGATTAGATAATTGCATTAATGAGAAATTGAACAGGTGTTCCTAATAATCCTTTAGGTGAGTGTATGACATATATTGCCGTATATCAATATTCAATATTTTTATTTGTCACATACACAATTATATAGAGCATATATAACCAGAAGTGAAATGTGAGTCAGGTCCGCTCCATGGACAGTGCAATTATTAAATAATACGACACAGAGGAAAATATACATAAATATAGATATGAAATAATTAAATAAAAGTAAACAATAGAAATAAAAGAATAAAATCTCAAATAAAATGTATACTGTAGAACTAAATATAGAATAGAAAATAAAATGTCCATGAAAGTATACTGTAGTCTTAAATACACAGGAATGTACAAGAGGGGAATGTGCAAATAGGTTGTGACACTGTCAATTTGTCAATATGAGGTAGAGAATGGTGAAAATCTTACTGATTAAGTGATTATTAAGTGCAGACAAGTATTGTTCTTAAGAGGCTGGTTTTGAGTTTAGGAGCTTGATGGCCTGGGGGAACAGTGCCATTTTTGTCATCAGACTACGGAAGCGCTTACCAGATGGCAGCAAAGTGAAAAGATGGTTACTAGGGTGGTTGGAGTCCTTGATGATTTTAACGGCCCTGCTTTTCCAGCGTTTGAGGTAGATGTCCTGCAGAGAGGGGAGAGCAGACTCAGCTAAGCGCACAACTCTCTGCAGGGCTTTGCAGTCGTGACTTGAGCTGTTCCCACACCACACTTTTTATGGTCCCTGAATATAAATTTTTCAAGATTGCTGGTGAAACCCTGAATTTTCTCAGGTAACGCAGATGGTACAGTCTTTGTCTGGCTTTATTAACCTGTGTTTGAATGTGAGTAGTCCAAGTCAGGTCCTCCGAGATGTTTACACCAAGGTACTTGAAGCTGCTCACCCTCTCCACAGGGGTCCCGCTGATCATAAGAGGAGTATAGGGCTGCTGCTGTCTCTTCCTGAAGTCCACAATCAGTTCTTTAGTTTTGCTCACATTCAGAGAGAAACAGTTGTCGTTCATCAGAGTAAGTTGTTATTATTATACTAGTCATAGACTGGGACATATTATATAACCTATTAACAGCGGTTTTCTGTGTTCATATACTTAAGTAAAGGGCGATTATTTTAATAAGTACCGCGTTTTCTTTACTCGTCTTATTTTTGTATTTGCAATCAATACGGCCTGTGCGTAGTAACACTTCATTTCTTTATTTGTTCAAATCTATGAACAGTTTCACGATTAAAATGGATCTTGAAAAACTGAGCGACCACATTGCTACATTAAACTCTGTAAAATGTTAAGTTGGTGCCATGCACTTAATGCCTCATCTACGGTCATTCTTCAATAAGGTTCATTAGTTAACATTAGTTAATTACATTAGTTAACATATATAAATAACATAAATAATAATGGACAATATTTCCACAGCATTTATTCATCTTAGTTCATGTTAATTTCAGCATTTACTAATGCATTGTTAAAATCACAAGTTGTGTTTGTAAACATTAATGTACTATGAACATTGAATAACTCGGTTTTTATTAACATGAACAAAGATTAATAAATTGTGTAATAAATGTATCATTCATTGTTCATTCATGTTCGTTAATACATTAATGTTAACAAATGGCATCTTATTGTAAAGTGTTACCATTAATATTTATTCATCATACTGTTGAACTTGACAGTATTTTCTCTCTTGTTATTTCATAAGAGCTTTAAAGAAGATAGAGAAAGCCAGAGTCTTGTGCCCTGCGTTTATCAGAATCAATATTATGCTCGTTGGGTGAAAAAGAAAAACTCAATAAACAAAGTAAAAAATAATTTGACTGATATCTTCCCCAGCCCAAGGTTTCTATATATATCACGATATATCGACATTGTGAATTCTTATGGCCACAATAACCGTGATATGAAAAATCTAATATCGTGACAGCCCTAGTTGGAAATGAGGCCCAGAACCACAGTATCATCAGAAAATTTTATAATAGATGTGGAGCTGTGGGGAGACACGCAGTTATGTGTGTAGAGAGAGTAGAGCAGGGGACTCAGGACACAGCCCTGTGGGGCTCCTACATTCAGGGTGATGGAGTTGGAGGTGTACTTGCCTAGTTTCACCACTTGAGGTCTGCCAGTGAGGAAGTCAAAGTATATTGACTTTTTTTTTTCATATAATATCAACATGTATTGACGGGTACAAAAATGAATAACACATGCCTAAACATACATATTTGTATAGGCTAGATATATCTGTTAATGTATCAACAATACTAATAGGTTAGGGTATGTATGTTTTTACTTCATATAATCATGTTGCAACATTTCATTGATAAAAAACTATCTTTAAAAAGTCGTCACATTTATTTACATAGCATTTAATACAATACAGAAGCAGCTTTGAATTAATAAACAGGAAAACAACATAGCTAATGTAGTAGAATTCAGCAATCATGAAACAAGTTCAGTTTCAGTAATAAGCAGCTCTGCAGCTGTCATCAGTGTCATTATTTAACTCAGTTGAGTTCAGTGCTGATGTATTTCAGTTCAGTGACAGCGCCCGTGTTGCAATTAAAGTTCATCAATAATGAAACAAGTTTGATTCAACTATAAAGCTACTGTACATACTGAACATAATAGTTTTTAAATTATGTCAGAAATATATTACTATTTACATGGAGGGTCTTATCATTTTCATTTTCAGGTTTCACATTACAGCTAACTGGCGAATCCCACTCATGCGCACTTAAATAAATCAGTGGAGGATGTAATGTACAAGTAGATAAGCAATAAAGAAAATCCTTTCTTGCTTTCAATACAGGTTCACTAATGGAAGAAAGTGTTGGAAGGCCTTGAACAAACACACCCTCCATAAGTCTATTGATGAGCTGTAATGGTAATGGCTCGTGTCTCCTGCTTCAGTTCAGTTTACAACGACACGCTTCTGCTGGAGGAGAACTGATGCTCGTAAAGAAGGGGAAACACACCTGTGAAGGTTAAGTCTAAGAAAAATATATAAATGCTCAGGAATAACTCACAACCTAAAACTCTAACATAACATAAAAGTACTTTCCAAAACGGTGCACACATGAAATAACCGTAACATGATTGAAACACATTCAGTGTCGCTTTTCTAACCTCAGAGGTCTTGTATGCAACAGTTCTTTGGTGTAGTCCAATGTCAGATGCTATGCTATTCTGCAGCATCTCAAAGACGAATGATGTGTGTGTGTGTGTGTGTTCAGGGCTGAGCGTGTAAATGATGTGTGTGAAAGGTCAGCACACTGCATGTGGTCATGGTCATGGCTCAACCGTCACGTCACTCAGTCTCAAGGTTTGTCCTACTGAATTCTAGGTTCTTATGTGGAGCAAAAGCTGCATCTGTTTGTTGAGCAGATGGTGTCAGTCTCTCAATCAACTCAAATGAATGTTTCCGCTTCATTTCTTTATTTGACGTTTGATCATGTATTGTTATGATGAAGATAACTGTTGAAAACTGGAAATAATAGGGAAATATTAAAACTGTCCAGTGTGCTCAGGTTTCCAGTTTACTCTTTGTTATATTACAGATAGTCTGTATGTACATGGATTTAAAGTCTTTGCTTTCAAAACTCTTGCAATAAACAATCGTAAGTAGATAATTTTATTAAGACACATTAAGAAAAGCATTAACATAATCCTATGAATGCAATTAAATATACAAAATGTATTCATCAATCATAACGTAATCTAAATAAATCAAATCTCACCGTGACTCTGATCAGATCGGATCGAATCTTTCTAAATTTGCGAAAATTGTCCCTAAATCAAATCTATTAAAACTATTAATTAAATCAATTTCACTTTCTACTAGAAGATTCACAAAGTTATGGCTCAATAAATCAGTCTTTTCTTTACTGCCCCCACTGGATAAACTGCACATTGCATCAGTTTTGAAAATTGTTGTAGAGCAACAAGATTTCACATTTTGTGAGGGCTTCTCTGTGATCTTCTGGTCTGTAGATGTGGTTTAGGTTCCTCTTTCAATGTGCATCTTTATGCGCACCTCTTTCATACCAAACATAAATGAATGCAAAAAATATCAGCTGCCTGTATGTGTGCATGTGTAGTTCAGATCCGCTGCTGGAGGATGAAGGCCCATTCGTCTTTGTGACCTGTGAAATCGCAGCGTAAGCACTCCACACGATTGTTTCATAATCTCTCACACTGACTTGAGTGTTGCAAAAAAGAAAAAAAAAAAAAAAACATGACAGCTTCCTCGTTGCCCCGAGTGCTTTTTTCCCCATCCGTCATTGGGTGGCTTCTAATTAGAAGCTAACGGCTGGTAGGATTTGCAGGTAGTGTGTGAGGGAGCGGATCGTAAATAACAGTCCTGACTCCTGCATTGATCGGCTCCATCACATTTAACACTGCTGGCTTTAACCTATTAGCTTAGCATTTACTAGTATCCTAATGGTGTGAAACGGGTGTATTTCTTCACACATTTGCTCCGCTGGAGTCCTGAAAGCCTGGGGTCCATTAGTGCTGTGTCTGTACCTCTGAATTAGCCATTGATTTTTGGTTGAAGAGTTTGATGGCAGAGATCTATCGCGGATGTCTGTGGCTGACAATGTGACTCATATTGGGGATATACAGCGAGTGTGTGTCACGAGAGAGCTGTCCGATCATTCACTGTGTGTTGGCGTAATAAATGAGAGGTTTGCAATAAACAATCTTAAGTATATTTTTTTCTTAAGACACATTAGGTTTATTAAGAACAGGAAGCGAGGCTGAACAAAAACCAAATCACTAGTAACATAAACACAAAAGGTGTAGCATGCATGAACAAAACAAAAGAAACACAAGGACTATGTACAAACACAAGAGTAAATGACTAATAGGATAACAACGAACACCTGAGGTGGTAAGCAACAAAAAGACTACAAACGACTACAAAACAAGCACAGGAAACTGGAAACTTATCACATAAAAGTCCCAACACAAAACAAAGTCACAAGAACAGATGCTGCATAACACGCATGAAAGTAAATCAATAATAGAAGTTACATTTTTTTAATGAACTGGCCCTTTAAACTTGAGTCTTTTGAAATGGTTTGAACAGGTGGACTGAAACACAGCATTCACATGAACAGAACGTCTCACTGTAATGCAGTGTGACCAAAAGCTGATTACCGGACAGCTACTGTCATGCTACAGAAAATATAGTTAATGTTAAGCCTCTATTCTTAGTTCCTCTAGACTGTGACCTCTTGTATTCTGGTGAATATTGTTGTATGTTGAGGACGAATCTTATCCTGCATCCACACTCATATCCCAGCCTCATATATCACTGCTGGTGTGCAGAAGAAGAAAATTGGATGCCGCGTTCAGTTTGAATGCATGTGTCTGTGTGAGTGTGGGTGTATTGGAGAGTTTTATTATTGTCATGGATCCTGTGAGATTGAAGCTTTGGTCGCACCTGGACTATGTGTTCCTCATTACACACTCTCTCATAAATCTGATGGAGCTACAGCACAAAACGCCACAGTCATTTAACAGGGTCATTTCAGGCTGGAGCGCATGTGCACACACACACACACAAGTGTTGTGAGCGATGTTACTTTGGAGTAGTGATGAGTATATCCATCAATTCCACATTGTTTTAAAGTTATTTGTAGTATTTATTATTTTGCGCATGATGGGATATGTTGACTGGTTGGTTAATCTATTCAGCTCACCAAATAAAAGTTGATGCAAAAATACCAAAGCCATCATGTCCTGTCCACTGGTCTGTCATATCTAAGATGCTAGAACATCAGTTATTTGTTAACATTCAAAAAGCAACAGCATACCAATGTTTATTAATGGCACCACTATAAAAGTCTATAAATATTGTCATTATGTACTCACCCCCATTAGTCTAGATGGAAATGGGGTCCACGCGCACCCCCCGGCTTTTTTTATGCCACCTGATTTTTAAAAATCCTTAAAGTGTCTATTTTCAGAATCTGCCAGGTGCCAAGCTGAAATAATGTCCCAAAGGGTTCTTTTTTAACCCTTTGCTGCACCCGACCGGAACCCGAAAAATCAAAAAGTGATATAGAAAGTGGCTTAACATTAGAAGTAAACAACACACAGAGACAAAAGAACACATTTTCCCATACAATTCTGACCCCAGGAATTTAATGGAATGGTTAATTTCGACATTTGACAACATATTGACCTTATTTCTGGACAAAAATAGAAAAAAATGGCCAAATATGTCTAGAGGATCAACTTTTTTCGTTTTCTCAAGCGCATAAGGTGATTTTTTTTTCCCACAACATATTATTTCTTTATCATTCAAGTGTCTATTATAAGATTAAATTGGGTACCAAGCTGAAATAATATCCAAAATGCTTGATTTTTAACCCTTTGCACCAAACCCGAAAAATCGAAATATGATTTAAAGTGGCATAACTTTTGATGTAAACAGCTCACAGAGACAAATGGCCACATTTTTCAATACAATTCTGACCCCAGAAATTGTTATTTGTCATGTTTTAACATATTGATCATCTGTGGTCAAAAAGAGCAAAAAAAGTTCATTTGACAGTGTTTTTATTATACTTAACAGCCTGAAATAGGGTTTATTTGAACCTTTTACTTCACCTATCCTGAACCTGAAGATATTTAAAATAGTTTTACTTTTGAAGTTAACAAAACAAAGCAAATTAGCTTAAATAAATAAATAAAATAAATAAATAAATAAATAAAAAACTACAGAAAAAAATCCAAAAAGGTCCAAAAAGTTGACTGAGCATAAACTGCAAGTTTTAGATTTTTGGGGCTTTGTAGCTGGTGGCCGTCGGTTAATACCTGCAGATCACCATCTCCCACTGCTCTCTCTTTTGGAAGAATTTCAGTAAGTATTTGAAACTATAATTAAGATATACCTTTGTAGTCATAACTTAAAGTGATTTTTCAACAGTTTTTACTATAATCACAGGCTTTCGGAAATCAAATCTGTATTCTTGACTAGCAGTGTTGGTAGCTTAGTTGGTATCTACTAGCTAAAGTTTTTTTTTTTTTTTTCAGGCTCAATACTTCATACATACTTACCAAGGGGAAAATTAAACATTGTAACACAGCTGAAGTGCCTCCAAAGAGGATTCGCTCCCTAACACGTATTTTACATGTCTCAACTCTTTCTGAGTATGGTAATTTTACAACACTCAACACATGAATGTCTCAACAGAAATCATCAGAGACTCATCAGAACAGGTAACATTTTCCCAGTCTTCAACTGTCCAATTTTGGTGAGCTTGTGCAAATTGTAGCCTCTTTTTCCTGTTTGTAGTGGAGATGAGTGGTACCCGGTGGGGTCTTCTGCTGTTGTAGCCCATCCGCCTCAAGGTTGTGTGTGTTGTGGCTTCACAAATGCTTTGCTGCATTCCTCGGTTGTATCGAGTGGTTATTTCAGTCAAAGTTGCTCTTCTATCAGCTTGAATCAGTCGGCCCATTTGGGCCAGGTGTACCTACTAATCCTTTAGGTGAGTGTAGATTGATTACAAGTGTCAAAGGCTTCTATATCTGGTGAATCATTATCATTGAAAAGGGACCATGTCAAATCACTGTCAGTTCAATCTGAAGGAGCTCCAAGAAGATGTTCCTTCTTGTTTCCCAATCAGTGCATTTTCTGTGACAAAGCAAAATCCAAGTTCAAGGGCAAGACTGAAGAGCTTACAAAGTTTCAGAGTTGGAAACCAGACTGGAAACTTATTGAACCTAGGGCACAGGATTTAAAGAAAGAGGCTCTTTATCGCAAGGTGCAGGGCAAGGACATATTTGTAATGGAAGCTAAGTATCATCCATCATGCAGAAACAACTTCAACACAGAGTACCAAACCCATGAGCGTGGAAGTGAGAGAGTAGAAAAGGCAGCAGACAACACTGACAGCCTGCAGGCCCAGAAGATAGCAGCACATAACAAGTCATATTGTGTGGTCAAGGATTACATTCTTAGGAATGTGATTTAATGTAAAGAGGTTGTCCAGCTAAGATCCATATGCAACTTGTATATGAAGACATTGGAAAATCAAGGCTTTCCTAATCCTGAATACCGCAGTGAGAAATTGGCAAGACAGTTACAGGGAGACAAAGACATCTCTCATGAACTCACATTCTCCAAGGTGCAACAACATGAGTGTATTAAGTTGAACCTCATATACAGCTCAGCATTACTGTAGATGAAGCAGTTGGATGTGCATACAAACTTGGAACAGCTGACCAACTTCAAGAAGCAGCACTCACCCTCCATTCCCACATTATAAAGGCATTCAAAGAGTCAAAGGAGCTACCATGGCCCCCGACAGCACAGGAGCTAGATGTAAGTAAAAGGTTCAAATAAACCCTATTTCAGGCTGTTAAGTATAATAAAAACACTGTCAAATGAACTTTTTTTGCTCTTTTTGACCACAGATGATCAATATGTTAAAACATGACAAATAACAATTTCTGGGGTCAGAATTGTATTGAAAAATGTGTCCATTTGTCTCTGTGAGTTGTTTACATCAAAAGTTATGCCACTTTAAATCATATTTCGATTTTTCGGGTTTGGTGCAAAGGGTTAAAAATCAAGCATTTTGGATATTATTTCAGCTTGGTACCCAATTTAATCTTATAATAGACACTTGAATAATAAAGAAATAAGATGTTGTGGGAAAAAAAAAATCACCCTATGCACTTGAGAAAACGAAAAAAGTTGATCCTCTAGACATCTTTGGCCATTTTTTGCTATTTTTGTCCAGAAATAAGGTCAATATGTTGTCGAATGTCAAAATTAAACATTCCATTAAATTCCTGGGGTCAGAATTGTATGGGAAAATGTGTTCTTTTGTCTCTGTGTGTTGTTTACTTCTAATGTTATGCCACTTTCTATATCACTTTTTGATTTTTCGGGTTCCGGTCGGGTGCAGCAAAGGGTTAAAAAAGAACCCTTTGGGACATTATTTCAGCTTGGCACCTGGCAGATTCTGAAAATAAACACTTTAAGGATTTTTAAAAATCAGGTGGCATAAAAAAAGCAGAGGGGTGCGCGTGGACCCCTATTTCCATCTAGACTACATGTCATCAGTTTCTTTTCTTTTTTTTTTTTCTTTTTTTTTCAGTAAAACCCAAAAGGGAACTCTTGGCAGAATGTATGGCAGAAGTTCTTCAATGCTAGACCAATGCTAATAAAGTAGTCCATTCAGTTTTTGTGCTATACTTTTTTTTTTTTTTTTTAAGTATAATGAGGTTTATCAGTGAATAACACACACACACACACACACACACAAAATAATATCTTAGAAGATAAATCATCAGAAGGCTTTCTGCAGCTTGTCATTTAAAACCACCACTCACTTTTACTGGAAAAAATAGAAAAGAGCTGCTTTGACATTATAATCTCCTGTTGTGCTTCACAGAAGAAATAATTCTGCATACATTGCATTGAGACTGTGTAAGAGCACTGAACAAGGGTCCTGTAATGAGCTGGGGTGCAGGTCTTCTTCTTCTTGCGTACAAATTCTGACATCTAACGCCCAGCTGGAGAAATATTGAGTGAAAAGTTATATAGGCATAACACTGGCACAGAATTATTTAGATCATTTCTCCAGATCAGAAAGTTATAGAGACTTGGAAGTGGTCTCTTTTGACTCTATCAAGCAGTTAATGAGTAGAGATATAACTTCATATCCTCAGTTAGGATCATCATCCTGACAACTACCACAGGGATATCTCTGGATCAGAACATCGTAGAGACTCAGACTGCCAAGAAATCTTCAAATATCACAGTTGTATGTAATAGACTATAGACTATAATATTTAGCTTGGATTGGAATAAGAAAGTTGCACAACAGAAACAAAGTAGCATAAACAGTAAAGCACACTTCCTCCTGGTTGATGCATTTCCATTGTTTCACAATATACACCATCATATTGCTCAGCCCACTGATGCTTATCAACAGAGACTCAAGTGACATTTCATCCACACACACACGCACGCACGCACACATACACACACACACACACACGCACGCACACACACACACACACACACACACACAGACACACACACACACTCAAGCATGCACGCACACACACACACACACAGACACACACACACACACACGCAAGCACGCACGCATGCACACACACACACACACACAAACACACGCAAGCACGCATGCACGCACACACAAACATACACAAACAGACACACACACACACACACACACACACACACACACACTAAATGCACTCATACTAGATGTAATAACACCGTGTTTTAAACCAGCTCTGCAAATCATGCTCTGTTTTATGTATGTTTAATCCTGTGGTTCAGGCATTACACGTGTTGTAAACACACAGAATGCAGTCTGGCGAGGAGATTTACAGGGGAACAGTGTGTTCTGTAAGAAGGCACTGCTGTAATTCACATACTTTATATTTCTCCTCTGGAGCTAATGTTCCCGGTCCAACTGAAGCACAAGCTTGACACTCCTGCATACACTTCTCGAGCGCGTCTCACACATTTACTCTATTCCCCATCAATGTTTCATTAGCTGGAGGATGAGTTAAATTTGGTACCGTATTCCATCTCCTTTAACATTATGGCCTTAAGGGAGGCAAATAGTCAGGTGTATTTTAATGTTGAAATTGGAGAAAGAAAAATTAAGAAAGAAAAATTGAAAGAATGTACTGTATGTTCTCATACATAAACATATTATTTAACGGTGTCTAATTGAATTAAACACTTTACCATGACAACACAACATTATCAACAAGCACCGGTGAAACAACTTCTGTGATTTATATGCTGCTTGCAAAACACTTGACTTATCAGAATACCTACCTGGTCTCATGGCATAAATATAGCTCGTGGCACTTTTTAACGAGACGCGAAATACGTACCAAGTACATATCACTGCAGTTTCCAAAGGAAATGAACACTAGAGGCAGTAAAACTCCAACCGGGTGTAAACCACATGTTCTGCTGATTGAGAGAGGAATAGGCTTCTGCAGTACACTGACTTAGTGCCTTATTTTACTGTCATGAGGAGGGAATATTGTAGAAAAATTCCACTCTAAATACTGATGAAACAAAACCCATTAATACATGTTAACCTGGAGTCACTATCATTTATAATCGTGACATCATCTGATAAAAATCAGCATGCATGTACAGTAGATGCATGTTGAGCTGCTATCCCGTGATTGGGGCTATATTACTTTTTTTGTGTCGTGCAAAAAAAAAAAAAAAAAAAAAAAAAAAAAAAAAAAGTGACATGACATTCAGCCCATACTCAGAATTTGTGCTCTGCATTTAACCCATCCAAAGTGCACGCACACACACACACACACTGTGAGCACACACCCGGAGCAGTGGGCAGCCATTTATGCTGCGGCGCCCGGGGAGCAGTTGGGGGTTCGATGCCTTGCTCAAGGGCACCTAAGTCGTGGTATTGAAGGTGGAGAGAGAGCTGTACATGCACTCCCCCCACCCACAATTCCGTCCGGCCCGAGACTTGAACTCACAACCTTTCGATTGGGAGTCCAAGCCTCTAACCATTAGGCCACGACTTCCCGATGCGATGCGATGCGATGCAATGCACTGCCTGCGTATGAGTAACAACAACATCTCACAGACAGTATCCAGCTACATATCTATGGGTTTTCATAGACAGTAGGTTTGTTGGTAGCTCACGGAGTATGGAGATGTAGGGTGCGAGGAGCTCCAAGGTTCGTCAAAACAGTTCAAATCTACATATAAGAAAGTTCAGATGGCATGGTTGCATCAACAAATGTGTTTTTATATCTGTTTTGCATTTGATAACACTAACGGGTAGGGTTAGGGTTGGGTTTGGTGAAGGGTACATTTCCAAAACATAGAGCATTAACTTTTAGTGACAGTCCTCAGATGTTTGAATTGTGAATCTCCGCATGTACCAGAAACAACATAATGAAAACACAGCAATACCTACTTATATCAACATAATAACAACATGCCAGGGTTTATGTACTGAACCCATGTTTTGGCACCACTCAGTGGACATTTCTCTTTGAAACTGTGGTGAAACGTGCAGTAAGGTACGTAAAAACATTCTTGCACAAACAGTACACAGAGCTATGTATTTTTATTAGATGAGGTTGCAGAATACACAGAAGTCAAGTCACTTCCAACTGCTGCTTTAACCATCTTATTTTTCCTGCTGATGTATAGTACATTGCATGCTGAGACTTGAGGAACAGCACAAGCAATTTAGGCTAGGCTACTTGTTAGTAAAAACAGCCCTGTAAAAGCTGCATGGTGCTAGCTGATAGGTTCTTTACATTGACTCTGCTAGCCATCACATCATTTATTACATAGCACAAGACGATTGGCCTCTGCTTATTCTTGCTTGCTCAACATGTTAATAGTCTGGTTCAGATTTCGCTCTAAGCTGTTATGGCAGCATAGTATTTCCTCTCAGTCCCTCCACCTCCCCAGCTCCACCTGTCTAGCATATCTTACATGCTCACAGCAGTATGTTTATCTGTTGGCTATAGCAAGACCATTCTTGCTCTGCATCAGCATGTAGCAGGTCTAGTCTGCTGAGACCAAATATATTTACATAAAAAAAAAAAAAAAAATATATATATATATATATATATATATATATATATATATAAATATATTTTTTTTCAGCTAAAGCTGAAGAACCGAGGAGCAGAAGAGTAAGAAGGATTGATTCATCTCCTTAGACTCTTTATATTTCTGTCTGTAGAGATCACTGGGATCTCATATCAGTGTCTCTGAAGTGATAATGTGTCATTCCTGATTGAATAACAGTAGAAAGAAAGGTGCAACTGATGGATGGGGGAAAACAGCAAGGAAGAAGTCATTTTGATTTGAGTACATTTTAGTTCATTTAAATAATGCTGCCTTGTGACGGCTTTCGACAGACCGGAAGTTATTTGGTTCACTGGAGAATCACACATAAATCAATTCATTTATACACTTGGTAGCAAATCTCAACTGACTGACCTACTGTTTATATTGTCACAAAATGCACATTATATTATAATCCACCTCTAATTTATCATCACCCAGCTAAAACTATGTGTATTGTGAAAAGTGCTATACAAATAAATTTGACTAAATACCTGTTAATTCTGTAGCATGTGGAGTAATTGGAGGGTAAATGCTTCTTTACTGTACATGCAAACAGAAACAGCAGCTTCACAAACAAACTGACGGTTAGTTATGACTCATTTAATAACAACAGTCATAAGTCAAAAAAAAAAAAAAAACAGTGTGAGGGTTTCTCTGAGACTGAACCTGAGGTGCTTTCATGTTCTTGATGTGTATTGCAAGCGAATGGCAATAATGAAGTAAATGTTGGAGCAGTGGGTGACCCGTGTTACTCATACAGCTGACTGATGTGTCTCACGCTCAGAAGGCTCACCTGATCTCGGCAGACCCTGAGGAGGGGCAGAGAGCGTGAACAATGAGCCTGAGGTGAGGCCGTTTGAGTCGAGTGTGGCCCGCTGGGCTCAGAGCAGGCAGGTCAGGGATGTACAGCTGCTGGAGGAGAATATCAGAGACATGAAATCACTGTCACTGCATCTACACTGTGTTAGAGATGGGAATACACCTCGAACCCTATCAAACATAATGTGATGACTGAATTTGTGTTAAGTGATCGGAAGCACCATTTCCATCTGCTGGACCATAAAACATGAAAAACATCCCACCAATCAAAGCTCTCTACCACTGCATGACAATGTTCCTGATTTTTTTGTTTCAGAGTTTTGGTTGTGTGGACTTTCAATGGAGATTTTGATGACTCAAATGATGACTGAATTTCCATTATTAGGTGAACTATCCCTTTAATATGGATCATAATAGACACAAAATTGTTATACAAGGCAAAGTTTCAGCATCAGTGACAAATGACATGTCATCAATATTAATCTACACACATCATCCTCCCCGTCCTCATGAGTTCAGGGTTCAGTTATATGATGATACATGACAGTCATCTGTGCTGTGATGCCGTGGATGTAGTGATATCAATCATGTGTTCTGTGATTAATAAGAACAGATGAACACGCATTGCAATCTGAATTAGCGTGTGTTCAGTTTTGATATTCTGACCAACAGGTCTAAGCAGATTCTGTCTCTGCAGATTGATAGAGAGAAATGCTGTTCACAACATCACAGACCGTGAACAGTTTACCAGAAGATGGGGCCAAACCTGCAGCACATAAAGAGAACTGAATGAATAGTGTAGAAATGATCCCTCGCTGAGTTTGACTTTCAGCACATCTGATGTTTACACACATTACAGACTAGAGACATACCGTATATCTCAGAGGGGAAGGGGTTAAAGGTTTGTTTTTTTTGTAAAATAATATTTGCTGTGGTCTAACAGTCATATAGTGGTTTATTCTACTGTAGTTTACTTCTGAGCTGTTTTATAATGTATTTATCTATATATTTATTAAGCATATATTGATAATTTGATTTATAATTATCATTATAGTTCACAATAGACATCCTCCCCACACTTGAAAAGTGCTTAAATTACACTCTTATCAAATCCACATGAACGCTGAATCTAGAACTTGTTCTTCAAATGCCGTCTTGATCTCCAGGTACGCAGCAGGAATACCCCATACCACACTTCTTTCCTCAGATCTGCTCAACACCCAGTGATATGTGACTGATTCTTCCCCTGAGCACTTCAGATTCAGCTTCTGTGGGTGTGATGAGGAGCTCCTGCACATGAGAGACTGATGCTCCGGAGAGCTCTCAACCCTTTCTTTCTCCACCTTCATCCTGGTCTTCAGCCCTGAGCGGAGCTGATCTGAATTCAGCACGTTCACCATCTTTTCATCGCCAGGCTTTCACCTCTCTCCCTCTCTCTGTCCGGGAGTATCATTGAGCTTCGGACGGTTCAGAGTCTTCAGACCGATATGCCCTGCTGCTGAAGCTGATACACTCTGTCTCAGTCTCACTCACCGTTTCAGAAAGAACCAGAACAACAGAGATGTTGTTTTTGGGCCATGGAAACAGAGGAAACAGAGGGGTTTAACTTGAAATTTCCTTTTGCAGTAAATCCATGATGACTTGTATTTGCTGTGTTGTGTGCTGTGTTGTATTAATGCAGTTTTCATTATTACAGAGTAATGGAAATTGAATGAATATATATTAGAATTTAAAGTTATATTAAATGCACGAAGTTAAACTTAAATGCTTTTTGACCCAGTTGTACTTAAATTGCACTAGGCATTAAGTGCATGGCACTGCAACCAACTTAACATTTTAAAGAGTTTAATATAGAAATGTGGTTGCTTAGTTTTTCAAGATCAGTTTTAATCGTGTAACTGTTAATAGATTTGAACAAAGAAATAAAGTGTGACTTCGCACAGGTAGTATTGATTGCAAAACCAAAAACAAGACGAGTAAAGAAAACATGGTACTTATTAAAATAACCAGCCTTTACTTAAATATATAAACACAGACAAACACAGCTCTCCTCAGAGTAACTGTGAGCACTGGGTCTTCTTCTTGTGTGACAGGTGTCAGAGTTAAGGCACAATACTGCCACCTGGGCACTCAACCAGGTACTGACGCTGGAGTATTTACATGTGGTGTCATCATAAGGGAACTGTTCATTTTAAATATTGCAGTTATCGGTATATCGTCACACACTAAATTAACACAATATCGATAATGGTTGCTTTGAATATCACAGTTATCGTCAATACCGATATATATCATGAAATACCCCAAACATTACATTGCGAAGGTGCCTTCTGCCACTGCTCTACCAATCAAAAGGCTATCTTCCCTGCACCACATACATCTCCTACCACAGATTTTGAGTTAATTAAGGGGCTGTGTTTATTTCATGGAATTCTGTGAGACCAGGTTGAATCACCAGAGCAATACACTCAGTCCGCTGGCATAAATGGACTCAACTGTTTGCTTTGGTGGTCACAGCATGGGGTCTATGAAGCGTGTGGATTGGCTTCACCTCTAGGTGTTCGGGGTGTAGCATCTTCTAAAGACACTATCCAAGGCTGCACCCTAGAGAGATGTTTGTGCACACATTCTTAAGGTTGCCATGATATACACGCTGTAAAGCATGTAAGTGTGTTGCTTTTCAGAGAATCAGCATTTGTGTTCATCTGAAGAAGGAAAGACATCTGGCACAGCATAAGGTTGATTAAATGATGAGATATTTCTTCATCTTTTGGTGAAGTATCCCTTTGAATATCAGTTCTTCACAGTTTGAAGCATCCAGCTATAGGTCCTATGTAAATACAGCTCGTCCTTCAGGTGACTTACACACTCGACCAGATGGCATCACGGACCATGTGTTCAATGACTGCACTCACCAACCCACAGAGGTTTTCATGTACCTATTCAAATATATTCAACATTTACATTAAAACACACAATCAAACTACTACACACTTAGTGTCCTTCACTGTAAAGTGCTTGTATTGGAGTGGACACGTGTCTGTCTTGAACCAATCTCCAGGACCGTCTGTTGTTCTGAACAGATTTGACTCTTTATCTTGTGACTGGTTCTGGAGTTAATCACACTACCAGGCACAGGAAGCATCTAGCTGTGGTGTTATTAGCCATCAGTCTGTCCTCACCATCATGCACCAAATTACACTGATAGCATCATGTTGGTCATGGTAATAAGGGATGTAACGTACATGCATATCGGAAAAATATATCTCAGATAGATAGATTAAGAGCTTCTAATGAGGTAAACAAATACATTGGAGATTCATTTAGTTTGTCAGGTTTCAATGTGGCTGCTTCTCTGTGATGAGGTGGAGTCTAGGAGAAAAGAGTTATGAGGACACATGTTTGGTTCTGAAGCTGGTATAGCATGCAGATCAGTGCTCTCTGGAGATCCTTCACACTGATCCTTGCTCTTCACACGGATAGTCATCTTTAGTTAGTGTCTTTTTTCCAGTTCTATTGCATATAAATTATGAATTTGTTTGAGCAAGCTCTTTAGTCTGGTGTTCACAAACTGAATAATGATCACTAGGTTCAGAAAATCTTCTAGTTATTGAATAATTCACACGTAGAGGCTGATCACAGAGCACTTGTGTTCTTGTGACACATGGAGTGGATTCTTGTGCAAACAGTGTTAAGAGTGGTTATAAATGTGCTGCACTGAACCAACAGAAAGCTGCATGTTTGAATGAGATTTTCACTAGCTCTGCTTCATACATCTCTACGCTACTGACAATGAATAATAGACCGTTTTACACTTGATGTGTACGCACCTTCAGTGTCTGAGGTTTCAGTGTCATAGTGATGCATGATGCAATCACAACAAAAGAAATGTAAAATAAATTAATAAATAATATTAATTATAATAAATGTCACAAAATTCAGTGTAGATTCTGCAAGTTTAGACTGTTAAATTCTCTGCCTGCTCCTGACCCCTGCTGACCACACACACACACTCACACACACACACGCACGCTCATCTGAAGTGGCTCAGGAAGGCAGTGAGGCACATGCATATTTCATTTATTTTATATTTTTATGGATCAGGAAATGTGTGTTTTAGGGCTAGAACTCTAATACTCTGATATACTGCACACAAGAGGGGGAGATATATGACTTGTGTAGAATACAAAACAGCCTTTAGCCATGAATGTTAAAAAATATAAATACTATAATTCATAAAATGATCATAAAAGACAAAAAAAGGGCAAATTTTTTATTTATTATTATTATTGTTTAGTAGTCTTCACTCAAAATCATTAATTGTCATAAATTACTTATTTTCTGCAGTAAAATTTTGCAGCATTAACATTTCAAGTTAAACATACAAAAACAAAAAAGCAAATAACAAATATCACATTAACTACCTTGTTCTTTCATTAGTTATTCCCTGCTTGTTGTAACTTGTGCTGGTTTAAACAATGTCTGAAACGTTGTATTACGTGCACTTGTGTTTATTTGCCTGATGAATCGCTGGTTGTATTCCTCACCTGTAAGTCGATCTGGATGAAAGCATCTGCTAAATGAATAAATGTAAATGTAAAATGTAGTTACACGACCAGTGACTAATTCTGACTTGATCTGTTGTGTGCTCTTGACTTATGTGCATTAAACGTGGAGTGTGCTTTAGTTTGAAACACTGGACTCATAGTCAGAGGTTTCCCAAGCAGTTTTACACCGTTAGGATCTCAGATATGTAGTACATTAAAGAAAAAAACTGCATCAATGTTCTTGGTGGAGTTCTGCTATATCTCATGTGTTTTAACATGTAACTTCTGTCACTTTCAGTATAAGCTCACATACTTCCACTGCATCTATAAAAATACAACATGGGAAAACATTTAGCTCAACTCCACTGCAAATCATTAGCACAGCCACAGCATCTGCTAATAACTTCTGATCTCATCCTTTAAAAAGTTCACGTTACTGCTATAAATGCAACAGATCACACATGTGCAACATTAAGAATCTAAATGTAGAATATGTTATGCTAGCAAATGTAAGAGACATAAGCTAGCATTAGCCACAAGCATGTGTACGCACATGTGTTAACACTTTAAACTGAGAACTGAGAGTATTATGACAAAAACTCCAGGACTGGCCATTTTATGAGTAGATTTATGAAAAATCAAACCCAGGGCTGCATAAAATCAGCAGACATGGCCATTTGTAATGCCCTACGCTGAATAAAGAGTCCTCAACTTTATGTTTAGCACTACACTAGATTGAATGCATGAAATTGAAAGAGTGATAGTAATGTTGCTTTGCCCGACAGCTTCAGACGCCCACTGACATTTCATTCTAGTGATATACTAGCCTGTAAAACAGCCTTTCAAACAGAAAACCCCAGAAACTGAACGGCAACACTGCAGAAAGGAAGCATTGCACAAGCATACAGTATGTGTTGTGGAGTTTCCTTGGGCTGAGAACCCCCCACCAAAAAATAAATAAATCCTTTAAGCCATTATTGTATTAAAATTAGGAAGAAATATTTGGAAACAACATGGGTGAATATTGAAATATGATGAGATGAGTATTGACCACATCTTTCAAATATGTTTCTCAGAAGTTGCTTCACTATTGTGAAAGATCCATCCACAAACAGTTATGAATATGAAACAAGTTATTGATTAATCTTGATGCTTACATAAAATCTTCAAGTTAATCTCAAAGTCAGGAAATTCACTTATTTTATATTCTAGTTTATCACAATTTGTTTTAACTTGTCACACTTCTGACATGATTCGATCAGAAATGTGAATATGAATATACAAGGTCCGAGATCCCAAACAAATGCTAATCACTAATCACCATTATGGGGACTTAAATAATACATTACAGCAGTAAACAACTATATTTCTCACAGTGGCACAGTTAAAGACTTTATAATGTGAATTCACAGTAAAACGAGCAGTAAATGACTGATGTTTGCATCATTCTGCTGTTCATTCATTGCCACTTGTAAGAGAATGACCAGCATGCATTGAATTTTTTACTGTAAAATAAACCTCTTTAATTGTGTAGCTTCCTGGCAATGCTTTACAGTGCAGATGAAGCTCTGACTGTTGAACAGCACCACAGAGAGTTATTAAACTGCCTGCCTCACATTTGGACTGCAGGCTGAGAGAGAAGACACTTTTCTTTTCTTTTTTTAAATCAACATCTATATTTCAGGGGGAAAGTTTATATCGATATAGGTCTCTGAAGAAGACTGTGTATCTCGGGTCCTAAAACTGACCTTTTTTTATTTTGCTTTGCATCATTTTACCTTCATGGGTTCATTATAAATAGTCCTACAGTGTGCCAGAAATCAGCACAGATGTTTTAACATCTGCGTTCCTATGAGCTCATACTGTAAACTCAGCATCCGTAACAACTGAATGCACGACTGACCAAACTGCTGTTAGAAGTCTTCTGTGTCATGAAGAGGGTCTGATTCTGAATAAGACTTATTTTTAAACTGCTCTGTGAACTCAGTTGCTGTAGTTACTGTCGGCAGAGATACAGCAGTGTGGACAGACAGCGGATCTAACTCTATTAGAGACACACTCACATCTGTCTATGCATTGAGCTCATGTAGCTGGACCAGACTGACTAGTTACTCTACAAGAGTCTTCAGTCAAAAAGGTTTCTATGTCACATGAAGACATTATTTTGTAATGAATCAGCTCAAAGAGGAAATATGAATAATCAGTCATAACTAGTTGATTAATTATAAATATTTAGATCCACTGTAAGTATTTACTTGCAATCTCAGTGTCAACTGTCTGTCAGTTCTAAGAACGTTACTTTCCTGGTTAAGGAGAGCTACTCTCTTACTGTACAACACTGCCCAGAGCATGTAGAAAAAACCTGCATGATTAGGGACTCCAGTTATGAGAAAACAATGAACAACCTCAAGTGTGATACTAATAAGACTTTATTAACCTCGTTAACACTTAAACTAGTCTAACACACACACACACACACACACACACATGCATACAGTGGGTATAGGAAAAAGGGTTAAAGCTTAAGCAGTAAAGAGAAGGGAAATAAAGACATGAAGCTATGGTACAGTTTGATGGAAACATCAGTTTCTTAGTTCAAACACACAGTTGTCAAAGGTGCATATGATACTTAATGTATCAATTAATAAGACTAACTTTGATTCTTCCATGTTTGATAAAGAGTCCTGATGCACTTTGGGGCTCCAGTTGGTCTCCTGAAGTGAGTTTATGAGAAAGATCAGTTTGATACAGAAGATCTTGATGAATGGAAAGTCAAGGCCAAGCCTGGTGCTAGCTTAGGGTGGTTTTTAAGGCTCTTAGCTCAGCATCTTCTCCTGTAATTCCTGAATCTAGAAGAACCGCCCTGATCTGGTGATCAGTGATCTATACAGGGGGACGATGTCACACTCTCAGGATTTGGGTGAGCCAATAAAGAAAGGTACCTTTTGGAGGGACATTTTACAACTCTGTTTCTAGTATAGTGTCTTTCATATTAGAAATTAGATTTGAGGTTCAGGAGAAGAATCTTTAAGATTCTTATAAAACTAATGTGTTGTATAGGTATCAACATGTAATATACACTCTTTAGATCATGAAAATACAAACTCATAGATACCAAACATCATATAGATGAGGTTATATTAACTAATGATCCATCATAAGCATGCATAAAACATATACAATACACAAAAGACAATATACAATTCCCTAAAGTATATGTGTGTTCATTCAAAGAAAGGGTTTTCTATGTATTAATTAGAGAAGAGTCACTTTTTATGTGCATTATGTGTTTTTGAGAGATTGCGTTAAGAGTTGCTTTGCCACGTTCCTGGGCGCCATAAACCTAGTGTTATCAGATAGTGTGCTTTGGGTTCCCATGGAACCAGAGGCCTGTTCCTCTGTTTAGGGTTGCCCTTTTTTGAGATGATAGTTGCTTTTTAGGGAAGGATCCATAGACCCTTTGGTTATATGAGGGGGCGTTAGATATTATTTGTTAAATATAAGAAATAGTGGTGTGTTCTGACTGGTCCAGATGCTAAAAATTTAAATTCACTAGTTTTTGAGTTTAGGTTAAATTCTGCTAGAATTGAAGCATCTGAATAATCCTCCTACCATCTCAAGATGCACAGTTTGGAAAGAGACTGACAAGAACACTTTTTGAAAACAAACAGGAGCACATGAATATGTATAGTACCTGAGGAGAGACACCCCTCCTGCTGAATAATGCATGAGCCCATCTCTCTCGGTCCTGCTGTGGGATTCTGCAGGGAGAACTGGCTTCTGTATAGTTGCTTGAGTTTCTGATGATATTTGACTTCGCAGGTCTCCCCCAGGGCTACTGCATGTGAGGATGTAGATCATACTGAATAGCTGCAGTGATTAATGCATGTGAAAACATAGCAGTAGTATCTGCATATGTTCTACTGGAGCATCACAAGCGACAATAAAAATACAAATACAAATAATCATAAAACACATCTATACATTCATATACTTCAAAACACATGTGATGTTTTGTAGAGAAGCAGGTAAACTGATATGAAGTCAGTTGATTGATGGTAGCTTGATGGTGTGTTTCAGACATACAGTATATTTATACTGGTGCTGCTCAGTATGTCGTTCTGAATATACAAGACCTCTAACTCACACACAACAGCTCACACATCACCATCATCCAGGCACACTGGGAAAAGTGGTAAATTATATATATATATATATATATATATATATATATATATATATATATATATATATATATATATATATAAGCATACAGATTAATCAATCAAATGTTATATCCATAACTGTTTGTGGACAGATCTTTCACAATAGTGAAGCAACTGTTGAGAAATGTCTGAAAGATGTGACATCAATACTCAACATCCAAAACACAAAAATGGTAACACTCAACTAATAAAACCAGCACTACAACATAAACCAACATTACAGAAAAAACAACAACACAAACTGCTAAAAGTGAACCAAAAACAAGTTTAGTAGCACAAATAAAACCAACAAGATTTTAAATACTCTACAGCATCATCTATTCATGCTGCATTGCATGCTGGGAACCTTCAGAGTAAAGCTGCACGTTAGAAACACTGTATGATGCTGTTTGCTCACAAAACATTTCTGAGAGTGCAGTTAGAGACAAGAGAAGGGCCACTGTGAAATAACTGTGAAAGTCATGCAATCATTAACCTGGTATAAACTATAATTTCACACTAAAGCTTAACGGAGTAGGAGACCAAGAAAAAACATCTACAGAGAACCAACAACTCACCATGAACGAGTAGTGATTTGTTATTTGAACCGAGGTGTCGGAGCTAATGTGGAGAATAAGTGCCAGATGAAACCTCGATTCAGGCTTGTGTTGTTAACGTAGAAATCACACGACCAATCACAAACAAGCTTCACATTCTGACCAATCATGTGTGAGATTCACTTTGTGTGTCGGAATGTTCAAATTTTACTTAAAACCTTAAAAGTAAGTTTTCATTTCAGACTTATTCAATTAAATGTTTAAATACCCAGTCATACAATTATATGTGTTCATTATTCTTTTATTAGATCATACTGATATTCATACTGGCATTAAATGCCACATCTTAGCTTCACAAAATTCTCCTTCACTCACATATTCTCCATCAACACAGCGCTGGACTTGCCAGAAATATATTATTGCATTAAATCAATGGAAGCATTAGGATGACAACATCCTGACTAGTAACAATTAGTAGTCTTGCAAGCCCAATCCTGGCTGGTGTCCAGTCCTGCTCCTGGAGGACAGTCTTGCAGAGTTCAGTTCCAGCCAGAAGCAGCTAGTCAGTGTCTTCTGGATCACTAGAAAACTACAGGAAGCTGTGTTTGGAGAAGGAAAGACTGCTGTCTCAGTTGATTGTTTACCAAGCTGTTGTAATTTCTATCCTGAGACATGAGTAACACAACAGCTCACACACATCTGTGCTTGCTTATGAATTTAGGTGTTATCTTTGGGACTGCATGAGGAGGATGACTTTACATCCTGCCTGCAGATGCCTCTAGACTGGCTGGAAAGGTTTTTCTCATGAATGGAGGTCGATAGCCATAAAGCATGTTTGTGTATTAGTTGCATACATACAAAAACCCTATTTGGTAACACTTTATTTTGATAGTTCACTTTAGAGATTCTCAGTGGTTAAAGTGGGATTTGGCACCCTAGCTAGATAACAACGACTTTATTGCAGCTCTTATGGATTTTTGATGTGAGTGCATATGAAAAGCCATTAAATCCAAGAGCTGGGTGAGGGGAGAGAGAAGCGGTGGAGAGCGAAGGAAAGAAGGAAATAAATAGTGTTCCAGTAAATCTGTTAATGGACACAAGTGTCTGATGACTACTTACAGAGGTGTCTTCTAAATCTTTGTAATTTTAGAAAATTTCATTGCACAGTTATGGTGAAAGTATGTTTGCCTGAACCACTGTGGTGTCAACCACCCATCAGAGTTTAGCTCTAACCCTAATCAAACACACCTGAACAAGCTAATCAAGGTCTTCAGGATTACTAAGGCTACAGACAAGTGAGGCTTTTTTCAGGGTTGGAGCTAAAGGACTGATGTTGCCTACCCCTGCTTTAGACTAACACAATTAAAACACAATGCTGGAAATGATCTAGATTCAGTGGGGGAAATCAGGGCTTTTGAAAAGTTGCTTATTGTGATATACAAATGAATGTGAATAATACTTGTGTAACATCATTTTTCTGATGAAAAAAATGCAACGCATTTACATTGCATTGAGAAAATGATTCATGGTGCTGAAATGAGAATCTCCTTTCCCTTGTTTTGCTATGTTACTTCTGCTTTTAATGCAACTTTTAACTGAGTGAAGGTTTCACTCTGTATTCGTGCTGCCATAGTTTTTCAGTATTTCTCCACCCCTGCTCATAGTTCAGGTCAGGTTAGTGAAACATCTAGAGGTTGGTCTGTGTTCAGATGTGTTAGCTGTGGTACAAGACTGTTTGAAATATCACTGCACTGGGAAATCAATGCTTTTTGTCAATTATAATTATGCTTGTAGTTTTAGATTAAGAAAGACATCTTGAATGTGCAGTGGTAACCTGTAAATAACTGGGAGTCCCTCATTTCTGCATAAAATAAAGGAAGGAATTAAAGGGTGATCGAACAAAGGCTCAGTGTTTTGTGAGTGTAGACGAGATAACCTTCACCGTAATATTGCGAACAGTCCAGCACTGTCAGAAACATCAGGCAGATCTGCATATCGCACATTATAGAAACACTGAGATCACTCTCTATTGGAATAAACCAGCTCATCTATATTCATATTCACTGTCTCTAACCGTCAGAGAAGGTGATTACATGGAGAAGAAACAAAGAAAGCAGGCTTGACATGTGAGATGTTTGTTTCTGGTCTCTCAGCAGACTGAAACTCAACATGCTGGAGATCGAATGACGTGTCATGCTGATGTCCTGTTAATTACAGTTTAAATTAACATTACAGCTGCAGGTTAGCACTTTTTACAGTGTAATATTTGATATAAGAACTAGAGAAGGGCTGTCATCTACATGTGCATCTTCATGTTTGAAAGCATGTGAATGTCAAAATACAGTAAGTGTGTTATAGGGACGCTTTCATGAACCAAATGGTAAACAGACTGTTATGTCAAATGTCATATATGCATACATGATTTAAAACAACAAAGACTTCATCTGACAATATTACAGAGCGAGTGATTAAAGCTTAATAACCATGTCTGGGAGTTTCAGCGTGTGCAATGCCTCATGCAGAATAAGTGAGAAAATAATCACTGTCTCATTAAGGAGGGCAAACAATGACATGCCTGACCAATCACACGGCTAGTTCTTCACTGTGAGCTGTTGGAGTTCAGACACACACACACACACACACACACACATACGCACACACACATACATCATCGACATCGCTTGCAGAGATCAGGAAGAGCAGAACCCCATCAGATCTGAACCTCTTTAAAGTGCATCATCTGTTGACCTTTGCATTGTTTTGCATAATGCTGAAGATGGCAGAAAGGGCTCGAGTGGAAAACAGCCTGTGTGGATGTGAAAAGCATCTCAAAGGCTTTATTTGAGCTTTCTCTGTGTCTGATCTAATTTAATGAGAGCTACACATTTTAGAGCTCAGACTGGCCGGGATCTGCCTCTGAGCATCCCAGTGACTGCGTGAAAGCTCTCTGTGAGACGGATAAATGCAGAACTCAAGACTTCTCATAGGTGTCGGGCAAAGATCAGATCTTGCGTGTCTCTCCCTGACCTGAATCCTCTCTGGCTCTCTGCCAGAACCTCCACAGTCGTTACAGCGGTCTGACGTTCTCATGTCCTGCTGTGCTGTCACACCTCTGCTTCAGACCGCCTGGAGAACCCTGGTTAAAATTAACACTTTTTAAAAAGAGTACTTATTACAGAAAGGCCCCCTGTAGTGAATCAATGTAAGTTAAGTATCCAGATTTCGAACGTAATAAATAATTGTTTTTCTCACTTTTGCTGACTGTTGGGAACCAGAAGAACTCCCTCCCGACCTTGCCCCCCCCTTCCCCTCTTTTTGCCCATGCACCACTGAACTCTGAACCTCAGTCAATCCCCCCCCCCACACACACACACACACAATTGACAATAAAGCAGACTTCACTTGCCTAGAGAAGCGAATAGAGAGCAAAATTTGAGCAAATTAGTGTAGCTGCTGTTCAAACCGGGCAAAGAATAATAATGCCCATTTGATCAGATATAAATTAAGTACAAGGTTATGAGATACATTATGTGAATACTTGGCTAAAGAGATGTGTCTTTAATCTAGATTTAAACAGAGAGAGTTTGTCTGAACCCTGATCAAATGGGGGACTATTCCAGAGTTTAGGAGCCAAATGAGAAAAAAGCTCTGCCTCCTTCAGTGGACTTTGTTATCCAAGGTACTACCAAAGGTACAGAGTTTTGTGAACCTTGGGGAGCGAGCTGGATTGTAGAGTGATTAGGGTTGGGTATTGATCAGGGTTTTTACCATACCGGTGCCATTTCAAAACTTTTAAAACGGTACCGGTGCCTAAATGGTGCCTTAACCGAAACAAAAAAGCCACAAAAACCTATGGATAACATTAAAGAACATTTAAAATATTTAAAATAAATCCATAGGTGTCACACACTCTTTGGATCCTCTCATTTCCCAAGTTGTGCTTCCCTTAATCTAAGGGAATTTCCTGATCTGGGTCATTGTTTAATACAAATCAACACATAATGTTTCTACTGTATCTCTCTCACTCACTCCGATATTTAGTTAAAATGAGCGCTGTCTGTCACTGTCTTTAATCAGTTCTGTGAATAACTGTATGGTATGACTGTATATCTTTATAAAGTAGCAACAATGTAATTTGTAAAGTACAGTACTGTGCAAAAGTCTTAGGCAATTTAGTATTTTCACCCCAAAATTGGGTTTTAAGCCAGTTATGTATATCACTTGCTGTAGTGTGTCAGTGGGAAATATCAGTTTACATTTCCAAACATTTGTTAAATGTGAGCCACAATCATCACAAATAAAAGAACCAAAGATTTAGACTACTTCAGTCTGTGTGCATTGAATTAATTAAATAAACAAGTTTCACAATTTGAGTAGAATTGCTGAAATAAATGAACTTTTCCAAGACTTTTTAAATTTATTGAGATGTACCTGTGTGTATTAAATTCTAAAAATATAAATAAAAGTGCACATTCAGTACAAGTACATACACTTTATTTTTTACAATAACTTTGGTGAAACATTGATTTCTTGGATAGACAAGAATCAATCAAATCATCTGAAAGTGATGATTGTGACTGTTATCAGTCAGTGGTTCAATAAAGCACCATTCCAGCTCTAAAGAGACATTATATCTGCATCATATGCCTAGAGCATGCTACAACACACAAATCATGACAACACAACACAAAACATTCTTCAGCACATTCTTCAGCACTCTTTGCCTTGTTTTCAAATAATATATATAAATGCTGTAGAAAAAGCTATATTCACTGAAAACTGATGTGAGAGGTTATGCACAGAGACAGGTTGAACAGCATGTCTCTCTATAGCCCCTTTCACAGTGCACGTCATTTCAGAAAATTGCCGGAACATTGCCGGGAGTGCCTTCTGTGTAAAAGCAAACACGTCCCGGGATTGATTCTGGGATTGATCCCGGGTCAGGGACCTAGTAACATTGCCGGATTCAGTCCTGGAACAAGTCTGTGTGAACAAAAGCCAGATTTAATGCCGTAAAGGGTGTGTCGTAACGATGACGTGTATTAACACAAAGATCAATGTTCGCGACGAAACAAATATGTGCAAACTGTAATGAAGCAGAGATCAGTTATTTCCCAACTTTCCGCAATGAATCTGAGATCATTCGCCAGCTTAAATGAAAGTTAACCTGCGTAGTGTTTTCAACTCGTATATTACATGTCACAACCTGATGTCACATGTCTTTATGGGACTTCATGCAGATATTCCGGGTAATCACTGGCAGTGTGAGAGTGCAAAATCTAGAAACCCGGGAACAATTGCCGGGACACATTACTAGTGTATTTTCCGGAATTGCAGTGTGAAAGGGGCTTATCACACACAGACACACACACACACAAAGAGAGGGAGAGAGAACAAGTAAACACTACTCATCATTTCTCTGTCTCCACCTAGATGCTCCTGCTGTCAGTGAGTGGTCATGGTGTAGTGGTCGACTGATATATTGACAAGGCAGATATATCATCTGATATTTGGAGTTCTTGGTCAATACATTGTCCTGTTTGGATGATATATAGTAAGCAGTACCTTTATTTTGAAAATGGCAAGAATACCTGTTCTGCCTCTTCATTACTGTACCGTCTCTCTTTAGCAGTTCTGACTAATAAATGATTACACAAAAAGTGTTGGCCTCATGACATGGCTTAGATCTCTCAGGACAGCTTTTAAAGTCTGACTCTTTGTTTTAATGGTTTGTGGCTTCGCTGCTTCACTGTGATGTTGTCTCAGAGTTACTGGACCGTTAGCGTGTCTGTCTGTGGCCACAGCGGGTTTTGTGGCTAATATTGGCAGAATGCTGGATCTCTGCTGTGTGTCTGCTAAACGCTTAAATGAGTGAACGGCTCACACTCTTACACAGCTGACTTATATCAAATTTCATGCGTTTCATGTATAAAATCATCAAGCATAAACAGATAATCTTGTCTTCTGCGTGTATTAGGGCTATATGATTTCAGTGAAAAACACAGATGAAATCCTGGAATCCAGTTATAAAAATGGAATGTACTCTATAATGTGGAATTTCCATGGACTTTGACAAGATTAGGATGAATATATCAAAAGTAGGACTGTAATGTCAAATGACAGAGAATCTCGGATTTATACGTTTATGAATTCAACCAAGCTAACAGAATTGTGCTACATTCTCCAAATATTCAGTGTTGGTTCTGTAAACATTTTTTTTTTCAGTTTTCTCGATGTTGGAGGACAATTTTTAAAAGGTATGATGTTACTCAAAGGTTCTGTCAACTTAATTTGGATTTTTAATTCAACATTCTAAGAACATTGATTTGTAACATTTCAAGAACAATAAAATATCCAGTTTCCTTAATGTTAGTAGAATGTTACATAAAGACTAGTATGATTCCTCAAACATTCTTTCAATCATTCAAACACCTGCTGGGAACAAGCACTTGAAATTGTAATTTAAAGTCACCATCATGGAGATCAGTGTTTGGGCTCTTGACACTTGACTTATACTAATTTGCATTTTTTTTGTCTCTTTTTTGCAGTAATTGCAGGTGCTTTCAGAAAACATTTCTGTATTAATAAAGCATATCAACATGACTATATTAATAACAAGCAAATGATTGCTTTAAAGTAGTTTAGACAATTGGGTAACACTTTCTATGAAGCACGTATTTATAATACATTATAAGGGTATTCTTAAGTCATTATAAAGAATGCATAATGCATTATAAAAAGCCTTATAATATGTTATATTAATTCATGAATAATCATAACAACAATTATAATACATCATAATGCTTACATATATGTGGTTATAAGTTTAAAAGTATGATTATTTATAACACACAATGCACACCATATTAAATGTACTTAATTTACAGTATAATGGACTGTATCATAACTTGACATTGTAAAATCTGCACAGTATCTTACTGCAGCTTGTGAGTGGTTAGATGTTGAATGTTATTTGAGTGTTTCCTGTGGAGCTAATGTTAATTAATTGATGTGAGATTAATACACTAACTGTATTAATCTCATTATAAGTAATCAAACTCATAAACTTATAACCACAAATACGTAAGTATTATGATGTATTATAATTGTTTTTTATGATTATTCATGAGTTGATATAACATATTATAAGGTTTTTTATAATGCATTATGCTTTCATCATGAGGCCTTAAGAATACACTTATAATATATTATAAATACAGGCTTCATAGAAAGTGTTACCAATTCTTACACACTTTAATAATTTGAGTAAGATTGTCCAAAACTATTTAAAAGTTTAATACATCACAATTAGACATCAGCGCTCATTATACAAACCTCAACAATGCAAGCAGGGAGCCATGAATGTATTTTACATGCTGTCATGAAGTATGTCACCATTGTTGTGTTTCATATGTCTAATGCTAATATCTGTAAGTGTATTTATGACACAAAACGTGTTTTAAACTAAAAGTTAACAATTACTGTATTTATTATATTTATATACATTCAACATCCGAAGTGCAACAATAGTGTTACAAGTTATTTATTTTCACATTGGTTGAGTTACTTAAACCCCTTTAATGCAATCATTTGTCTGTCACTAGAACAGACACATCTGAAAACACCTGCAACTGCTGCAAAAGAAGCAAATCTACAAAAGTCATGGGTCAAGAGACCAACTAAATCAAACATTGATCTCCATGATGGTAACCTCAAACAAAATATTTTCAGAAAGTCGTCAACATACTGTATAAACCTCTGTTAATTCTCACTAAGATCTTCTGTAGAAGTGTGACAGAAATAATGTCAATCTGGTTAGTTATAATGTAAGTGAAGCTGAAGATGCTGTTTGTGGAGTTGTTTAATAAGATCTTAAGAGATTTGATGTCTTTTATCTTTGGTTCATCTAAAGCTGTGGCTGAAGAAGGTTGTAGTTTGTGTTCTTATTTCTCTTTCTTTCAGTGCTTGTACATTATTGAAAGAATGTTTCAGGAACATCATACTAACCTTTAAATAACATTCTACTAACATTAAGGAAATTGGATTATTATTATGTACTTGGAATGTTACAAATCAATGTTCATGGAATATTGAATTTCAAATCAAAATTAAATTGAAAGAATGTTTGAGGAACATCATAACTTTTAAAAACTTTCCTCTAACATCAAGAAAACTGCACATTTGTTATGGTCCCAGAACCAACACTGAATATTTGGAATGTTTGAATGTTCTTATAACAAAATTCTGTTAGCTGCGACGCTTGTCTAGTGAATATTAATCAATAGCAGTGTAACTGCAGATTAGTGAATATTCATTAGCTCAGTATTTGCTGTAAAGTGAAGTCACTTTAAATCTGTTCTGATCAGAGGCCTAACAATCAGAAGAGCAGATAAAGTATAACGTGAGTCTCTGTCAGTAGGGAATGTTGGCTGGTTAGAGATGATTGGGTGTTCGTCCTCATGTGTTGACTGATGTTTGTTTAGCGCTGCTCTTGGCTGTTGTTAACAGCATTTATTAAATGATTTAAGCCAGCTGCTCGTGTTTATATGCTGAGAGCTGCAGGAAAAACATGAATAAACACAAAGCTTACCATTAATAATCTGATTTTATTCTGTTTCTTACAGAAGTTTTCTATTAAATACTGTGAAGAAAACAAGATTTCATCAAATTCTAGATCACTCAGATGGTAAACATGATTTTACTGTACATTCTTTTTTATCTAATGTATTACATTATGTGCAGATTAATTAATCTAATTAATAACAAATTATTCACAAATCGATATGGGCTGAGAAACAACCCCCAAAAGATAATATAAAATCATTGTTGTGTTAAATGACAAATGCAGTGAATAAACATAACAAAATTAAATATTATAAATACTTTGTTGCAACATTGAATTTTTAGCACATATTTTAAGGCTACAATGTGGCATGACATGTTTTCAGAAGCTGCATCTGAAGTGCCATTTAGGCGTATTTACACAAACTGTTCAGAGACTGCATGAGCTACAATTATATAAGTAATAATATAAGATTAATGGGGTATAAATATGCATTAATAGGTTAAAGAAAACTATATTGAAATATTAAATAATTTTTCACGTTGGAGACAGTTCTGACTGAACTGTTTTTGTTTGAAAAACAGAGCAAAAACAGAGAATATGTACAGTATTGTTTCTAAAATGTAACAAAATATTGTCCAGTGTTAAAATAAACCTCACATTTGCAGTGGTGCAGATATTGGGGGAAAACAGCACTCTTGTTGCTGTGATATCGTGTGATATACAGTAAATATAAAATGTCATATTTTTTGCCCTCATATCTTGAATTTCAGGCTCATATAACTGCATTCTAATAGACTCCATCACGTAGTCAGTTGTCCTGCATCATGTTCATCAGACACTGCATCAATTATTGCATTTACAATCAATGAGATTAAAATTGGATTAAAATTTTGATTAAACTTCACCTCATGTAAATGCAATACTTTTATCAAAATATTGCAATTAAGTAAATAGTCGTAGCAATCATAATCATAATAAAATATGTGGTGTATGCTCAGTTTGTTCAGTGCTGAACAAAGTTTAGACACAATGTTAGTTAGAGATTCATTGACTTCATGAGATTGTGATGTTGCGGTGTTAACTTTCCAATACGTCTGTAGTAATGTTTTGCATTTGATGTAAGTGGATGGTGAACATGTCTAAATATGTGAGTTCATCATCTGTGTTGCGGTGTTAGTGAATAATGATGTAAAAAAAGAAAAAAAAAGAAAGAAAAACGAAATATCCCAATAATGAAAATTCCATGTGAACTGGAGTGAAGAGGTTTGCTCGTGTCATGTAAATAACTTACTGCGATTAGATTGGAAATAATCACATCATTGGTGCACATGTAAACACAGACAATATAAGATGAAGGACAGGTCTAGATGGGGAAGCTGTGTTAAATGTGTAAATCATTTTAATGCTTTATTTGTATTGCACTTGTATTCTCTTCCGAACATCAAATCTGCATGTAAATCCGAAGGTAAAATCTAGTTTGTAGTGCTGGTGTTCTTCATCTTTTTGACTCTCTCTCTCTCTATCTCTGTATGTGTCGCTGGCTGGTGTCCAGTTTAATATCATACTGCCAGAGGATCTCTTTCTCTCTCAAACACACACACCTGTCTTCCTCCATCTCTCTCACCTTCAGAGTCTGTGCTGCTTTATAAAGGGTCACCAGCACACCTACAGTGAGCTCTACACACCCACCCACACACACACACACACACACAAATTGTTTGTGTAGTTTCCTCTCTAATCAGTGCAATCTGCTTGACTTGCAAAACCCAAAATTAATATAGATTTTCTGTCCACTTGCACACTAAATTATGCAAAGCATTGTGTTTTATTTCCTGTTTCCTGGCTGTATGTGAGAGTGAGGAGCTCCAGTCTGACCATACGTCTGCAAACACTTATCACACACTTCACACTCACTATGGCATGTGAATCTCACTCTGACCAGACCATGAATCAACCTCAGTTCCTCAAAATGTATATTATATATATTAGGCTCATTATAGATTGAGCTTTATTCACAGAACTCAGCTCAATTAATGGTGTGCTATTACTGTCAGGCAGTAAACAGATTTGAATGTAAAACAGATATTTGTATACAGCAGTAATTTACCAGATAGCACGTCGTGAACATGAGATGAAGTCTAGAGCACACTGAGGCGATCAGGTCTGAACAATGCTCCAGGCTCAGTAAAGTATGACAGATTGTGGCAAGCTGGAGAGTTTTGTGTGTCACACAAATAGTGTTCAGTGTTTGCATGTTTGTGCTCTTAACTGATCCCTTCAATCCTTCGTTACTTCAGGTGAGAAAACAATGCAGAATGCAGTTCATCTGAGCTGTCACTGGAGTCTGTTTTGGTTTGGTTTTCCTGCCCTCCTCTAGTTAGTTTCCTTGGTTGTTAATTAGTTCCCACACCTGTTCTGCTGTACTTTGAATACACTCCTCTGTCTATTAAAGACCTCAGTTTCCCCTGATTGTCTGGTATTGTTTATGTCGACATCCTTCTGTGAGTTCTGTCTCTTAAAATGGGAAGTACTGTGTTTTAGAAAAAAGGGTGTAGTTTTGGATGTTCTTGAGTTGTTCCTGAGCAACATAGGTAGGGTCAGAAATGATGTCCATAGAAGTGTGTGTGGTTGTTGATAAAACTCAAGACTACAAACTGTGTAGTAGAAAAAAAATCAGTGTAGAAAGAAATCATCATGCAGCATGAGCAGATCTGCAGTGTCACAATCAACTCATTTTATTCACTTTGATAGTGACAGCCGAAAACAGAACTAACTTAACTGTAGCCATTAAATCCTGACCCTGGATGCGGAAATGATTTGATTGTTTATTCCCTTGTTCTCTTGCCTGTGTTTCTCAGGAGGAGCTCCAGACATCCCAGAGGATAAAGTGTTTGAACGACGAGGGATACGAACTGCAAACGTGAGTACTGTGTGTGATGGACCAAATCTGACTAACTCCAGGGTTGAAATCCATTTGATGGATATTTATTGAATTTAAAAAAAGCAAAGTACAAAGTCAAATCAAGTAAAATAATTCAAATTCACAAACACAATCCAGACCGATCTAAATAAAAATGTAACACTAGAAGAAGCTGGCAAGAAAATGGAGCCTCTATCATGAATGAGTATCATCTTCATCTCAGCACTGATGTGAGAGCTCCCTCTGGTGTGCAGGAGGGGCTACACACTCAAATGTCACAAATGTTACAGACATGTGACCCTGGAGCGCAAAACCTTAAGTGTCTTAAGCCTTAACTGTATTTCAGACAGGACCACTTTTGGCAAGTTACTGTGTATTGTTTGTCTTCTTTGCTGTATTCATGTGAGAGTGAAAAATATGGTTTCCCACCATCTGTTCATTTGACTGTGAGGTATACAACATCAATTTCAAATATGAAAGAAGTTGTTACCATCTTAAAGTCTATATGACTGGTAGAATGTGCTTGTGTTGTGTGAATGTGTTTGTTTCAGCCATCAGATGGAGACAGACGTGGAGAATAACATCACAGTGAACACACACCCGCTGGAGACCACCGTACTGATGTGAGTATGTCATCACGATCACCATTTATTTACACTCTAGATATCACATCACCACAGATGATTATCTGTAAATACTGGTATTCCATTGCCACGGGTGATTATGAAAATTACAGTGTCACTGCTCTATTACTGCTATTGCTGTATCAGCAATTATTGGTATTTCCTTACAGTACTGTATTGCTTTGTTATCATTTATTATGAGTAAGTAATTATAACAATTGCATTATCGGTCATTTCTGTATTTTACTAATATATTTGATTATAGGTATTTGATTATGTACTCAAATAACTCACAATTACACTTCATTTTACAGCATCCTTGTTACACTTGTGTACTTGTTATAGTAATAAGAGTAAATCATGCATGCATTACATGCATTTAACCCCAATCCCTATGGAATAAAATCACTTTCAAAAATAATCGTACGTAATTAAAAATATTTGTGTGTAATTTTAATATACTCGTGCGTAATTTAAAACTATTGTACGTAATTCAGTTTTTTGTCAGAGTTGGATTCCAAAATCTACGGCCACGACAATTTACAGATACGCGATTTTGTGTGTTTTTTAGAGTACAACTCTAAAATGTACGACTGTGACAGTTTACAGACACGGCGCTTTTTTTCACAATAGCTCTGTTACACACACGACATGCGAAATTACGACCACGAAATGCGGTGTGCGAAACGGCTGTCAAAAATACGTCATCAAGGTCACAGGCATTACTATCCGAGGGAAGATGAATCGATTCAACGAAGAGTCATACTCTCGCTATTGATTCATAGAAAGCGATAAATTAAACACATAATCCTATAAAACCAATTTAAATTTATCCAATGTAAAAACAGCGTTAATGATGTAAATAATATTATTTTAAATTACTTTCGAAAGTACCTTCAAAACGGCTTACTGACGTAATCACCACCGCACTTTTAGGTCTTAGTTTATCAATAATCAAAAACAGATTACAATTATTTTTGATGGTTAGTCGCACTTGATGTTCTTAAGTTAAAGTCATTTAAAGTCAGCTGTATTTGTTAACATTAGTGAACTAAGAAGAACAAACAACGTACAGCTGTATTTTTATAAACTAACAAAGTTTAATAAATACCGTATCAAATGCTTTATTCATAGTTAATGTTAGTTAATACATCAGTCAACAAATTAAACTTTATTGTAAAGTGTTACACTAGAAAACTAGGTTTTGCCTGATAGAGAAAAATTAGTAAAAAAAAAAAAAAAACACTAATAAATTTAAAAATTAGTCAGAAGAGTTTAGTAACCTTGTTTTAAGTGACATTAACCAATTAAGCAAACAGACACAGCTTTATCCACTAAACCATTTATTTAGCTTTCAGTTTCAGTCACCAATTCAAGTAAAAAGATAGATAGATAGATAGATAGATAGATAGATAGATAGATCTAAGAGAAAAACAAATGTTGAGAGATTCAAACAAGAAGTAACCAATAAGTAGAATAAAATATCCAATAAAAAATAGAAGCGCAAGTGTCTGAGAGTGAGTCTGCAGCCAGACCCTTCTCCATTATATTATAATACAACTGTACTACTGACTATTCACTGAGTAACAAAAGTACTACATATGCTTCCTGTGCATGGTTTCTAACAGAATGGAATCAGAAAAAAGTTGACTGGCACTCATCTATACCACAGGTTATACTAATATTTACATTTATTCATTTAGTAGATGCTTTTGTTCAAATCGACTTACAAATGAGGACAGAGTTGAAGCAATCAAAAAACAAAAAGAGCAATGACATATAAGAGCTATAACAAGTCTCTGTCACCACACTGAGCCCTCCTCCTGTGATTGCCATTTTACAGTCAGTATCCATCAGGTGTATGGTAGGAAAGGTGTAGACGGGTCCCCCTTTCATAAAATAAATAAAAAGAATAATAACATAATAACAACAATAACAAAAATAAAGAGAAAAAAAGAAAACACTTTTCAGATTCATCAGATTCTGTTGCATTCTCTTTGGCTCAGACAGTGGAGCTACATACACTGCAGAACTGCAGAAACAATCAGAAGCTAATGTATAAGCTTCACAATATACGATGCATTTCATGTTCTTGTCTAGACTGATAAATCTTACATTGTTTTCTAAAACTATTGCTTTACATTTTTAACAGATGGGCTAAAAAGGTACAGAAGAATATTACCTGAAAAGATTTGAAACAAGATATTTTACAGTTGATGAGTTTTTTTTTTTTTAATTTAATATACTCACTCCAGTAGGTGTCCTGAAGTATGTGTATTTTTTGAGTACATCCTCCTCAGACATTCCTTCCGTGCTTTCTCAGCGTCTCCAGGAGAATGTTCCTGTCATGTGGTCTTTGACAGTCCATGTGTCTGGATGTGTTTCACTTTGTAGCACATTCACATGTGCCTCAACAGACATTGAATCCTCCCCAACAGAAGTTTCCTTCATCAGAACAACAGAAACAGATCATGCTTAGACCGTGACAGATATGAAAAACATCTAAATACTTACTGAACAAGGTGCTTTAGATATAAAAAATAATAAAAACATTGAACTGCATAAACATTAAGATGATGGTCAGGCAGTGAAGAAGTGGAGTACATACAAAAAGGATTTAAATATCTGTAGTACAGTATCTTCCTTACATTAACCTGCACTAAGTGAAAGTGTAAAATTGATTAACAGTGCAAAAATAAATGATGCATATGGCAGTGTGCTTACATATTCTACAATAACCTGCAAGTGGAGCACGTTCTGCTTTACATTTCAGTTGTAGGGATGTGTCAGATGTGCTTAAAACACAAACTTGACTGATTGTCATTTTCCAGCAGATAAAGATTACAACATCTTGTTACTACAATATTGTGTGTGATTATGTTGATAGAGATAAATCAATGGTTTAAAATCAATTTAACTTACACAGTCATTTCTTTCTGTATTTATGTGCTAATTTGCATAAATACCACAACAGATCTAAACATTGGGTATAACCAGGTGAAAATGTCTTGTTCGATCTTGTTGATAACAGTAAAATACTTAATATTAAGGTCTGAATGGAACCAGTTTAGGCTACCCATGAGCATTAATACAGAGAGGCAGGAAGAAGTACTTTAGAAACCAGCCTTTATTAGTTTGGTCCGTGGGACTGTTTCTGGAAATTTACTTTTTATTTTGCCTACCTTTTGTCTTCTGCATTCTCCTTACTATTGTCTCATGTTCTTGCCTCAGACTCGTCCCCCAGAAACAGCCCCACATATAATCTCTTAAAAATTAATAAAAGATCCAGCCTAAGTAGGAACCAAAGTACTTCTTCCTGCCTCTCTGTATTAATGCTCATGGGTAGCCTAACTTAAATGGGTTCCACTCAGATCTTAATATTAAGTATTTTACTGTTATTTGTCAACAAAATTTAACAAGACATTTTCACCTGGCTAGACCCAATGTTTAGATCTGTTGTGGTATTTATGCAAATTAGCACATATTTAATTAGACTATGCACCATTTGTCCATGTTAACAAACGATTACTATCTCTGTAATATTGATACTCTCTGTTATTAGTTATAACTAACGTTAACCCTTAAACACAGGGGTCGTCAAGTTCGGTCCTGGAGGGCCCGTGTCCTTCAGAGTTTAGCTACGACCTCATGACCGCCTGGAACAAGTTTGATGACCCCTGCTTAAATATGTCAGATTAAAAAATAATAATAATAATAATTAACTTACCTGAGACGAGGTGTGAGCGCTTGGCTGCTGATCCGCCATTTCGGCGTCAGTGGTTTAAAACTTTGGTGGGGCGCAAGCGCACTTCGTTGAATCGATTCATCTTCCCTCGGATAGTAATGCCTGTGACCTTGATGACGTATTTTTGACAGCCGTTTCGCACACCTCATTTCGTGGTCGTAATTTCGCATGTCGTGTGTGTAACAGAGCTATTGTGAAAAAAAGCGCCGTGTCTGTAAACTGTCACAGTCGTACATTTTAGAGTTGTACTCTAAAAAACACACAAAATCGCGTATCTGTAAACTGTCGTGGCCGTAGATTTTGGAATCCAACTCTGACAAAAAACAGAATTACGTACAATAGTTTTAAATTACGCACGGGTATATTAAAATTACACACAAATGTTTTGAATTACGTACGATTATTTTTGAAAGTGATTTTATTCCATAAATCCCAACCCTATAGTAAGTACAAGTGGTTAATTAACATTACTGAGTAAGTTTATAATTATACATTAAGAAAGGGTTGCACTTTATGTTGAGGTGTCTCTAATAGAGAGTAATTATAGGGTTTGTTTTTGACCCTCTAACACTTGCACTTTCTATTCTTTTTCTTTTCTTACTACGTGTTTTCTTTGTACAGAGAGAGAGCCTTGAATACAAGCGTTTTCTATTCTTATGACTTCCTTTATTTTGTTAATTATTATTATTTTTAAAGACCCTCTAACAGTTGTGTTCCCTATTCTACTATTTTTCTGTTTTATCTAATTTCTTTTCTTTTTTTCTTATTTATAAAACAACAACAACAACAATATCCTTGCTATACGTGTGCTGTGTTAGTCTAACCGACACTTGTCACAGCACTTATATATTATTGCCCTTTTGTTGGTTTGATTGTTTCTATTGTCTTCACTTGTAAATCGCTTTGGATAAAAGTATCTTCTAAATGACTAAATGTAAATGTAATTATGCATACGATACTGTTATTGCTATAGTAATTACTTGTAACATGTAACAAACACTCTGTAAAATGAAGTGTCAGCAAATAAAGCATTTGCTAATTCAATGTTGCTCATGTTAACTGTCAGCATCCAGCATGACTGGCGAGACTTCCTGCAGACACAGGATATCCTGGAGAAGAGAAGCCCCTCCCCTCCCTCTCTGTCCTCAGACAAGATGAGCACGTCCATCAGCATGACCACCCTATCAGATGGCAGCACGCCCGTAAGCCCCGCCCTCATTTCTCTTCTGCAGGCTGATGGTGTAGATGCAGGAGATTGTGGTGTTTGTTTGGTCAGGTTGGTCCGGAGTTCTACATACAAACCTGATTCCAAAAAAGTGGGGACACTGTACAAATTGTGAGTAAAAATAGGGATGGAATAATTTACAAATCCCATAAGCTTATATTTTATTCACAACAGAATAAAGATAACATATCAAATGTTGAAAGTGAGGCATTTTGAAATGTCATGCCTAATATTGGCTCATTTTGGATTTCATGAGAGCTACACATTCCAAAAAAAGTTGGGACTGGTAGCAATAAGAGGCTGAAAAAGTTAAATGTACATATAAGGAACAGCTGGAGGACCAATTTGCAACTTATTAGGTCAATTGTGAACATGATTGGGTATAAAAAGAGTCTCTGAGAGTGACAGTGTCTCTCAGAAGTCAAGATGGACAGAGGATCACCAATTCCCCCAATGCTGCGGCGAAAAACAGTCGAGCAATATCAGAAAGGAGTTTCTCAGAGAAATAATTAAAAGAGTTAAAAAAAAAAGTTATCATCATCTACAGTGTATAATATCATCCAAAGACACAGAGAATCTGGAACAATCTCTGTGTGTAAGGGTCAAGGCTGGAAAACCATACTGAATGCCTGTGATCTTCGGCTCTTAGACAGCACTGCATCACATACAGGAATGATACTGTAATGGAGATCACAACATGGGCTCAGGAATACTTCCAGAAAACATTGTCTGTGAACACAATCCACAGTGCTATTCACCGTTGCCGGCTAAAACTCTATAGGTCAAAAAAGAAGCAATATCTAAACATGATCCAGAAGCGCCGGACTTTTCTCTGGGCCAAGGCTCATTTAAAATGGACTGTGGCAAAATGGAAAACTGTTCTGTGGTCAGACGAATCAACATGTGAAGTTCTTTTTGGAAAACTGGGACGCCATGTCATCCGGACTAAAGAGGACAAGGACAACCCAAGTTGTTATCAGCGCTCAGTTCAGAAGCCTGCATCTCTGATGGTATGGGGTTGCATGAGTGTGTGTGGCATTGGCAGTTTACACATCTGGAAAGACACCATCAATGCTGAAAGGTATATCCAAGTTCTAGAACAACATATGCTCTCATCCAGACGTCGTCTCTTTCAGGGAAGACCTTGCATTATCCAACATGACAATGCCAGACCACACACTGCATCAATTACAACATCATGGCTGCGTAGAAGAAGGATCTGGGTACTGAAATGACCAGCCTGCAGTCCAGATCTTTCACCCATAGAAAACATTTGGTGCATCATAAAGAGGAAGATGTGACAAAGAAGACCAAAGACAGTTGAGCAACTAGAAGCCTGTATTTGACAAGAATGGGACAGCACTCCTGTTCCTGAACTTGAGCAACTTGTCTCCTCAGTCCCCAGACGTTTGCAGACTGTTATAAAAAGAAGAGGGGATGCCACACAGTGGTAAACATGGTCTTGTCCCAACTTTTTTTTAGATGTGTTGATGCCATGAAATTTAAAATCAACTTATTTTTCCCTTAAAATTATACATTTTCTCATTACATTACATTTAAACATTTGATATGTCATCTATGTTGTATTCTGATTAAAATATTGAAATTTGAAACTTCCACATCATTGCATTCTGTTTGTATTCACACTTTGTACAGTGTCTCATCCTTTTTGTAATCAGGTTTGTACTTTGAGGAGTATCAAAGGCCTTTGATAATGCTTGCATTCTGGACATGTTCCATGGTATTATTTGACTTACTTTGGAGTATCGTGTAAATATGAGACCAAGGACATGGAGCAGATGCTCTATAGTGCTGAAGAGGTTGTGACTGTTGTTTGATCTGGATATCTCACACCTGGTTGAGTATCTCATATGTGACCAGTAGAGGGATGTGTTGTTTAGGCATTAGTGCACAGTACAGCATCACACACACTCACTCTCACATTCATTCACTGCAGCTTTTATCCAGTGTTCAGTTTATTTGTTCATGGCTGTTTTACAATATATGTGGTTGCAAATCAGCTTTAGAAAAACATAGTCTGTCCCGTATGCAGGAGTGCGGTATAGACACAGGTTATGGCTGGAAATAGAAAATGGATATTTGGTGTATATTGCATGTAACCATAAACACATTTACATGTCAGTGATGACTGTTGGGGGATCAGAAACTTGGGCCGCGTCTGAAATCTCATATTGTCAGAGTAAGTTCTTCTTTTGATCAATTAAATGAGTAAATTATGTATAGTATGAATCTGTGCAGTATGAACATAGTATGAACATTTGTCATATGTTTATCATATGTAATGTGCATTAAAAAATGCAATGAGTAATTTTAAATTGAAATAAAATTGTGAGTAAAAAGTAAATTTTTTTCTTCAGAAATGTAATCAAGTAAAAGTTCAAGTTCAAGTAGTGAGTTTAATTTGTACTTGAGTAATGTACAGATAACCCTAAAATAATACTTACTAGTACATTAATCAAGTACAATGACTCAAGTATTTTACACCCCTGGAGATCCGAGTCTAAATTGGGCTCATGCAAAGTTATAATGGTTCCACTAGAGGTCAGTATGGGGCTGTAACTCTAATAATGCCAATCTTCACAAATGCTATGTTCATCATCATCATCACCATTTACCTTAAGTCCATGAACAGACCGCAGGGAGTCTGCAAAAAATAAATAAATAAATAAAAGTGCTTAAATAGTTTTATTATAACATCCTCTTGTTAAACCACGCTAAACACGTAAATGTCTCCCTGTCGGAAGAGCATAGTGAATCCACTACAAGTTTAAGGATGTAAACATTGACTAGTTAATATCTTTATGTCACAAGAAGATGATGTGTCTCACTCAGTCTATTTCTCATGTGGTTTTGAATTCTGTTCTGCCAGTGTTAAAGCACCAGACGGGAACAGATAAAGGCACCTCTGTCTATTCCTCTCTTTCATGACACTCACATTAAATATTTAGAGACTGTAGAATGCATCAGAATGAGGCCTTGCATGTCTTTGCAGCAGCAGTATGTGTCCGTGGTCCACCGTAATGCGTGTCGATCTGATCTTACGATCACCGGTCACTGGTGGGTGGTTGGGGACGTGTCTGATATTAAAGGTCGATTGATATGATTATGATTGGGGCTCTATTCATTAAAGCCGTGAGTGTGATTGTCTGTTCAGAGCCGCTGGGAATAAAACAACCATTACTGATTCATCACGCATCCTGCAGCACAGAGGAAGACGAGGAGAGACAGATGTCCTCAGAACAGAAAGATACGCTGTGCATGACTGATCAGAGTTTGTGATCATTAATTATTGAAAAGCGCTTACGACGCAGTGCCTTCATTTGACGTAATGTCATCGTTTCAACTCAAGTAACTCAGTGTGGGGTGAAAACAGCTTCTCAGTATATGGGTGTGGTCTGGCAGAGGCAGACTGAAACACTCCAGATATGAATTTAGTGGGAGGGATAGATGATTTGATAGGGATAACTGATGTGAAATTTGTCATGTTGTTCCAGATCTGTATAACTTTGCTCTGTTGAGCACAAACAGACGTGGTCAGGATTAACTGTTTTTGTATGGAAACAGCACTGTTGCTGTAAAATGTGCATGCTATTTTATTTTGACAACTGTAATAGCCCTTTGTTTATTGTGCAGTACAACATTATGAATCATAATTTGCAGCTTTTTAAGAAAGAATCAGATTTGGTGGAAGGAGTTACAGGACATTAGTTTCAGACACTGAATTAGACCATCCACATGTCCTCCTTCCAAAACATCACCTTACTACAGACATAAACTAACAACAGAGAGTGTTCACGATTGGCCACAAGGATTGGGATGTTTACACAGAGACAGATGTGATCACTCACCGTACATTTATCTGTATGATATGTGCCAGTTAGTAGTGTCATTTGTTGTGACATTCAACATAAAAAAGCTAAAGCTAATAGTTAGGGGATGCTGTTAAACAACTACACCACTTCAATTTCAGTATGAGATCCTAAATTGCGTAGAGGTTCGCCTCACAGCTATCAAAATCATTTAATGTTATTGAGATGTAATTATCATAAATACCATGTTTTGTCATTAAACTCTAGATGGAGCAGGTTGATGGGTCCTTAAAGGGTTAGTTCACCCAAAAATGAAAATTATTTTTCGGACTATAAGTCGCACCTGAGTATAAGTCGCATCAGTCCAAAAATACGGCATGACGAGAAAAAAAAAAAACATATATAAGTTGCACTGGCCTATAAGTCGCATTTATTTAGAACCAAGAACCAAGATAAAACATTACCATCTACAGCCCCGATAATGATTCTCTTGGTTCATTTCTCTCGGTTCATGTCAAATGAATTTTGATAAGTCGCACCTGACTATAAGTCGCAGGACCAGCCAAACTATGAAAAAAAGTGCGACTTATAGTCCGGAAAATACGATATGTCATCAATAACTCACTCTCATGTCGTTCAAAACCAGTGAGACCTCCGTTTATCTTCAGAACACAGTTTAAGATATTTTAGATTTAGTCCGAGAGCTCTCAGTCCCTCCATTGAAGCTGTGTGTACGGTCTACTGTCCATGTCCAGAAAGGTAAGAAAAACATCTTCAAAGTAGTCCATGTGACATCAGAGGGTCAGTTAGAATATTTTGAAGCATCGAAAATACATTTTGGTCCAAAAATAGCAAAAACTATGACTTTATTCAGCATTGTGTTCTCTTCCGTGTCTGTTGTGAGACAGAGTTCAAAACAAAGCAGTTTGTGATATCCAGTTCAGGAATAAATCATTCGATGTAACAGGATCTTTTTGAACCAGTTCACCAAATCGAACTGAATCGTTTTAAAAGGTTCGCGTCTCCAATACGCATTAATCCACAAATGACTTAAAGGGAGGGTGAAATGCTCGTTTTCACTCAATATCCTGTTAATCTTGAGTACCTATAGAGTAGTACTGCATCCTTCATAACTCCAAAAAGTCTTTAGTTTTATTATATTTATAAGAGAAAGATAGTTTGTACTGATTTTTCCCGGAAAAATACGAGCGCCTGGAGGTGTGACGTGTGGGCGGAGCTACAGAATCACGAGCGCGAGTAGGCTTTTGCGTTGAGAGCGTTTGAAAGCTGTGACTTTACCGTGAGGACAAAACCATCCAAAACAAACCATGGCTTACAGTCAGATTCAGCGTATATTTATGATCCAGAATCAGATCCAGAGGCTGAAATTTAACAAGAGCAGCATCAGCAACGACGCTTCTATGTGGTGTGTTGAAACTGTATATATTTGCTTAGCGGTTTTGGAAAATTATGAAGTTCCACTTTATGTTGTCTATCGATTAACGATATCGCTGGGTATTAAGTGTCCCCAACTAGGCAAGCCAGAGGTGACAGCAGCAAGGAACCACAAATTCCAGGCTGCAGCAAAGTCAGATTGTGCAGAAGAATCATCTGTTTCCTGTGGTCCTGTCCTGGTGGTCCTCTGAGACAAGGTCTTTACAGGGGATCTGTATCTGGGGCGTCTCGTTGTCCTGGTCTCCGCTGTCTTTCAGGGATGTAGAGGTCCTTTCTAGGTGCTGATCCACCATCTGGTCTGGATACATACTGGATCCGGGTGACTATAAATTTTGGCATATAAAATCTTTTTAGTCAAACAATAGCCTATTATTAACAAAGGCCAGTATTTTTTATATCAATACTGATACTGATGTATCTATTAAATGTATTTTCACCTCAATTTTGGCCATTCATTATAGTCATTCAGCATTACAGTAAACTGAAAGACATTTATTTTTTTACATTTAGTAGGTTTTGAAATATATAACTTTTAATTTAAGTGAACATAGAACAATCTTCACATTAACTATAAAGTGAATTTAATATTTTTGGCATAATTGAGTGCGTTTTTGTCGGTTAAAGAGCTACTGGTCTGAAGTGATTCAGCGTATGCAAACAGCCGAACATGCAGCCTTTCAAACTTAAACTAGAGTTGTTAATATCTTACAACCCCCTCACACAAGCACTTGTCAACACTGCCGTCTATTGATGTTGTTGAAAAAATTGTAAAATGATGTTGATGCGTCTATTCCTTTTCTTTTTTGGCTGTGCGAAACAATTGCCTGGGCTAGTATTGCCACCTTGTGGACAAACTATTTAGTACAAAAACATTTCAAGGTGTATGTACCACCTGTGCATACTCTACCCTTGGGCCAGATGAAGATGATTGGCATGCTGGATTGGGCCAGCAGGCTGCCAGTTGAAAAGACCTGGTCTATATTCTTATACTGTGTTTATACTCCTTATAGGGGAATAATCCTTTTGTAACCCTTATCGAACTAGAACCAATTACCGAAGACTGAGAACTAGAATAAGATTACATGCATTCTTGTGTAGAGTATGGCTTGTGGATGATCTTTACATTCTAGAACTTCCTGGCTCTGCTCAAATTTATGACCAGGAGGTTCTTGATGTTAAGTTTTGAAAAGAGAACCCAAGATCAGAGAAATGCATAGAGACAAGTTTTTTTTGATTGTTAAAAAAAGTCCCAAAACATCAACCCCAATGGGGAAAACGAAACACGAGAATCCAAGGCCAGGCAGAGTTTGTAACCAAGAGGTCAATCAGGATACGAACAGTCCAAATGAGCGAGCAGAAGCAGAGCAAGAGCAGTTGTCTCCATAAAGGCAGAGAGCAGATCAAAGGTGAAATCCAGGGCAGTCCACTGGTCAGAAAGTGTTTGCAGGAGAGGATTCCATAGTAGCAGTGACGACTTTCACTGGGGAAAGGAGCAGGAATCTGTTTCAACAGACTTGAACACAAAGAGCTGTAGGATGCTGGGTCCTAAAATCTGGAACAAGCAGACAAGGCCCTAAAGTAGGTGCAGTAAGTTCTAAGTCTGGAAAACGCAGATGAAAGTAGGTTAAAGTGAAGGTTTTCTTGCTTGATCAAATGTCTGTACTTCTCTCTCTTACAGGACTGAAACTCAGAACTGGGTATTGCTGTTATATCAGTTATTGCCTCTTTAAAATTTTGCCAATACATTTCTCACTTCCCAAACCATAATCAGAATAGCTTTGGCTTTATTCTACTCAAATAGAGACCAAACATGATGGAAAAGGGGGTTTTATGAAATTTTGATGGCGGTCAAAGGCTAAAACCTTGGGAATGAATGTCTAGAAGGGTGAAAGGCAGAAACTGCATTCCAATCAAAATGTAGCAAAACTTTGTCCACTGAGAGGGGCTCTGCCCTAAACTTGACCCTGGAATTTCCACCACACCTTCTTCAAATCCATTGATCTTAATGTTTCCAGCCTCCTAATACATTCCTTTCCATTTTGACCCTGTCACCCTTGCATCAATTTTGGTCATACTCAAACCCCAACACACTCATTTTACTGTCCGTACACCTGAACCACTACATGTCTTATGCTTAATCATTCTCATCTGGATAGAGTTCTTTGTCTCCCCTACATCTCTATTCCCGTAGCAAAAAATACAAATTAATCTTATTCAGAAGAATATTGAGGGGCATTCTATACACCCATACTTCATTCCTGCCAGGCATTTAAAAAAAAGGGAGGACTGTAATTAGCAAAAGAAAGAATGGGAGGGACTCAATAGGTTAAAGGACAGATCTGCATCATGCAAAGGAGGGGTTTGGAAAGATTAATCGCTGAGCAACTTTTGGGAGTTGTTTGAGCAAATAAGGTAAACATAAATGCATATTTTAAGAAAATGAAAGTGTTTTTTGACCATGCATGTCAACCCATTGTTGGGGACTCCCAAAACCGAAATATGAATCTTTCATAATCCATAATAAGTTTAAAAAGGATAAAGATAAAAAGGATAGGGAACATCAGGGTGTCTCCGCGAAGAAGATTTTTAATACTGAGACTGAAAAAGACTTAGCAGCTGTAACTAAGTGTTTTTGAAAAAAAAAAAAAAAACAGAAAGCAGCAGGAAAGATTAATTTAATGGACAATATGAGTGCCAGAGTAAAAGTGGATGGTAATGGATAAGATGATAATGTGTGGGGTCTGGAAATATACAAAAGAGGAGTTTTTGGAATAGCAGACTTTAAACCAACATCATGAACTCGAAGTAAGATAAGGTCTAAAAGATCATGAGATAGTGAGGTTAAATTGTTCAAGACTAATAGGAATCAAATGTGAGGGGAAAATGAGCCCAGATAGAGGATTATGAGAAATACAGTTCCCAAGAGTGAAGGAGTTAAAACTCTAGGGATGTAGCTCTCTGGTGGCGGTCCGGAGAGGAGATTCCATAGTTGTTACAGTCAGGATTGGCAAAACATACAGGGTCTTTCAAACCACAATTCTTTTTTTATCATACATTGCCAATGTCTTTGAGTTCAACCTCAATTCTAAATTAAGTTAAATTCTGTGATAAGCAGTTGTGTCGATATTCAGCTCCAAGCAGTTCAATAATGATATAATTCAGTTTAATAACAGTGTCAGTGTTGCAAAATCTGTCAATTATAAACAAATTTGATTTGGCTATAAAGCAGCTCTATGGAAGAAAATAATGTCATTATTCAACTCAATTCAATTCTAGTTTTTTGCTCATCCAATATTTTCAATGCTGAAATCCCAACTAAGCAAGTCAAAGTGTGACTGTGGCAAGGAACCCAATCTCCATTAGGTGACATAATTGGGGGAAGAATTGTTTCGGGGCCAGTTCTCCTCTGGCTAAATCTGGATACATTACAACATAATTAGGTGAGAAGGAAGAGTTATAGTCTGTCCAGCAGGTTGAAACCACTGAGCAGATGCACAGAATGAAACAAACAACAGGGAGGAAACCATGTATGATTCTAGTCATGGGCCAACCAAAAAGAAAACAAGAAAAAAAAAATGCTGTAATCAAGACATGACCACATAAAGACACCCAAAGCAGCAGATCATCCAGATGCAAAGATATAAACAGTGTTGCTGCATCTTAGGTAACCAGCTTGACCTCATCTTTTCACACAATTATATCACAGATAATATCTTGGTAGAACCATTGCAATTCTCGGATCATTTCATTATTACTCTTAATCTACATCTACCTTCTTCTGTACCACCACCCCCTCTGCCAGTGTTGTTTAGACGAAACCTAAGGTCTTTTTTCTGCTTCTTGACTTTCCTCTGTGGTATCATCCTCACTTCCCACCCCGACACACTTCTCCTCATTAGATGTGAATTGTTCCACAAATATGCTATTTTCTATCCTAACTACGCAGCTAACAGAATTTTGTTACGAGAACGTTCTCCAAATTTTCAGTGTTGGTTCTAGGAACATAAACATTTTCAGTTTTCTTGATCTTAGAGAAACGTTTTTAAAAGTTATAATGTTCCTCAAACATTCTGTCTTAAAGTGTTAAAATTATTTATTTTCACATTGGAATTCACATTTCACATTAATTAAACCACTTTAATGCAGTCATTTGTCTGTCACTAAAACAGACATGTTAAACCACTTTATCAACAAATAAATATTTTCTGAAAACATCTGCAATTGTTGCCAAAAAAATAGCAACTCAAAAAAAGTTGAGGGTCAAGAACCCAACTAAATCAAACACTGATCTCCATGATGGTGACATCAAATGAAAAATTTTCAAGAAGACGTCAAAATCTAAACCTCTGTTGATTCTCAATAAGAACTTTTCTAAACATGTGACAAAAATAAAGTCAATCTGGTTAGTAATACTGTAAGTGAAGCTGGTAATGTGGAGTTGTTTAATCAGATCTTGAGAGATTTAAAGTCTTATATCTTCAGTTCATCTAAGGCTGTGACTGAAGAAAGTTTTTTATTTCTCTTTCTTTCAGGGCTAGTTCCCAAGTGTTTGAATGGTTGAACATTTCAGGAACATCATACTAACTTTTAAACAACATTCTACTAACATTAAGGAAACCAGACATTTTTATGTTCTTGAAATGTTACAAATAAATGTTCCTAGAATGTTGAATTTTAAATGTTGAAATTAACCTGACAGAACATTTGAGGAACATCATACCTTTAAAAACGTTCCTCTAACATCAAGAAAAATGGACATTTTGTTATGTTCCTAGAAACAACACTGAATTTTTGGAGAATGTTCTTGTTGTTAGCTGGGTAGCTGCCTAGACAGTATCTGTCCAGTTTTCTTCAGACCTGAACAAGCTACTCCCTACAGCCCCTGGTTAACCAAAGTCATCCGTAAGCATCAGACTAAACTCAGGGCAATGAAGAGAATATGAGACAAAATCAAAACATTCAACTGCTCTCAGCAGGTATCAGTGACTGCTATCTTAATTTTCCACCAAAGTTCATGGTGCCAAAACTACCTTCTTCTATAACAAGATTAACAGCTCATCAGACACAAGCTAAAACATTCAGTACTCTCCTTTATCCCCCTCGACCACCTGTTTAACTACTGCTGATTTAGCTAATTACTTCACAAAGAAAACCACATCCATCAACAGTCATTTCCCGACTCCACTCACCCAAGATCTGTCAGACTCACACAGCTGACCATCTTCTCTCCTCCTTGTCTCCTCTTACAGAAGATGAATTCTCTAAATGTATCCTCTCTAGCCACCCTACCACTGGTCCTATCTTAACCCAATCTCCTCACATCTCCTACAATCTCACATACATCAACAGAACAATATTTAAAAGAAACCCAAAATAACTTGTTCTCCCAGCAACCTACAAACACCAGAGTAACAAATCATTAACCACTGCCATTGCTATACAAACAGGAAATGGCATATAGAAAAAGAGTCATGCCTTTTGGCAGGCGTGTACTACAGCTCCATCAGTCTGCTTGACCACAAACACACACACACACACACACAAAATGACATATCATTTAGAAAATAGTTTTAAACAGTTTTTGTGTGTGTATGTGTGTGTGTGCTGTCATTTATGGTAAAAGATGTATGTTGAATGTTGTGTCTAAATGGTTCTCATCAAAGTCAATGACAGAACAATATTGTGTTAATTCATGTCAATCTACAGTAAGTAAAATAATTCATGTGCTGTCTACAGTAAGTAAAGTCTCGAGCACTAAAGGTTAACGGATATAAATGATTCAACTAACACTGTCAGTGTAAAGTAGTTAACAATCAGTTGAATGTGGAATTATGCAACTGAAAGCACAAATCGACTCGCATCTTATTATTTAACACAGTTATTCATGCATTGCATAGTCTCAGTTATTAAGCTCAAATCTTGCTGTGTATGATTAGTTTCACGCCTGTGACCTCATCATCATTAATCATGTTGACTGACCTCAGCAGCGCTCTGAAAGCATCGGATCGTCTCTTCTGAGCATCTGCTAACAGACTGCTTTAGAGGTGCTGATGTGTGTATCTCAACAAAACATGCCCAGATCACATTCCATCCCAAGATTAAAGAAATTAAAAAAAAAAACTATGAATGTGTGAACGTAAGAATACAGCGTTTCTAAAATTATTTCTAAATCTGCATGTGTTCTCACGCTGTCATTAAAATTATTAATGCAGCAGTGTGTGTGTGTTCAGCTAGTTGACCCATATATTCGGATTATAGTGTTATGGCAGCAGCATATAGGAACATTTGTCTGCTTAGATGCTGGTGGCCTACACAAACTGCCTCATAAGTTTATAGAAAACTGTGTTACTGCAGTCTACACTGTAGGCTTTAGGACCTCAGGGAAAACACGGTGAAGCTCAAGGGAGACAAATGAGACCCTGTTTCCCTCTGAAAGTTAATCTGCTATGAAAAATCAATGGTTTAGACACTTTCTTCTAATATTTTATAATATTTCTCTTGTTTTGTTTATACTGTTAAATGGCTGCAGAGTGAAAAGCGTTTTTAGCTGTAGTTCTCCTTGTATACAGTTCCAGCAAAATAAACCAACAGTCCAGGAGGAAATGGTAGTTTTCAGACAAGAGAATTTTGACTCCAGCCTTTATGGTTCCATACTGTATTTATGACCTAAAATGCAAATCTCACCAACTTTGGGATGTCTTTAACTTACAGTCTCTGATGGCCAGACACATTTAGGGCAGAAAAAAAAGAAAGAATAATTGGCAAAACAGTAAAAATACCTTCGGTGCTTTGACCCCTAAAACAGGTGTGTGTGAGGGTTACAGAAAATATAATTAGTGCAATAGTATAAACCACAGAAGTCAAAGATACACCCACTGTGATGGAAAAACAAATATGTGGCTGTGTGTTTGTGTGTGTGTGTGTGTGTGTGTACTAAAACTTTTTTACATACAGAGCCTTTGGCCTGTAACTGCAAATTGGTGAAGTGGATTTTCCTTCATGCTGTGTTGCTCTAATACTCCTGCAGAAGGCATGCAGGAATAATGAACCCAGCCGATCCGACTGAGCAGACCAGAGAAACTCTCTTATACACTGGGAGACTTGTGTTGAAGATTCAGCAAAGACTGATAAAAGATTCTGGTAACAAGATTTACATGGCTTCACTGATTAAAGACCAGACATGCCGCCACATTCTGGATCATCTAGAGGTTTAGTTAGACGGACTGGAAGGCCTCCCAGTAGAATATTGCAGTAGTCCAGTCTTAAAATGACAAGAGCTTGGACGAGGAGCTGTGCCACATATACTAACAGGAAGGGTCTGATATTCCTGATGTTGTAAAGCACAAATCTTCATGACTGGGCTGTCATTGAATTGTGGGTAGAAATCTCAGTTGGTTGTCAAACACAACACTCAGGATCCTCCCCGGTCGATGTTAGTGTTGAAGACACTAGTTGAGCAGTGATGTTGTGGTTAACTGACAGGTCTGCAGGGATTACACGGAGCTCATTCTTCACAAA